>NC_133936.1:8264928-8570483 GCF_031877795.1 Strix aluco | reverse complement strand
AGCTCAATGTGCATGTTTGAGAACATGCCAAAGAGTGTGCATGGTGGAATTCCAGGACTGCTGAAAACTTAAGAAGAGGGTAACAGGTATTAAACACAGCTACATAGCTTCGGATTGTATAATCCTTGTACAGTTCAGTCAAGTGCAAAATTACCTCACCAGATTTGTCTTTTTTTTTTTAATTGATTTGAAAAGATGGAGAGGGACAGAATTACTTAAACTGAGAAAGTTCTGAAAACTATGGTAGGCAGGTGAGGAAAATAACCCTGTGATGTGATTCAGAATGAAAAAACATAAGATTAAATCCATGGCAGGACAAATATAATCTCATTTTATAGTTATATAAGACTGTTTAAAATGGGTCATCAATGTTGGGGATAAACATGGCTTCATTTTCCAGGCTTTTTTTTTTTTTAACATACCAAATAAGGTTTTTTTTTCTCCTCCCCTTCCCACACTAGAAGGAACGCTTTCCTTTAGGGACAAAGATAGGATGAAACTAAATATATCACTTGTCTACTTTATTCTCCATCATGTTACTTCAGTGGTAATCACTTGTTTGAGATTTACCTTCAGAGTTTCTGCCTGACATATGGTGATATGCATAATGAATATATGCGAATGTATAGCAATTTAGAATTCATTCTTTATTGCACTTTACATTTAGTTTACAAATTGCTATAACAATTAAAGGGATTTTTTTAAACATTAATCTCTGCACTTAGGGGAAACTTCACCTAAATTCTTTATTATTTGTGTGAGATGGAGAAAAAACAGTTTAAGACCCTGCTGAGAGTTGGGGTTCTTTTATTTTCTAGTTTCAAATGATATACAGGAACGTTAAGTTTCTCTTCTTTGAAAGTACCACTGTTTTCGAGGAAGGAAAGGAAGTTGATAAAGTTTGAGGGCCATGACCTGTGTGGCTTAGTTATGGATTTTTGGTTGATGTTCTTTTGTTTGGGTTGTTTTCTGAAGTGCCAGCTAGAAGAATGTGAAGAAGGCCAGGCTGAGGAAAGAGGAGAGTGATTGCACGCTTCTGTAGCAGAAGGAGGACTGAGAAATAACAGCTACAGAGAAATTTTAGGTAGAAAGGGAATGACTTCGTTAGCAGCCCTTTAGAACTGCAAGAGAGAAAGGGAAATGCACCTAGGTGTCCTCTAGACATCCAAAAATGAGGATATCAAAAACTTGGTTACCTCTCAAAACTCTTTTTTTATACTGTGTTTTAGGTAATTGGGGAAAGGACTGAAATGTTCACTTTCCCATTTGTAATGGGAACCATGCAATGATGAGGAAAAAGTACGTACTGCTGTAAATAATGTTCAAACTATAGCTCTTCCTTTGATACTCCTGACTCTGTCAGAACTGGCAATGTGTCCAAAAAATCCATCTTGCAACTTCTGATGATTGAGATAATTTACTTCGACTTTCCATTCAGGAGCTAAGTCCAGATTCTAGTTCATCCTGTATTTAAATTCTTTATGGGAATTGACAGTAAAATTTTTCAGTTCGTTTTGAAAACCGCGTGTTGGCAAATAAACAGGTAACCATTATGATACACATCAAATGAGCACCTATTCAAGCTTTATGCGGAGCCTTTGATCAAGTACTTCATAGTAAGAGAACAACAGAATGATGGTAGAAAGTTTCCTGCAATCCCAATAGAAGGGCCAGTCTATATAGTCTGACCTATGCTAATCAAAATAGCCAGACCAGTTTTGTAATTGAAACAGCTGATTACTTCCTGCCCAGCTTATTTTGACTGAAATGTCTAGGGAATACTCAGACTGATTCCATGGGCAGATGTGAGGAGGCAAGGACTTCTGGTTGGAGAAGTCTGCTGGCGCAGTTGGATCCAGAATAGCTCATGTCTTCCTGGCCTCAGCCTGTCACACTCAGAAATTTAAGCTGTGCATAATGAATCATGTGTTCTATGTGATTTACATTTATCAAATCACAAAACCATTTCCCCCTTCACTCCCTGCGCTATTTCAACATAGCTGCAATAGCTTCTGTTACCAAAAATGGCTGCTGGTAAGCACGAGCACTTCTTTGTTTTCTAAATTATTCTTCTTAATGATCAGGAAGAGACTAAAAATTGGCTCATACTATATTGGGAAATGCTATTGGGAGGTAAGAACAAAAGAGATTAATCTTTTGAATGAGTTACAAGCACTAATGGTTCCTTAATATTAGCTGTGCTGTAGAATATTGGGGAGTGTGGAGAAGGGGAAAAGATTGGATGAAAGCACACACTAATTTGAGTTTAGGAAGGTCAGGTCCTTCTGTGGTCAATACAGAGGATAAGACTTTTGGGGCTGCTGTTTGAATCACTCCCTAAAAGGGGAAGAAGGGCTAAGCTAAACTGCTTTTTGCTACCAAAAGAGACAATTTCTCCTTTTCATTTTCACTAGCAGTGATGCACACCTGACCCATCTGTTAGACAGCTTGGTTTGCAAAACAAGCAGAAAGCTAATGTAAGAAAAACGCTTCTTTTGTTTTCACGATCTGAATCAGCTCATCGAGGGATCTGTTGATTTGGCACATCTAGCACTAAGGAGGGTGTGAGAGTGAGTGGCTTGGAGCAGTAGGATGAGAAGTGTGGAGTGAGATTAGCCTGTTCCCCAGCTGTGAGCGGGTGGCTCAGCTCAGCTGTTTTGTGTGGCTGGACCCTCTCATGTGCATCTCGTGGCCTCCAAGGGCCCCAGCTGTCTTCACTGACTACGGAGGGACAGAATGATCTGCAGTGTCCCGTTGTGCTGTGGTGGCAACCATGGCTGCCATTGTCATCTTTGAACGTTACCTTTTCCTTCCCCTTCTTTCAGCCCATGTAGTCTTGATTTTTTTTTAATTTGAAAACAGGAGATACGGTCCTCTCAGTAAAACTTTATACCTTGTTAGGTATAAAGTCAGTAACTAAATGATGGGAGGGTTTCTGTAGCAAAAAAAAAAAAGTCTCAACTTCTCAGTTGTTTCAATAGTGTCACTGTTATCTGCACTACTGATGCCACAGAATTTTTTTATAAGCAATTCCTCAAAAGTAAGGGGTATCCAGAATTTTTGCTTTAAGGCTATGCTCAAGATAAATGCACTTAAAATCTAAAGCTGAGGGAGAGTGTCCTGCCACACCTGTAGCGGTGTCAGAGTTCAGCGCCAAGCCTCCTGAAGCTCCCTTTCACTTGTATCACATCTGGGTTCTCTGCATTTTGGCAAGCAGTCAAAAACCGATTTAGCCCTTTACAGGAATTAAACATTGCACTCAGACATCGTAACTCAAAAGACTGTGTCCAGTGTATGGTGTGAAATTAATCAAAAGGAAAGAAAATTAATGACCTGCTGTGGTGCCATCCATCAGGATATCACTCAGCAGGTGTGAAATTAACTTGCCTTGACTGTGGATTAAATTTAACGGCATGACGTAAAACTACAGAAACTGTTTCCGTTATTGCTAGGGAGTAGCAAGTGTTTTTAAAGATTCCAGCTTAATGAACTGCTTACGCCATACAGTGGATAGTCCTGTGATCATTTAACAGCATGAGTTTAGATTATGTTCCCTAAGAAGATCAAGTATTACTGTATCAGTAAAAATTGTTAAAGGCAGGCCAGAGAAATGCGGTTTTAATATCTATAATTACTGTGCACCAGATGGTGGACATATACTTTGTTCCAACATAAGTACTTCAGCTCAAATATAAGCAGTTGTGGTCTTTATTTACAATTTATCAGATTTTAGCCTAGGTGATCAAAATTCCTTTGTTATGGCCCATTATGATGTCCTTCAAAGAAATACACAGACAAAGCCTCACTATTATTATAGTTAGAAAAAAGACTTTTTTATTATTTTTTTTCTGGATCTTAATTATGAGGATAGCAAACCTACCCACTGATGTTAACTACCCACTAACTTTATTCTGGAATAAGTATCTAATATTAGATTATGTAATTAAAGCTTTTGGTAAATCCTAGTTAATTTAAACATTGGTTCTGAAAGAGCAGTACTACAAAGACACAAAATACACTACAGGTTATTAACAGCTCAAGAGAAATGAGGAAGATGAAGGAAATGTGTTTCCCAATTTGAATTTAAAGATCTTGATATTCTGCCAACTATTTTCTTCTGTCCTGTCTTATTTCCTTATGTGTATGCACTTTTTCCTCTATAGTTGCCCTGATTATTTTTTTTTAAATGGAGCGTTTATCACTGTTGTGGAAGCTCCCTTTTGACTTCTGAGTTCTTAGTGGTTTTTTTGCTGAATGTGACTTGAACATCCTCTAAAATGTTCAGAGTCATCTCAGTCCTTGTTAGAACTCCTGATGTTTTTGCCCTTGGCAGAAAATAGTCATGTACAGGCTTTTTTCATCTCCTTCCTTCCACCCCATCTCCCCCCCCTCAGCCTCCCTCTTAAATTCCGAATACACATTTCCAAGAGTTAAGGTAGTTGTGTGTTTGTGATTAGGAAGAAGACTTAGTTATGACTTGCACAGTAGCTTTCTTTGAAGCAGGGCTGGCGTGTATCCATTAATATATTTTCAGGATAAGGTGTCCACGGTATATTGGCACATACTTGATTAACTGGTCTTTCTAAATTGACTTATTTGACCTCTTATTAAGGAGCATCTGTGCTTTGTAAAGGCAGTACTTTTTTGTTTAAATGTTGTCAATCAGAAAGCTGTTAGAGTAATGAAGGTCTAATGAATGCTTCACAGTTGTAACAAAGTTCTGTGGGTTTTGTGTCAAAAGATAATTCTGACATTAGCATTAGCAAAATGGTTTTGATTCATAACAAATATGATGTAACTACTGAGAAATGTTAGGGTTGTTGTAGTTATCCCACTCAGTTGCTGTGTCACTGGCAGTACTTTCTTCAAGGATAAACTCGTTAGTAGTAGCTCTAGGATTGTGGGATCTGTACTGTTCTGGAACTTAAATGAAGAGCTCTGTAATCCTTTTGAATGATATTCATTTAGGTAGAGCTGATGAGGTATTTTAGAAGTTTCTTCTTTGTTTGAAGAGAAACATCAGTCCTGGTACCCATCTCAAAATGAGGAGGTAAGCAAGTCATGGAGGCCTAATGCTTTGTAACATTATAAACATTAACAATGCAGGTCAAGCTTTTAGCAGTAAACAAAGGTTAGATGATTACTAGAACAGTCATATTTCAGCTGGAGCTTTGGGCTGCTTTCTTTCCCTGCATTAGAAAATGAATGTTTTGATATGAGGGTCTAAAAAAACTTGCTCTTAAGGCTTAGACTGTAACATGATGCTCTTGCAACCTTGCTTATATTGAAATCAACCCTGGGATACCATGTTCAATTGCCTGCCTGCAATTTGGGTTTTACATTACTGGGTTTATTTAATTGTACTCCTGCTTGTCTCTTGTTGATGGCTTTCATAGTTGCCTAAGCTTTTATGATTAATCTGTAGCCCCGGGGGAGGTGGGGAGAGAAGAGGAAAAGAGATAAGTTTAACTCTTTCTGTGGAACTTCTCCTTTAGTTTTTTAAGACAAGTGAAAAGCCAAGCAGGAGTGCTGTGGCAGCAAGAAAATTGAACTGTCCTGGCAAACCTTTTTGTCAGTCCATTTTGCTGGGAAGACCACCTCGCACATCTGTTTTCCATGACAGGCTGTGTAAGTTGGGTCACAGAGCTCTTCATTGTGTCTTGCATTCAAACTGAGTTTGTGTCGGCTGTTTTTGCCATTTGCTTTATCCTCTCATATCTATAATACCCAATCATGAGGAAGCATGAAGCTAATTATGGTGTCTTCACAGCAGTGTTTTTTATGCAGCACTACTAGATTGTGGTATGAAGAGAACTCGGATTTCTCTGTGTTGCGTGTTCCAAGACTATGCAAAATTGGTTTGTCAGCATGCTGAGAGTTAACCCAAGAGCACCCACACTGTGAGTGTGGGTTCCTGAGATGATATTTGGATTTCTCTTGATCCAGAATGACTGAGGACTGCAGCTGACATTAGCAGACTGTCCATTTCAAGCAAGCTGATCCAGGGGAGCAAAAAGCAGAACAAAGTCAAAGTCAAACAAAACCGCTGCTTGTTCATTGTGATTTGCACAACTGATATTGACCAAAATAAGAGAAGGGGAACTGTCTTTTCTGATTGCACCCCGTCTTTGCAGAGCATTTGTTCATGTTCCAGGTTATGCTGGCAATAGTTTCTGGTGGGCTCAGAGCACATGAGGAAAGGGAGCTTGCGTCTGCTAGCAAAGATGAGGCAATACCCACTGGTTAAATCATTGGGTATGGCCTTTTTTGGGGTTTTTTTGTGGTTCTTTGTGAGGAGTGAAGATTTTGTTTGGCTTTTCTCACGAACATTTTCTGTATTTTCTCAAACTGCAGTCAATGTGTCCCTTCCCAAAGGAATTACCAGTCTGTAGACTTCTGATTTTTATTGTAAGTCAGCCAGGAATAGTCAGAAACTTGTTATATAACAAGTCAAAAACGATAATATTTAATAAGAGGCTTATTCTGCATGGGAAAAAATTAAAGTATTGTTTAATTAGCAGTCAAATCACTTATTTTGCCCTCTAGTTCATTATGTGTTAAGTAGGTTTATGCCACTGATTCATATAGCTCATTACAGCTTGTAAATGTCACTGTAAAATTAGTCAAAATAAGAGTGTTAAAGTGTCTTGCTGTCATTAGTTATCCAGTTGGTTTGGTTTTGGTGACAAGTTTGTAGATAAAGTGTGAATTTTATAGTTGAAGATGTCATAGGACTTGGATAGCATTCTGCTTCTCATTATGGAGAAAGACAGCCTATATCTAAAAGCTGTAGATGGAACTTTTTTCTGGTCATAGCTACTACCTGCCTCTCCTCATCAGCAGTATCAGTCAATGTACTGTACCAAGTTTAAAAACAATAGACGCAATGGTGATAATTGTCAGTAAGTCAGTGATGCCACTTCTGGGAATACAGTACCAATGAGATGCTTTCATTGTGTTCTTTGCCCAAATGGCAGTCAGTCAAGATCTGGAGCATAACAGCATAAGCTGAAGTGGCCACTTGTTTAATAGTGCAGCTGATGGTTTCCAGATGCAAATTATTGTAATATGCTCAAATACTTTACATGTAGGTGAGACCTTGGAGTCTGCATCTCAGAAGACTGTTGGCATTGTGAAAAGGAAACTAGGCTCTAGTACAGAAAGTTATTTGCATCATTCATTTGACCAATTGATCAATGACTTGATAATTATCACTTGATATTGTAATAAGATTTTATAATTTGATAATATAATAAAAATTCTCAGTACTTTACAGTAGCAGGTTGTAGTAATAAACAGATAATGTGTCTGTTGGTAAATGACAGTGGAAGATTTTGTACAGGATATATGTTGTTGTAAATACCGGTTAAGTTGCACAGAATTATTTGAGGGTAGAACTTCACACTGGTTTATTTTAACAGATTCAGGGTCCAAATCTCTTGATACATACAGTAATGCCAGCTCCAGTTGCCATAACCCTACAGGTATCACTGATTTTTGTATGTTTTACATCAATAGATTTCAAAGATTTGGGGATATTATATGCTGTTTATTATATTTTATATACAGTAAATAAGGTGTGGGAATGTACAGGGATAGCAGGCCAGTGGCTGATAATACATCTCTCAAGTTCCAATGTGCGGTTCATCTGTGAGATGAGACTATGGATGTACAGAATTGAAATACTAACAACTCTGGTTTTGTGGGTACGGTATGTCAATCTGCTAGAAATTGGGCACAAAATTTGGTCAAGAAAGAAATTGGATTGTCAGATTGCAGTGTCAGAAGTACTGCCATCTGATCCCAGATCATATTAAGGAAACCCTAAAGCAGTCTGGTAGATAGCTTTTGTTTGTTTGCTTGACAGGGGGTACATTTAGAGATGTATGTCTTAAGTGACTGAAGATAAACTTTTAAATATGCCTTTTAAAAAACTGCAATACTAAACTGGAATGTTACTTTCAGTTAGTCTCTGTTCAAAGAAAGATCTGGTTTTAATAATTTATGTGGAAACTATGAAAGATTTAAACATGACGGCTCTGAAATAAGAAGATTGATGCTGCTCTAGTGTGATCTGATTTGGATTCTGACCTAATTTCTTTTAGTTAGTGATTGGTATAGGACTTTGGGGGGGTACATGAACTTATGATTTTTGGAGATTACTGGTTAATGTTTTGGGGTTACTAGCTAATTGTGTTTTGAAATAGGATTTTAATCTAAAAACTGACAGGTCCTTAAATTCTTCCTGTTTTGCTTTAGAATGACAACTGGAAAGTGTACAGAAAAAGCAAAGGATTGTTTGCTTATTTCAAACTGTCTCGTGCTGTGGCTCTCTTCTACATAATGCTTTTCTGTGTGCATGGGTTTAAAAAGTGGTATTTTTCTTTAATGCTTAAACAGAAGGAAAATGTTCCATTGAAGCTGTTAATTTTTCACATGCTCTAAAAGAGGTATGGAAAAGCATTGTGTACACATTGCTCCAAAAATGTTTTGAGCCTTTCCTTCTGGATTTTTCTTATGTTGCCTTGTAGCTGTTTGTGTAGCAGCCAGACTATAGATAAACTAACAAATGCCAACTCACAATGCCATTTGCTTAGTCAACAACTGTGTTACATATATAAACACTATGTTCCAGATGTTTTCTCCTTGTTAGCAGTTGCTTTCATGTGCTTGTAACGTATGGCAGAGAGAACCTCATTCTTCAATTCCACACTCAGTGTGGGGTTGCCATCTGTTTTGTGTGTTAATTTGGAAGGTAAGCATTTTGTCACCTGTTTCTACAGATAGAGTCCAAAATGCTTACTAGTCGTATGTATGAGGTCACATTTGTGAAAATTTATTAAATTTTTTACAAAGTGTAAAGCAGGACAATAAAGGCCTGAATGTTGGAGTGTTATGTGTAGGATTGTGGCTCCTGTAGCTGTTCCGTTTCCTTTTTGTTGTACACCCCTTGATGGGAAGGGAAGCCAAAGCAAGTTGGCTTAGTAAGAATAGGCACTAAAAATGAAATACATATGAGTAATACCATGTTGTGTTGAAAATATTGGTCAAATTGTGTGGGTTTTGTTGCTGGGTTGGCATGCTAGTATTAATAGATACTGCCCTTTTTAGTGAAAGGGCATATTTTGCACTGAGCTTAATGTAAATTCCTGTGAGCTCCCCTGCCCCAAGATTTCCTGCCTCAAAAGAGCCCTTACAATATGTACGTTGTATTCTGAAACCTCTTCTATTGCCATTACACAGAAAATTCCCATGATGGCTTTGGTGAGGTCTTCATCTCATTGGTAATGGGGGCTGAAGTGACGGTGAGGGGAGTAGGAGGATGTCACAGTCACATGGGCGATGTTACGCCTTATGTGACATCCCTGCATCCTAGCACACACAGTTATAATCATGCTCTTGTCTCCTGAAAGCAGAAAAGGCTGCAGTTCTGTGGGCAGTGTTAACAGGGAAAGAGAGCAACTAACTCCCAAGAGTTCTCCCACACAAGTCAAGACAAATTTTGCAGTTCTGCAGATCATTGTGGTTTTTATTTTTTTCCCCCCCCCCCCCCCCCTTCTCCTCTGCCTTCCACACCAACTCTTGAGAGTTATTTGTAGTGCTCTTGGGGAAGAAACTGATTCAGCTACCGCTCATCAAACAGCTGTTGGGGTAGACGGAGCACTATCTCTCACTGAGGCTTTCTGTGCCTTCAGAACTGCCTTAACAACTGTCCATGTCTACGTCCTTATCATCTTCCTTTTCCCTCCTCTTTCCTCTCCAGTTTCTATATATGACTTGTGGTTTTTATTTACTCCCACAATATAGAAATAAATAATATCAAATCTTTGCAGAACTTGATTATTTTGTGAAAGTTTTCTAAACCTGAAAAAGATGAATCTGTAGAGATTTGGCAAACTTACTTAATTATCTTTATGCAGCCAATCTGAATATTTCATGAATCACACAGAGCTTCAGCTTTCTGCTCTTTACTTACCTGGTTTAGATACTCTGGCAGTATTCACATGGAGGAGGGCTGTGCTGCTTAGATACCCCAGTTGTTTGGATAATTTTTTTTTTTTTTAATCACACAACTCAAATTGTGAGACATCAAAAGGAGGCTGTCTGTGGGAGTGGTTTTGGCTTAATTTATATGTGGATGCACAGGATTAAGCACATTCATTACAGTAGGGGAGATTTCTGTCTGTTTTAAGAGCTGTTAGTCAAGTTCTACTCATTTCCAGCATGTTCCTGAAGAGTGCATAGTTGTATGGATACTTGGGAACAGACATTTTAAAGCAGAATTTTGATGTCTCACAAGGCAACACAGGAAAATCAGAATCCTTCTCTGAGGATGGAGGTACCTGAAAGAAGGTAGTACTGAAAGTCAGTGGGAAGATTGTGGTTTAGAAAAGGACCTGAAATAAGGCAAAACCAGAATACAGTACACCTGAGCTTAAATATGACAATTGACCAAACTTGTCTTTAATTGCTTAGGATGAAAGTAGATGCTTTTCACACACTTGCTTAATGATACTGTGCAATGTATTCTGGGACTGTGTGGGAAACAGAATGGGCTTTGTAGTAACCTGCATAAAATTTCATTGATAAAATACTATAATTATGGAAAGCTGTTGAGTGGACTAATGTCTATAACTATCCTTTCTTTCATGCTGGGGATACAGTTCTTTCAAAGCAATTTCAAAAGACTTGTGTCATTTACTTGGCTAAATGCAGCCAAGGTTTGTGGCCAAAATACATTTACTTGCATCTGACGCTTGGTAGAAATTGTGCTGATGAAGGGATGCTTGTTGCTTGCAAAAAAAAAAAAGTTCTTGCAAGATTTTAATGGCTCTTTCTAGTAAATGGTTGCAAGAATTGTGGTATTGGCTTCAAAATTCTTTATTTGTATAGGTTGTTAGTAAAAGCCAACTGTGCGTAAACCAAATAAGATGCTTGGAATAGGTATTTGAAGCATGAAACTTATTAATTTATTCTTTGAAGTTTTAGTAGGACTTTAAAAGTCTGTACAATATGCCAGCTTGGTACCTTGGACTGTGTCTCCAATATGTATATTCTTGCTTGGGTTGACATTGACTGCTGCTGGTGTTACTGATTCTGGTCACATATAGACTAATATTTATGCTGTTCTTTGGTATTTACAATTGTGTAAAAATATTTCACTTACAGCAAATCCAAACTTATGAGATGGGTGAATGTAGGCTTATGGTAGTAACTATAATTCTTCAGATAAGTGTGAGCAGCAAATACCTGTAGTTTTTTAAAACACCTTCACAGTTAACAGCACAGTTGAAACTGTAAATTGTCTTCAAACCCTGAGTCATTTTATGCTTAGCATCTCATGTTATTGAGCATTTAAGTAGCATTTCAATGTTAAGAATAGTATTCGTATTTTCACAGATGATGCCATGCTAGCAGGAATATTAACTGAATTGCTTCCACAATGTTTATGGGTACTTCTAGAATATCCATGTTCATGTACACCATTTTGGATGGTGTGGCTGATTTGAAGTGTTAAGGTTTGAGTGGTTTTCAAGTCTGTCAAATGAGTTGCCTTACCTACTTAACTTTTGACTGGAGGGATTATACCTGTTAAGGGACTGGAGCATCTGGCATGGGAGGAGAGGCTGAGGGAGCTGGGACTGTTCAGCTGGGAGAGGGAAGCTTTGGGGGAATCTTATTGATGTTTATAAATCTCGGATTGGAGGGTGTCAAAAACCAGGGTCAGACTCTTCTTGATGGTATCCCATGACAAGACAAGATGCTTTAAAATAATTTTTTTTCAGATAAATTTGGATATAAAAGCTATCATAAAGAACATCAGTCCTCTAAGTCCTTTTTTGTGTATTCCAAATATGTGCCAGCATGTCTGAGTACTATCACAAACCTTGTAGTATTTGTGTGAATTGTTTGATGGACTTACTTCAAAAATAATTAAATTAATTCCTTACAAAGCCAAATAAAATCTTTACAGCAGTGGAGAAAAACATGTGATCTAAATCTAAAATCAGAATACAGCTAGAAACCCTTGTTATATTTTAATATTAAATCTTAAATTACATGTAATGAATGTTTGTTGCATGGGATTTATGTAATGATTCTTAAGTGGCTCGGTGTATCAGTAGACCAAGGCAATAATACTTAAAAGGGGCAAGGGAAGAGAAAGGCCAACTGCCATTTTAAAAACTAGATAAGAAATCCTATACTGTCAAAAATGATCTTGCTTTTATGTAAATTACCACTTAACGGGTGTTTGAAAACAAGCACGTTTTTGTGGTGAGAAACACTTTGTCCATGTTCAGCCAAATGAATGAGTTTTAAAGAAGTTGAAAAGACTTAGTTTATTTTCTTTCCAATCTTATTTTGATAAAAAACTCCAAGAAATTTAAAGACTTGCTCAATCACTTTGCAAGGCTGTAACAGTGGCTCATTACCAGACATTGCAGTAGGGGTTAAAGGTGATGGGGAAATCAGGCATAATGCTGAAAACATAAATGTAAGTAGAGAGATGCTGCTTTTGGGTCATACTTTTTCTTCTACTGCTGCGAAGTAGTTCATTGCTAATGATCTTTTATAAAAAGAGACTGAAGTGCATTCAGTGGTGGGTTGTTCTTCTCAAGTGTTATCAATGTAATCACTCAATGGATTATGTTTTATTTTCCTAAATGAAACTGTCTACTATTTTCATTACTTAACAAAAAAAGGAACAAAAATGCATGAGTGGAGATGATTTTTATAGTAGTCTTTATTTTCTCAGTACTGTAAACAAATACACTTTAAGTTGAGTAGCATCATTAAGATGGATTCTGAATGATGGAAATTATTCCTTCTTAAATTGCTGCAAGCTATGATGATTTAGTTTAATTTTTTTTTTAAATGGTATAATCCTTTTCTGTAGACCAGCTTCTAACTATTTTGTACTGTGTCTGTTATTTGGTACCAGCTATACTTTTTCTTCCTGTCCCTGAACACCCAGCATTGATAATTCCTTATTCAAGATCAAATAAATTATTGGAAATAGAACAGATTAATTTGTCATGCTACAGAAATCAACTGTGTGTATACATAATTCTTTGTAAGTAATCCAATAATAAATCTGTGTACCTTCAAAATAACATTTTGCACTTCTGGGTAGCTTTCTAGTTTCATTTTCTATCCTGTGATAGAGTACACTGAAGTAGTTGAGGATGGCTTTTGTATTAGTGAGTGAAGGGTAGCCAGTCTGCTAATTTCACAAACCAGAGGAGTAAGACTGGCTTACTGTGGTCACAGCATGTGTTGGTTGGAGCGCAACAGAAAGCACCCATGAGCTCTGACTCCTCATGCTGACCTTCAAGTCTGTGACTGCCGTATTTATCAGGACTGATGGTGGTAAGGGATAATAGTATTCTGCAATTACTTACCAGGAGCGTACTGCTAGCTAATACTCTGAGCACACAGGCTAGAATTCGTATCTAACCAGTGTGGGTAGCACTGTGTCCTCTTGAAGTAATTGGGAGCTCTTGCAACTTCAAATGAAAGTAGCCTCCTTCACCTAACATGAAGTAGTCAAGCCATCTCTTCACTTCCAATTCTCTAGCATCTTAACAAAGCTAATCTTGGCACAGTTCCTCTGGAGGCTCCCTGTAACACGCATCCAGCCTCAGACGTAGCCGTGTTGAACTTGCCAGGAAAATCATAGAATCACTTAGGTTGGAAAAGACCCTTAAGACCATTGAGTCCAACCATTAACCTAACATGACCAAGTCCACCATTAAACCATGTCCCTAAGTGCCACATCCCTAAGCGCCACATCTACACGGTCTTTTAAATACCTCCCGGTGTGGTGACTCAACTACTTCCCTGGGCAGCCTGTTCTAGTGCTTGACAACACTTTCAGTGATCCAGTGATAACCCTTTCAACCTGCCTCTACTGTTAAGTAAATCTGCTTCAGTTTGCAAAGGGTAAAACGTTTTTTTAAAGTTTGCCTTCTAATTTTCTTCTTACCTTGACTGCAACCTGTGTCAGACCCCTGGGGGCTGTCATTGTCACTTTGTGGCATCAGCTGTGCAATGCTAATCAGTTTGAAGAAAACAACTGCAACAGCAGCCTCTGCCTGGTGCAGCCCCTGCAGGATCTTTATCAGTCTTGTCCTGTTTTCAAGAAAGCCACGTTTCTCAATAATTTCACTATAGAAATAGAAACAAATTCTCCTGCAGGGGCAGCTTACTAGCATTTTGGTGAAGAAGTCCTGGCTGTAATATATATATTTTATTGACTTTATTAAGAGTCTGCAGGACTTGAGGAAGTTATAACACTGTTAGGTCTTCAGGTTTGAGTGACTAACCCAGACAAACTTTTACTGAACTCACTGGTGACAGAAATTTGCAGTGTTGCTAAAGTACCCTGTCCCATCTGCCTGTGGGTTAAATGAGTCTGTCCTAAAAGGTCAGTCTGTCCTGCCTATGAGCCACATTTTTATTCCATCTGTTAATATGAATGTTCTGAAGATGATGCCAAGAAAGAATTTACTAAATATATACACTTTTTCTGGGAATAGATAGTCCTTGAACTGATCAAGTTTTCCTGAATACCAAAATTAAACAGCTTTTGACCGCCCTCTCAAAAGACAAGTGATGGAAAATGACTTCCTGTGACTTTCATCACATATATGTTTCCTTTCTCCTCAGATTCTTCTTCATTCATTTGGGACGTGAGTCTGTATTGGAACTATTTTTGCTTTCATTTGTATTCATATATATATATATAGAATATATTATGAATGTATTTATATTCATAACATAAAAATGTAAAATGTATGACTATAAAATATCTTAAATTCAGGTAGAAGACTGATACAATATAAAAAGCAGAGCAGTAAACTGATTTCTTGTTATGAGGATAATTGGGAATATGTAAAGCTTAAAATGTGGGTACTTTCAGTTTTTCAGTGTTTAAGCAAATCACAAGAAGTAGTTGAAAAGATCACTTTCAGTAACAGTTCTCAAATCTCAAGAAAAGTTTTCGTATGAATTTGTGAGTTACAGCTGTGATTCAAATTGACTTTCTAAATGTAGCAAGTATAATATACCAAATCCTAAAGAAGTGTTCGTATTTTGATTTTATATTTTTTCCTTTTAGCACATTAAGAAGGATGGGGGAAAAAAAGAAAAAGCTAGAATTGAAAAATTCAGACTTCACTCCCACTCTTTTATAAATTGCTGTTAGTATTCCTGTCTCCATGTGTGAGCCCGAGGTCCAGGCTTGTGATTTAAACTATAAACAGCGATGAGATACTTTTATACAAGAATAAATGCACACAGATGGAGATAATCAGAAGTGACTTAAATGTGTAGGCTTTTTTAAGAGGTGCCAAAAGCCCACAATACCAAGTTGACGTTGATGAAGACTACAGGTGCAAAGTATGCTCAGACGTACCCTTAGAGTCTCATTTGTAGAAAGTGTTCAGACACCTACAGGAGTGCTCAGGAGTGTCTCATTAAGTGCAGTGGGAGTTGTGTATTTGGGCGTGTTCATAAATCTCTTAGATGACTCTTTGCATCTTTATGGAGATTTCTTTAAAATTCTTGATTTTTGCTGTTCTGTTGACAGTTGCCATAATTAAAGGGAATTTTTTTTAGGGCTTGCCTTAGTTCTCAGTTAATTATAAGAAATCCTAATGTTGTGGGCTAAAGGGTAGAAACAGCAACAACTTCCAAGGACAGTACTTTGCGTAACATGACAGATTTCTGTGGGATTCTTTAACCTATTTAATACATTAAAAGGAAAAGGGCCTTCTGTCCTTTAAAAGTTCTTAATGATAAATGAAAAAAGAACCCTTTAAAAAATGCAATTCTGTAAGTTACACCTCTGAAACGTCTATTCTTTGAAACTTAGAAGAAAAAATATTTTAGAATCTGTTATCAAATTCTGAGCATTTTTTATTGACAGTCATCTGGCATGACTAACAAAAACACCCTTATTTTTCTTTGTGTGTTACTTCCATTTAAGGCACACTTCTGTAGTAAGGGAAAATGTTGGTGTTGGCAGAGATTCAGAATTTGTTCTTGTTCCTTAATAGCCATAGTGATTAAATATAGATAGTAACATAGCTTTTTTATTTAATAATGAATACTATAAATGAGTAGTTTTTTGCAATGACAGATTCTTGCATGCAATTCCTATAGTGCACAGTAAGCCTCCATTAAGCTAATAAATCAAACTTCATGTTCTTGAAACCATTTCCATCTCCTTTCCTGGTCCTTCCTAGCCATAGTACCAGCCTCTCCTTCCAAATTCTGAATAGGAGGACATTAAAAAAAAAAAAAAAAAGCAAGCCAGGGTCTTGCAGAGTTTTGACATACTTTGGTGAGGTATTTTCATCCTGTCATATAACAAGAGTTGTTTTAACTGGCAAACACCCCTCCCCCCTTTCTAATCTCAATTTAGTGTAACATGATTTTTCTTTGGCTTTCACAAGTGTGGCCTTGCTGTGCTGACAGCTCTCTTAAGTTCTGTATTTTCCTGTACATACATACTAGTTTGACTGTGTTCCCCTTGCCCGTCCTTCCTTCCACTCCTGTTCTCCCCATTGAAACACAATCATCTTGTCTTTACTTTCACAGTCTCCCCATCCTGTTCAGCAGTGAGGGCCTCCACCTGGGCCATGTGCTGCCCACATTAGACTTTTCTATCAGATAAAAACTCTGTAAAAAGCATCTTTTTGCTTTCTCTAACACAGGTAGGAATTCTCCCTTTAATCTCAGCAAAACTGCTTCACTCGTCACACAGTGTAGAGATCCTTAGATCTCTTCTGAAAACTCTACTGTGATGTATATGGGGGGAAAAAAAGAAAATGAGACTCCCAGTCTCGTCAGCACAGCTTCCTAAGCTTTGTTTCTTTGTGTTTCCAGTCCAGCTGCTCATTCTTATCATCTGTTTTTGCACGGCACGGCTGCTGGACACAAGACATATCTTTGTCCTTGGTACTGTCGTATGACAAGGCAAAGTCTCCCAATCCATGCGTAGGATTTACCATAATGCAAATACTAGTCCGGTGGGGTAGGTCTAACTAAAAATCCTGTGTCTACAATATGACATGTTCTCTGTGTACTCCAGTGAAATCCAGCCACTTGTCTAGAAGATAGCAATTGTGGTAATTTCTTTTTCTTTCTTTTTTCTTTTTTGTCGTTCTACAGGCTATGCTGTATGGTACAGTTTGATGCATTTAGGTACCTGGAATTTAACTTTCCAGACAGAAAAATAAATACAAGAATTGCAACTTGATTTGTGAAAAATGTGGCCAGGGTTGTAGAGTTTTTGTGATTCACAGGAATCACATTTTATTTGTGTATCTTTTTTTGCATATCTGTGTTACTTGAGTTTTGTGCTGTGTCCTTTCATCTTATATGTTGACTCAAAACCTCTTAACTATTTAGCCTTTAACAATACTGTTAGACAAGCTAGTCTCTCTCTCCTTCTGCTTTAACTGGAATCTTAGGTCAAAGGGAGATGAATGGATTATCTGTTTCACTGGAATTTTTAACCAGCCTTATCTTCTTAAAAATTTTATTATTCCTTTAGTTTCTTTTAATTCTGTTTTTGTTGTAAGTGGTACATAAGGTTATGCAATCTGTTGATACCTAGGGCTTGCTGCTTTTATTCCTTGCCTAATTTAGCTCTTTTTTTGTTTGGGGTTTGGTTTTGTTTCGTTTTAGCCAGTCCTGTTTAACTGCTTTTCTTGAAAAATTACACAGCAAGTATTTAATTTAATATTCTTTCCAAACCTGATCTTCTGAAACTTTCTTGACATATTGAAATTAAAAAAAAAAAAATCAGTGGAAAAGGAAGAATAGGAAATGTTAGTGAATATATTTTTATTTAAAATAAATTTAACTCAGTGGATGACTTTTTTTCGCAGTTATGCAACGCTAAGCTTAAAAATGAATTCTTGTCAAAGTTCTTAAATAAAAATTGTGGGATGTCTTGGCGCCTTTCTCTTTTTGAAAGGGAAAAACTATCTCTTCTTGTTCTTTGAAAATGGGTTTCGTGGAGTTGGCTGTAGTGTGGGGAGGTTTTTTGTTAGTGGTTTCGCTGACACTCCTCTAAGGCTTGCTGGTTTGTGTTTTTGCTTGCAGTGTTTGCAATGTCACTTCAGTTTTTCTCATGAAACTTTTTAGGCATTTATCCTTCACCCACTGCCAATGTTAGATCTTTGTTATTGTTGGTTTCTACTTTGTCCTTCGAACTCCTCTTCCCTTCTCCCTATTCCCTAAAGACCGAAATGTCGACTGAAGTGTGGGGAAAAATGCCAATCTACCAGGTTATTGCATTTTGTAGTATAAAATAATTTAAGGGGGTACTCTATACAAACTGGTACTTAGAGGAAATTGTTAGGAGGAGAGTTCAAGGCATCGGAGACAAATGTTTCTAACAATGCTGTTTGTAACATTTGCCTTTAATGCTTCACGTGCTTCCCAATCACTTTTGTGACACCTCACTGCTGCATGAAAGCGGCAGCGTGGGGAGGGTGGTCCAGCAGTTGCAGGGTTTCCTCCTTGTGGACCAGCAGGAAGGAGATCGTGAGAGGGCATGGGGGTGTGATAGGAAAATGCAGATTATATATGCGGGTCAGTGGTGGCACCATGTTACTTGAAGGTTCATGAAATGAAGGAAGGAAGAACACTCAGCCCCACTCACACCACAAAACCTAGCTGAGGGAGATTTTTCTGTGTTTTCTCCTTGGCTGCAGAACCTGAGTGAGTTGCAAGGGGGTTTTTGAGGACTGCTGGGTTCTTTTGCAACTTAAATCTAACATGTATGGTCTTCTTCCTAGTCCTGGGAAATAAAGGCCGATCAGACTTGCCAGTCCAGATTTTTCCACTGCACTGCAAACTGAGGGAGGCGAGTAATAGACATTTTCAATTTTTACAATATCTACACTGAGAACTGGATACAAAAGCGTTTACTTGGGTGCACATGCAGTCAGTTGCTCTGTCATTAACTGGGGCAACTATTGCAAGTGAAACTCTACCTGTATTAGTGCCTAACAAGACATACTTTCATATCTTCAGTGACCTCTGGTTTGCAGTCACAAGTCACAATGAGCTACTGCAGCCAGTGCGTTGAGTACTGTGCAGGTTGCGAGCCAGCTGAAAGCATTGACTGTGTCTGATGGAAAAAGCCTTTGTTTAATGACACAGATATTTGGCTGGTATCTTTTTTCTTGGTCAAGCTCTTAGAAGCTTTCTTTCTTTCATAGTCCTCTATCTACTTCAGTTTATCGATGAAGATAATGGTATGACAAGATGGGGTTTGCTTCTCAGTGCTTAGCATTGACTCCTTTGCAAGCCAAAGCAGAGCTCTGGTTGAGGCTTCACAAGTAGCAGACCTGACAAATTGGAACCTCATGCTTTCAGCCAAACTTGCAAAACGTGTTGCATCTATAAAACAAATATTTAGTGGCTTGTTCTTTTGTTGGATTTGGTGTTTGAAGTTTAGATGACATATAAGCAAAGGGGAAGAGGGAACGGATGAGATATTTAAATCATACTTGATAAAGAAATCTGAAAAATCTGATATGCACCAAAATCATTCTGTTCTCTAGCAGTATGTGCTTCTTGGTTTGTGCTTATATAAAAATGCAGAAAGGATGTTATGCAAGTGTGTGTTTCTTTGCTTGACACTCACTACGCAGCCACCTGTTAAAACATAACTGTATGGATGATTCCCAGTATGAGATATGAAAGCTTTGCTGCTTGTGATGAAGTATGTTTACTAACCTTCAGAAAGCAGATTTTGTTGTTAGCAAAGTAGAATTTGAAAGCCTGATAAAGTGAATGCATACAAACTTTGAAAGTAGTACATGGGCTGGAAGATAGTGTTGTGCTAGTAACGGAAACAGAGCAGACAGCTGACTTGTTCTGTAGAAAACTTCACTTACTCTGTACTTCCTAAACTACAACTGTGGACAAGGGTGTTTTTTTAAGCATGTTCTTTTTTGGTTATCTTCAGATTTAACAGTATCCAAAAAACCCTCTTGACACTCTTTTGCAATATTTAATGTGAGAACACTTGACTAGTAGCCTAAACTTGGTATCACTAAATGTAATTAATTATGCATTGTCAGACCATTGAGGGGAATTTATTCTCAAAATAAAATTGAGAACCTAATGGAAATGCCAAAGTCTGTAAAGGATGGTTAGTTCTGTCTCTTCTGTCACCTGTGGTTGGATATGTGGGTGTACAGTGTTTCTGAGTATCTCTGCCTACGTGACTGTGTGTAAAATGCGTTGAAGAGGTTGGCTGTTTCAGAACATTTGGAAGTATTGCTTACAGTTTTGAAGAACGTAAGTTTAAAGGAACTCTGAGTGGTCACTGACCACATGGAGAAGGGTAATGTTTGCCTATTTACTTAATTAAGGTGACCCTAGACCTTGGGAGTTCCTGAGCTGTAAATGCTTAATATAGAATTTATACCAAATATTTTCATAATCCTGCATGTAAATCTTGACTATGTTCTTGCAGTGTCTGTGGTTTTATTGCCTATTATTGTCTCCAGCATCTTATTACTGGCTGTGCAGCAACCTTACCACAGACCCTTAATGTCTTATGCAAAGATAGTGTTAACGTTTTGTCCCTGCCGACTACTGAGAGAAGCATAAATTACTATACTTGTGAGTGTATACATGCATAGTGGAACAGATCTTATTTACATGCTGAGGGCCAGATCCTTATGGTGTAAATTAATGCAAGTGTTTGGAAGATAAAATGCATAGAGATCTGACCCTATGAGAATTTAACTTTTTTTATGAAGTCAATGTATTGATAAGACTAACAGTAATATTGAGTTCTGAAGGAGTTTCCCGTTATTGTGGATAATTTATTTAAGGAAGATCTTGAAATAGGAAGTTCTAATCACTGTTTGTGGCTTTCTCATAAACGAAAAACTACCTATTCCTTGCTCAAGGTGAAAACTTTATCAGTTTAAGTCTATAAGTCTATCAGGAAATACTGACAACTCTTGACAAGCTGTTTCCGCTATTGATAGTTACAGGCCTATTTGTATATGGAAACGTATTAGTTATGCATTACCAGTTACACTTGTAATCTCCTTTGTGTCTGTTGGCATATCACTCATAATGTTGATTTAGTACTAGTTAATGTTTTTTGATCTGTTTCCTTGGTTTTGCATGACCCAGTGTATTCAGCCATTCAGTTTATTTAGCCCTTGTCTATCAGGCTGCTCTTTCTAGTACATTTTTGTCTGCTTAAACATGCATTTTGTTTACTCTCTCTTAGATTTCATTGAAATGTTTTGTTACTTCATCTCCTCACTCAGGGCATTTGTTTTTCTCCTCCCTACCTCACCTCTCAGTTTCTTAACCAGTTTAATACTTAGTATTTATTATAGTAATTTCCCCCCCACCTCAGATTTTCAAGATGGTTTTCCCCTTTCTTGCAAACTATTGTTGTCTCTACAACTTTCTTCTCATGTCTGCTATTCTGCAGTTGCATTGATTACTGCATCAATGAAATGCTGATTACATTTGCAAATTCTTGTTCATAATGAAAATGAAGACCTGAGCTTTGTTTTCCACTTGATGGTATTATTTATCTGTAATCTGTTACACCTAAAATGTGTGAATACAAAATTTCCGCCTCTGATTTTCCTAGTCTAATTTCTCAATGTAACAAGGCTCTTTCAGTCATCCAGTTTTATCCCTCATAACTTCCAATTTCTATTGGAATTTCAGTGAAACTGATGGTGAAATTTCTGCAAGCTTTCTGTAAATTAGTAGTTGGCTCAAAAGGCTCTTGCTAGCACAGTAAGGAAAGACATGGAATCAAAGGAAGTGGTGAAAAAATAAAATGCGGAAAACTAAATTGCTACTCTTCTTTGTAGTATTTGCATTTTGTTATGATGGTTAGATGGCTGTAAAATGGATCATATGTGGTATGGGCAGCCTTAGCATGTTCCCATGCTGCAGGAATTCAAGAAACCCTTTTTGAAAGAAACCCTCATTCAAACATAAGCTGAACTCTGGTTTCAAGTGTGTTCTTAGTAAATTGTGTGCTGGTCTATAGCCAAAATACATGTAAAGGAAGGGTTAGGGGTTCTTGTATACATTTTGGGCCATTAATGTTACAAATTGTGTTATGTTACTTGAGAGAATAACTGCAGATAATTGATTTATGAGTTTATTTCCTTGACAGTTTCTGTGATGAGCATCTATGGTGTGAATGACCTTGGTAGTTCAGAGTAGTTTAGCATGTTTTCAAACATAGGTTTTAAGGAGACATGCTTTTTTTAAGTGATTGATAACCCTGCTAGTAACACTTTGGTTTGTATAGTGGAGTACTCTTGAGATCACAAGCAGAATTAATCTTTAATGAAAATATTCTAGGAATGCAAGTAATGTCCTCGAACTGTTGGACTGTTGGTATTTAGGCATTAAGACCAGAGTAGGTACAATCCACAGTGCTGTCCTCCCAGTACTGGCACCCACACCCCTGAGCTGACATGCCTATGGTGTGAATGTCAAGTCTTCAAAACCTATTGTTTTGTTTTGCAGATCCACTCCTGTTCTGCTGTGCTACTTGCTAATGTAAATAGAGATTTTGAGACTGAAGGTGTGATTTTTATGTCTATTAAAGACAGGCTTCATTTCCAGGTTTATTTAAGGATAACTTTCTTGGATAAATTCTAAGTAGAACCTTTGAGAAGGAAAAAGAAATTCATGACCACTCAAGCATTTGATATTGTAAATAATTAAATTTGCCAAAATGTTAACATTTACATTTACTTTGGAACTGAACTGCAGGAAGAATAAAGGTTTGCTTTCAGCACTGAAAATGAAGCTATACCAAACCTTGAATGAGAATATTGGCAATAGCTTCAACAAAACATGATTTGGAAAGGAGGCCTTTCCAGTAATTTGGATGATTTATGAAAAGCATTGAGGCATTAAAGAAAGTTCATTACCCAAACCATTACTGCACTGTGGACCAGAAGCAGCAGATTAAATAGATTTCTTAAGTAATAGTTGATTATAGCTATCTAGAGGACTTGAAAAGTTGGGAGTAGCGAGGCTAAAAAGAGGGACATTGTTGTTAATGATGGGGTATAAGCAATGAAGAGAGCTTCTGGGGTTCTGTATCCATCCTTTAGTACTATGTTGTGCAGAACATCAGCTTAGAAACCTTAATTGCTTGCTAGGACTTTTTCATATTATTTCCTGAATTGTGGGGGTTTTTTGTGTGCCCTCCCACCTCTCCCTGCCTAGCGGTAGTCTAGAGAAAAACTACAAAGTGATATTACTGCTTCACTTTCCTTGTGCTGCCTATCCCGGCTGTTTTCTACACTTTTTTTTTTTTTTTTTTTCCCCATTGAGCTTTGTAAGGGCTACAGCTGAAACAGAGCTATTCCTGAGTTTGCCAGTACAAGCTGTTCTACAGCTGTCTAGGGATGGCGAAAGAGGGGAGGCTGTTTTCCACCTACTCAAAATAGTTCAGAAGTTTTGCCCTACAGTATACTAACTACAGCTCATACATTTGCAAAGGAAGTTTGTATAGTTAATTAGATGTTGCAGATAGTTAGAAAGCTGATGGTCTTCCAGCAGCACAGTGGTTATAATATAATAGGTGTCAGGTTAGAATATGGTCATGCTTGGCATGGTACTGGCTCTCCTTTGAAAATGCTGTCATGGTTGTGGCCAAGTTGTTTGATATATGTCATAGTAAAGCTTTAAAATTCATAGCAGCATTATGAGAATCATGTGCAAAGAGGTTTTATGTGAAGACTTACATTATTACTATTTGCTTATGGCTGGCTGGATCAGAACTGCTTAAGTATCGAAACTTTTGTCTAATGGTTCCTCTGACAGTTGCTCAGCAGCTCCCGTCCATTAAGGTAGCTGGTTCCTGTGCTTTTGGAGAAAAAACATTACTTTCAAGCCCTATTATTGCTTTAAAGTTCTGTCTTGTGTGACAGCACTTTAAAGTTTCTCACTGGGCTTTATTGGAGATGCACAGAACTACATGTATGTCCCTTTAAACATTTTGACAGTGGGAATGCTATGTTTGTGATAAGAGGTTGTTATAGTTTAACAAACAAGTGAGCTGTGTAGCTTTGGAGCTGTTTCGGACCCAGTCATTCATCAGTTAGGATGGGATAGATTGTCTTTTTTTATATATACAAGGCTGATCTCTGTGACAAATTCTTGCTACTTACAAAGAGAAATAGGAAACATTGACAGCTTTCATTTGAATAGAAGTGCTCTTCTAATCTTTGGTGGTATCAGCTGGTGATAAATACCAGTGTTGATCAACAGGGCATATACAGGTGATGCAGGAAATAGGTTAAAATATTTTGCTGTCCTACTAACTTTCAAATTAGTTATGAAGCAAATTGCAATTTCTTCTTTTTCAATAATAAAGAGAAAGACTTAAATGCAGAAAGTAGAGCAATGGAATAATCAGCAGCACTGTTGCTTCCAAACAGGTGATTGTGCTGAAATTTTAATTCCATTAAATTTTGTGCTTTGGAGATGCAGCTTATATTTTCAGCCATTTGTCTAGCCACATAAGCTGGAATGGGTTCAAAATGCTTGCCAAGAACAAATCCGTTGGAAGAAATGTTATACTTTGACCCAGGTTCAAGACGTTCTAAAGCAATGAGAAATAAATATTTCTGAAGACTTATTTAATGTTCAGCTTAGTTGTTTTTTTCCTCCCTATGATCTGATATACAATTGCTTAGTAGTGTACACATAGTAATTTCCTAGGTATTTCTTTCTACTTTTTCTCTATCTTAACTTGACACTTCTATCTTTTTCTGTTGGCATTTGTCCTTTACAGAAAGTTCAAATGTAGAATCCTGTAGCAACAATTTATTTAAACCCAATTTAATGAGAATTTAATTTCTTTTTGTTTTGATTATCCACCATCCCCAGCAAATGATAAGAAATTCAAGAAAGTTAATTTTCTTACACAGATGTACTTATATTTTTGTCTTCTACTTTTGAAAAACTTTTTCAGTAAGATAAGCATGAATATGTTTGGATCTTTCCTTAAATCTTGTACTTTATTTTCAGCTGTCTATCTGGGGTCCAGCACAATTGCTAAAGACTACGTTTCGTGTGTTGACCATCAAGTTGACAAGGGATGATAGTTGGGCATCCACATCGATGAGAGCTTTCTTGCTGAATACAAAGAACTTTTTGACTTTCCTCTGAGTTGGACAGAGCTGCCGTTGAGTTACTTGTTTTTTTCTCTTGGACAGACTGCAAGATGTGATGTAACAGGCTGATTTGTGGTTAATAGCGGTGGGTGAGACTGGAGCCTGGAGTATCTGCTTGATGCAAGAAATGAGCTAACGGATCCAACTTCTATATAATAAACTTTTTTTTCTTGAAGTGCTAAGTAATTTGGTTGCTTTGATTATAAGCTGAAGTTAATTTTATTATTAATTTAAAATAAATAAAGTTTTCTGAGTAAATTCTTAGCAACGCTTGTAACTCTTCCTGCCACAGTTACGCTGTGTCCCAAAGAGAGGGGAGAGAATTACCAGAAGCAAAGTTGTGCACATGGGACTGCTGTGTAAGAACCAGGGATGTTTTGCTCATAACTTTGGAGAACTTCCAGGTGATCTGAAAGTATGAGACCATGCTTCTGAGCAGGTGCCATATTTATGCCTTTCAGAGGACAAATGCCAAATGTGAAATTGAGAATGACATAAGAGGATGTCATGTATTAGCCTTTGACTGAGGGTAGTTGCAAGGAAGGGAAGAGAAGAAGGTATGTATTTGTATCCACATTAGAAATATGATAAAACTTATTGGCCATGAGTCCTATTTTTAAAATTAATTAAAATTAATGAAGTAACTTAAAGATTTGTTTGTTGAGTTACAGGGGACTCTTGAAAGCATGAAAGCATAACTCGTGTACTTTTTTCACTGGTTTTAGGGAGGTTGTAGATGGTGACTGGGGCTCTCGGTCTCTGTAAGTTACTTTTTTGCAAAATAAAAAACCCCAACTATTTCCTAATCTCTTGATTAATCAGCAGGCTGACATCCCAAAATACTGTTTTTCAGTGAGAAAATGCTATTTTGGGTATCTTGTTTTAATGCAGCAACAAGATGAAGATTATTAATATACCCTATACTTTGCCTGTAAATGGCTCTAAGAATGTAAATTTCTTTTGTTTGTTCAAGGTCAAGAATATTTCTGGTTTTCTGAAGTTCAGGGAAGTCCTATTCCTAGTCCTAAAATTCATTCAGTTTTTTGGTGTCTAAGCACTTTATTAAAAGAAGATCAGTTTAGTTTGTGATTATGGCCTTAAATGCATTGCCTGGAGTGTTTTTAATTGATAAACAGTATTTGAACCGTAAGGATTTCAATTCATCAGGATTTTTCCTTATGGATTTTCCTGTAATCCTTTTTTTTTCTTTGTCTTCTGTGTAAACCTTCCTCCCTTTCTTACTCTTTCTTCCCTGAAATATCAAGGTAAGCAAACAGGAAAAGAAGAACATCTGATGATTTCATTTCTGTAGGACTAAACTACAGAAAATTATGTGCTAGGTAGAAAACTGGAAACATTTCGGAGTGTTCCGTGAAGCCACAGACCCACATGGGGAAATTATGGTGGGGTTGCCACCCAAACTGTTTCTAAGTGGGGAAATTTTATTTTTGAAAGTGAAGGCAAGCTGCTTGCTCAGGATTAAAATTTACTTGTTTTTATGGCATCTTATCAAAGGCTGCTTTTCTCTCCTTCAACTTTCATCCCACCACCTCCTGCCAAATTCTACTATATGCACATGCACAAAAGCAAACATGCACCCCCCAACCTAAAAAAACCCAAATGCAGAGTATTTATACTCTTACTCTCCCTCAGTCCATCTGTCCTGCTTGTACTGTTGTGACCCAGTGTTGTTCTTCTTTTCTCACTTCATGGGATTGCATCCCAAATTGCCGCTTCAGGCACAGTACATGTTGCCATTTCAACTGTAGATGGGTGGTGAGAGAGAAGACGTAGTGACATCTGTCAGCTAGAAGAAAAGAATGGGTTGGCAGAAGCGTTGCCGAAAATAAAGTTGAGGAGCAGAAGGAAGAGCAAAACTAAGACTCCATAATTCAGCTAAGGAAATGGTTTTATGCATTTATTTTATATACTAAGGAACTTAAATTATAAAATGTGCAGTTAGCAAAAGTGTGCATAAACATCTGTTACCAGATGCGTCTGGTATAGTTGCATGATTTTTCAGCTACCTCTTCTTCCCGAGGTGCTGGGAATGGAGATTGCCTGTGAGGTACGTAGGGAATGTGTACGCATTCAACCAGTTGGAAGCCTCACCTAGACTTGTGAATGTGGGCTTTGCTGTCATATTTCTGCTGCTTCTAGAACATACTATCATGAATCTTTTATAGGACTGATCACAACTGAATGATGAAAGTTTATTTTAAGATCAACAAAAATATTTTGAGATGCCTTAAAATTTATGACTTGAACTAGTGAAATAAATTAATTGTTTACTGATTACTTGTTGAAATCAGTGGAGTCTTCCAGGCTTGGTTATAAACTAACTTTGATCTGATCATATTTTGCCTCTCTTCAGAGTAATCACCAGGTTGGTGTTTCGGGTTGATGTGTGGTATTTAGTTTCTTCTGAAATCTTGTAAAATGTTATATTGCTGAATTTATCTCTTGGAAGAAAAAATTCGCAGCTAATGTAAGTTCTCCAAGGGTTGCAAGGCTGTAGTTTTCTTCTTCTTTGCTCTGACCCAGTCAGGCCGGGAGGGCAGGATAGAGCCCTTCTCACCCAAGGCGGGTGTGGAGTGTCCTACTGTCTGCCCTCTGCTTTATGTATTTGACATGGTCAGTGACTAAACAGAAGCTAAACTGGTTCTGAACTCTGTGTGACAACTGAGGGCCCTGAGTTTTGTTCAGAAGTGTGGATGGTCTTATGCTAGTAGACCATATTTCCTAAGTTTATTGGTTATTTAATTGCCATGTCAGTAGTGGAGTCAAAGTGTATGCGGCATGAAGATTCTTGACATGGTATGAGCACACATCATGTTGAAATGCAAGTGTTCTCATCAGAAATCAGGCTTCTTTTTTATTCTCTGATCTAGTTTATCCTTTCTTATCTTCTACCAACACAGCATATGACTGTTCTTTGATTTCACTTGACTGTATTTAGTAAGCTGTAGCTTATCCTGTTGTTAATGCTGTATTTTGAAAGAAGGAAGGGTAGGCTCAGCCTTCAAAAGGACTAAAGCAAGCTAACGTCTTGCAACAAGTAAAAGAGGGGAGGGTGTCTTCGGCACGGATTGCACTATTTCAGAACGCAGATGGGCCAACTGGGGTGGGACATCTGCCGAGATATTCCTGCAGGAATAAAGAACTGCGGTACTGGGAAATCCATTAATTTGCATTCAGTTGGGGTATAGTGCACATCTGTTGAGGCAATGCAGCTGCAGTAGGAGACAGTGGTTAACATCAGCCTGGAATTCTAGTTTATGTCTATGTTAAAGCATGTCCGGTTTAAACTATTAAAACTTAGCAGTCCCAGTTTGGACTCATTACTCCTAGAAGGGAGGTTTTAGAGGATTGCCTATCCCTTTTAAGATCCATTACATCAGCTTCTGCATGAAGCATGACTCTTGGCATCCCTTAGCAGCGAAGTGCTGGGATATGGCAGGTGTTTTCGCTCACCACTGTCTTTTCTGGCTCTAGCTCTGGTGTGTTGGCAGCCCACTGGATGGACATTTGAATTAGCATTAGCTTTTAGGTTAACACACCCTTCATAAGAGCAGAGGAAATTCACATCTTGATGTTTGTCCTCTGTTGGTCTCTAACACGTTGTTCTACAGAATCGGTTGCAAACAAGTGCAGCATTCTCTCTTCAGAAAACAATCTGGAAAATGCATCGGTATTTGCATTAGGATCCTGATGTGTGGGTTTTTAAGAGTATCTCTTTTAGCTGGTTTTGATACAATAACAAATTGTGTGGTGTCAGGCATGGCAGCATAATGTTGCAACAGAATATGCGTTGCTTGTGTGTGAATATATATGTAAGAAGAGAGTGAGAGATTGCTGGGACTGAAGGTTTACAAGGCTGATGAAGCAAAACGCTTTTAAACCAGCTTTAAACTTTGTAACAAAACTTCACTAGATGGATACTCATTAACAATACACGTTGATAATGGCTAGTTCTTACTCATTCCTAGACACTACCACTACCTATTCAAAGCAATTAGTCTGTAACAAGTCATTACAAATTAATTGTGAGCACACAGTACCATGGAGCTCGTGCTGTGTATTTAGCACTGATAGCTATGGTCCTTGATGGCGAGATGCTTGAGGCTGTCACAGGTGCCTTTTCTTGCTGCTTAGCAATTTTATTCCTCTTTTTCAGTTTTTGCTGCTATTGAAAGAAAAGCTTGCTTTTTTTTTTTTCCCCAAAGCTCAAGGTTGTACTTCATCTGACTAATAATTGACCATCACTGAGTTGCTTACAGTTCTGGGGCTTCTGCTTTATGGGCCTGTGCCTGTATTTTCAAGGTCTTTGTTCTTATCTCCTGTTGAAGCTGTATGCCATAACAAGAGGCACCTGGTACCCAGCTCTAGCTCACACAGCAAGCTCTCCTAATAATTTCACAAGCATGAGAGGCCATAGCATAGGAACACAGATGACATGAGGCCTGAGGGCTGTTCCTAGCAGTGGCAATACTATTTTTACCAAGCCACTTGGTACAGAAATACATATACCAATGTCTACCAGTCATGCTGTATAAGTTTACTTATGTTTGAGTTCCTAACAAGCTAATAATTAAATACTACTCAATCTGCTGCTACTTTTATGGTGCAGCAGCTTCTGCTTTGGCTCCAGCCAGTTACGGTTTTGTAACTGTGGAGCTAGTGATGAACAGTGCATTCAACTGATAAACAGTCAAATCCTGACTATCCTGAGGATAGTGTTGTTCCAAGTTTAACTTGAGGAAGTACCACTTCTTAAATAGGTACAGATTGGACAGAGAGCATCAAGCTTTGTATATGTACATACTTATAAAGAGACTTTGCTTAATCTCTTGTAGACAATTATTTCTCCCTTTTAAAAAGTGAAGAGGAATACATGGATATGTGTCACCAAAATCTGTTCACAAAGCATTTAAAAAAAAAAAAAACAAACCAAACAAAAACCTAGCAGTAAACTCTTAAAATGCTGAGAAGCTTGCATCCATGATGTACAGATCAATTTAGCGTTGGGATACCTTCCTGATATGATTCTCAATAGCATGAAGGGTTTTTTGTTGTGATGACATAGGCATGGTAATGTTATCCTCTGTAACTAGTGAAGTGACCAGCTGTTGAGCAGGATTTCATTAAATATAGAACAGAAAATGTGTTTTTAATGAAGTTGTTAGAAATACTAAATGTACTAAGACTGTTAAAATTCTTATGCCTGTGTAAATGGGTGTAAGGTTAGCCATTTTCCAAAGAAATATGCTAATCATTTTTGTTAAGGGTAGAGGCAGTTCTGTTTTAGATTGTGGTATACAAAGGGTGTAACTGGTCTGTGTAAAAAAAAAAAAAAAAAAAAAAAAAAAAAACAAAAAAACCCACAAAAACAAAAAAACAACCCAAAAAACCACAAAACAAACCACCAGTGTGTTGGTTCAGTTGCAGTGAGATTTTGGCTGGTTAGAGTTGAATTTAAGGAATAACATAAAAAAGCTGTTCTTTATTAAAGGTTTTCTTGTCTTGTATGTCTTTTCACTTTCACCCTGTTTTTCACACTTGGCATTTAGTTTTGGTACATTAGCTACTCTCAGTAAATCAGGAGGGATTATCTTCCTAACGGTTTCACAAACAACTTCACAACTATGACATATCAAGTTTCCAGAGGGGTGCTGGAATTATTTCAAGAGTTGTCTTAGAGTGAGACCACCTTTTTTCCAAAGCTTATATAAAAAAAACCCAAAAACCTGTCATCCTTTAGAGGCGCATACAAATATATGTTTCCATATCCTCTTTAGATATGACTCCCATTGTGCCTTTTGGAGACTAGGAAAAGGGCTTAATAGTTAACAGGATCAGCTCCTTTGAGAACATTTATAAGGCAAGGGGGAGAATAAGGGAAGTATTCTACCACCTTAAGTTTGGGGTTGGTTTACTTGGTATGGGCAGAGAGATAACTAGTCAGCAGGCACTATCAAACTCCACAAGTGATTACAGTAGACAAATGTATCTTTATTGCTTCAGCTGTTGCTCACTTCAGTTATTAATTTCCTGTCAAAACAGAAATACCACAGAGATGTTTCTGTGCTGCTGTCTTCATGCATTCCACATATTGCCTTGATATCTTCTGACCATTGTCCACTTAGATACCAAATAATGAGTCATTATAGGTATGTGGTAAGCATTAACCATGGAATTGTTGTGTAGCAGTCATTGACATCTGTCAAATCTGGGATTAAATATATACTGAAGTCGGTGCAGGTGTGCATCTGGCCATAGAAGTGGTGGGAGGGACAGAGATTTTTCTCCTGTGCCCCTTACAAAGGTCCATGGCCACCAGCAGTGCTGTAAAGTTAATTAGATAAATACATGTTGTTGAGCATTCATCAAGTTGCTATCCTTTGGAGCTGCTTAAATGGCAGTAGAAATAGGGCTGATTTGTGGTGTGTAGGGTTTGGGGGTTGGTGGTTTGGTTTGTTTTTTTTTTTTTCTTTTAGCACTTGAAATAATGGGGGCCATTCTTCCATCTGTCAATGCATTTTAATCCTTTCTTATGGCAAAACTTTATTGTTTCCTGTCTATCTTACAGTCTTTGAGTGGATTCAAGGCTTTTTTTCTGTTGATAAACAGAATAGAAAAGTCAACAGCTGTATTTAAGTAGATCATTCTCATAGGTTAGACATACACTGGTTTTTGTAATCATCCTTGTTTCTGTTCTAGAACTTTAAAAAGAAGACTGTGAAATGCTTTCATTATTTTATTGCTGGTTTTAATGTTAATTATGTTCTGCAGGTTTTTTTCCTAAACAACTAGTCATAAAAAAATTTTACACTTGTCTGTTAAAACTTGGTGATGATAGGTTTACTTTCTTATTCAGTGTCTTCCACTTCACAAACAACTGATAATTGGGGAAGAAATATTGACTGTTGTAACAACAGATCTTATTGCTGTAGAGGATGCTGTCAATTCTTACTTGAAATTAAGTCAATGAGAGAGTTAATCTTGACTATTTCAGATTTTTTTTTAAAGTTGTGATGTTGTTTTAAACTATGGAATTTTCTATATTTTATCACACCAGATATTGCAAGAGAATAGTAAAACACTCAGTTTTTAATGAGATTACAATACTCTCCTTTTTAGTCAGCCCAAGAGTGTCCCAAGGCCATGGTTAAATAAACCAAAAGAAGTGAAACTTCCCTCTGCCATTTCTTGGAAAATTAACTTAAGTTTATGGAGAGCAGCATTAAACAGAGTCCTTCATTTTCTCTGTTGAGACCATTCATTTTCTTTATTGAGATATTTTAAGTGTGGAAAAAGTCAGCTCAAGGGCTTTATCATCTTTTACTGTACTTGCAATTCATTTTTCTGCACCATTCCTTCTCAAGCAGAAGATGGCTATGAATTGTTCTTTTAGCAATGTAAATGCATGGTACAGTCGCTGCCTTGTCTGCTTTTAGTTTACTATGTAATGTACATTCACTTCTGCAATCAATAATAATCAATAACGCTAAATGCACGTGTAAGACATGTTGGAGGATAAGTGGTCCAAAGGTATTTCTGTCCCTCTGCAGAACTGCTGGTTCAACTGAAAGCAGATCTAAAGGGAATTTTAACAAACAGGGAGCACCGCTAGCAGGCATCTGTGTAATTATCCTATTAAAACAGAGTAACATCTGCATTATCTGTGCAAGTGCAGAATGGAAGGGAACATTATGTTTCCTAATCCTGTCTGGGAGCATTATGAAGTTAAAAGGATAACATTTTACCAAATCTGTGTTTTAACATGATAGGTTACACTTAATTACCTTTTAATTACCTTTCTTCTTGCTGGGTTTTATGCTAAGGACCCTTCCTCTAGCCCTCATCACGGAGCTTTTCTTGCCTTTGGATTGTTTATGCCAGGTTTTATCTTTGAGTTTACCATGAAAAAATGGTCCTTCTGTGTCTTACTTTTCCCTAGTGTGTGAAAAGCTCTGAGAATATTAATTTTATATACAAAAGACATGTTGTAGCATTCAGAAGTATGTGTTTTGAATTTAATTGCAAAAAGCAAACACATTGGACTATGTTTTATGAATAAGGAGTAACTATGCATGGCAGAGGCCACACAGTAGCAAGAGGAGATTATTTCAGCCTTTGGACTGCTTGCATTGTAAGCCAGGAGAGTGTATTGGCTTAAATAATGTAGATTTCTTTTTTCCTCTTTACCCCTGAGGGAGTCTGATTTCCTGATCACCTATCTAGCCATATGCCGTAGCTCTTGCCAGGAACTCTGAGCAGTGTCACTGCCAGCTAAAATTACTTGTCTTCTGAGAACTGAATTATGTTGAGAAATGTCTTAAATTGCTGCACTGGCAATATCACAAAGTTTTGTATACACACACAAAAAAAAGGTTAAAGCAGCCTTACCTTGAAATTCAACTTAGAAACCTCTTCAAGCATTGAATTTGATCCAGATACTGAGAGGTGTTCTACACCTGCTCAGGCGCATCGCTCCCTCTTTGTTCTCTTTCCAGTGCTTTTCTCAGCTTCTTTGTGCTCTGGCTAGTACAGTACAGTGTTGATACATACAAATTAAACATTCACAAAGACAGCATATTGTCTACTCCTGTTTAGTACCAGTTAGAGTGAAGACCTAGTATAGCTAGTAAAAACTTCTAATATGTTGTGGTAATTATGCTGCTTTTCTTTCCTCTTGCAACAGGATGGAACTGAAATACGGATATACATTGACTAAGGAGTTGGAATAAGACTGAGTCCTGCTCTGTGATATTTATATACCTGGACCATGAACTTGCTGTTTGGCTTCATGCTTTAGAAACCTTTGCAGTAACTGTGTGAAGCTGTTGGGAATCATGGCATTCTCTCCATGGAAGCTGTCCTCTCAGAAACTTGGCTTTTTTCTGGTGACTTTTGGTTTCATTTGGGGAATGATGCTTCTGCATTTTACTATTCAGCAGCAAACACAACACGAAAGCAGTTCAGTCCTGCGTGAGCAAATTTTGGATCTCAGCAAAAGATACATCAAAGCATTAGCCGAAGAAAATAAAAATGTGGTTGATGGGCCTTATGTTGGGACAGTGACAGCGTACGGTAAGTTGTGTGCTTTAGATTACATGATAATCTGATTAAGGTTTTTTCTAAATTGTCCAAACATTTTACTTCATGATGTTGCTCAATTGACAATACTTTGTGCTGTGGATTTTCTGCACAGATGGAGAAAACAATCATCACTTGTAAGTATGAAGTGGGACAAATTTTACCTTTCCAGTCCCTTGGAAATGAAGTTGTCTGCTAATTTTTACGACATCTGTCTAGTAGTTATATCTAGTATGCCTCAGGTTATTTGTTAGAACTGAATTTAAAAAAACTTTTTTGCTGTTTTTGAGAAATAGGAGGCTTTCCCGTTTATGTGTCAGTGATCTATGAAATTCCTTGTGGAAGAATTTGCCTTACTGATAAAGTGGAGACCTGCTACATTTATTTCTTCTTCTTCCCGATTTCACTTTTTTGTTCAGTCAATTTACTTAACATTTAAGTTTATTTATCTGGTATAAGATTAAATTAAGCTTAAATATATCATTTGCCTCAGGGTAGAGAACTCTTTTTGTGAGTTTCAGTGCTTTGTTTGGCAGTAAGTTTTAATGCTTACTCTCTTCCATTTTGTGCAACATGAGAGGTAAGTTTGTGTGCATGTGTGTGACAAACCACACAGAAAAGAACAAAGCATATTACCAGAAAATATTATGAAAATAAAAATATAATCCAATTTCAGGTTAGGTGTGTCCCCTTTTCAATCTGATAAGAAAAGAACACATCATACACCTTACTTATTTCGCATTTTTTAAACTCACCTTCTTTCCTACTTAGCTATGCACTTTCAGGATATTTGGAAGGTTAATGGCTAGTCATCTAGATTTGTTTCCTTTTATAGTTGTCTTAATATTCAGTTCTGAAGAAAGTGGATAGATGTTTTTTGTAGGTTTAGACAGAATAAAGGCTAGGATGCAACAGATAATAGCTGCATCTTTTTCTCTAGTTTTCTCTTAATACTCTTTACTTTTTTGTGCGCATTATGAAAATACCCTGCTAGAAGGTTCTCTCCATGTCTTGTTTGTGTTACCTTTTTCTTCCTTTAAAAAAAACAAATTTTTGATTGTGTGAATGTGCTTGCCTGTAAGCTTGAGATTATCATCCCAAACATAGCTAACAATTATATCACTTTGTTGCTTAAATAACAAGCCATCCTTATTCTGTAATTTCTACTGATTAGTGACTGCATGTTGAACTATACTGGTATTGTAATCTTCCAAAGCAACACAAGCTAAATAGAGTGGTACTAGATCAATATTTAGATTGAAGAACATCAAGCAAGTAGAGGTCCCTAGAGCATTGTGTGCGTAGGCTTAAACCAAAACCCTGTCTGCTGTGTAGCCATCATCAGTGTCTCATCATCTTGTAAGGGTGCTTGATGGTAGGTGAGTTAAAGAAGAAAAAAAACCAAGCAAACAAAACTCCTAAACAATATTTCTCCAGAAATTGAAGGGTAACTACATTTAATACATGCCCTAGCTAGGTCTGAGGGCACAGGGTGTTCTCAAGCTAAATTCCCCCTGCAGCTTGTTGCCTGTGGCATTCATTTCCTGTTCCAAATCCCACTGAGGAATAAGTTGATTGCCACCAAGCAGTGGTCAAGTTCCCTAGGAGAAGTTAAACTGCGTTTGAAAGGGGGTGAAATAACATTGTAATGCTTCTGTGAAAGTAAAGCTAAGTTTTGTGTAGAAATTTCAAGTTTCATGGCTGAGAAGAATTTTAAGTTTAAAGACAAGTTTGGACAGGTGTTTTCAATTAAGGAGTCTGAAATGATGTAAAATTAATAGTAATGTATTTATAATATTAAGCAAGGTGCTATGGTAAGTGAATAACACCATATTAAATAATACTTTATGAAACTGAGTAAGATAATTACTTAATAAGTAGGTTGGTTTGTCCTGTTTGGCATACCAAATGATTTGTTGATAGCAAATGATCAGCTTAGCTGCTCAGGAATAAACACATTAATGTCTAATGATAATGGGTAGAAGTTGGTTCACTATTCTATGAAAATCAACACCCTTGATATTTAGCCTATTTATTTCTTTTAATTTTATCCTCTGATTGCTATTAGAAAGCACAGTCATGATTTCCATGTTCAAGAATAAGTTTTAAATTTGCTTGATTTGGCTGCTTTTTTACCCAGCCAAAAGGTTTTCAGTGATTCCTTAAATGTGATTGCACAGCTTGTTCATTTTCTCACTTTTTCTTTCTACCATATATTCACCTGTCAGGTAGGTGGATCAGACATATTCCTTTCAAAAGTTGCAGTCCAAATATACATAGTGAGTGTTAGATTTTTATACCTGTAAACAGTTCTCCTACAAAAATTATTATGAATCTGTGCTTCTGCCCTCCCCTTCTCAAACTAGCCTCCAATTGCTTTTTTGTTCTGGTAAGCAGTCTCTTATATGTTTTGGTATCAGTATTAAAAAATGACAGTGTTTAGCCATTTTTTTTCTTCATGATCTGTGTATGCCTTTATGCTATGTTTCTTCCTAATTGTTTCCTGAATTTTATTTTCTTTTACTACTTTTTTCCTAGATTTTTTTTTCCTCCTTCTTACCATGGTTTTGTTCATGTCCCTGTTCCAGTCTTTCCTTTTCTTCTGCACACTATACTGTTTTTACCCCTTTTAAAATAGTCCAGATCATTCGTGCTAAAGATTCCATCTTCTGATCTTTAAATGACAATGGAAAACATAAAGAAAAAGATCTACTTTATGGCTCCGTGGAATAAATATAACTCTCTCCTTTTATTTGGAAAAAATAATTATAAGCTTTCTAAAATAATAGCCTTTTCTTATTTACTCTCTCATTTGCACAAGAATTGGGCTAGTCATGGAAAAAAAATAAAGGCAGCACAAATGTGGAAAAAATACAGCTGATGTAGGGGCAGAGGAATCTCTTCAGATGTATGGAGAAATTTTCTATTACAGATCAGAAAGTTATTTGATTCTAAAGTTGGGGAAAGCAGAAAATGTATTATACATATGCACATGTAATTATTTTATGTAATTAAATGGGAAAATAATGCAAATTCATCATACCAAATTCTTTAATCCTGAGACAAGGGTAAATGAACAAAGAACAATACTTTCTTTCATGTTCTTTGGCTTGTTGCCACTATAATTACACAGTTTAGACTGATAGTGGTCTATTTTTCCCCTCTTGCCCACAGTTCTTTTAGCTTGCCTAACTGTCTATGTTACTTCAAGAAATCTGAACAAAAGGAAAGGGAAAGAAAAAATACCAGAGAACTCTTTCCAGATTGTCATTTGATATGCAAACTCCTGTTATTGTTTGTCGCCTTCCATGTGAAGGAAGTGCTGTGTCAGACCAAATAGATAGGTAGAGGCAATCACCAACAGACTGAAGGAAAGAAACAGGTGATTTGTGGTGTTTTGTGTACATGACAGAAAGGTTGAACTTAACATTTTTTTGCCAATGCAGTTGTGCACTGTTTGGCATACCAAATGAGATGAAGGAGAAGGTTTTTGTACTAACTCAAAGCTTTCCCTTTTGGGAAGGTGATTTTTATTTCCAGGTGACTGAGCATCTAACAGAGTGTTGCTCTGATAGTACTTGAATATGGGTTTAACTTTAGATTCATTATTCTTCAAGCAGTTTCCTATTACCTGGCCTATTACAAAGCATGCTTTTTTTTTTTTTTTGGTTCCCATGTGTGTGTACACTTCACCTTGAGTATAGGATATGTATGTGAGTTGCCGTGTGCTTTATAAAATATACAGGAAGACAAATTCCATGTCCAAGGAAACTTGTATCTGAGGCTGAACAAATTAGGGAATGTTAGTGCATAGAACTGCTAATGAAAAAGATTTGCGCTGAGAAAGTACCTATATATATTCCAGTCTCATTCTTGTATCTATTTTTGATTCTGTCTGACAGTGTGCATTGCATTATTAAGTAATTTAACTTTTCATTTTCATTTGTAGATTTGAAGAAGACACTTGCTGTCTTGTTGGATAATATCTTGCAGCGCATTGGGAAGCTGGAGTCCAAGGTGGAAAATCTTGTGCTTAATGGAACAGGAGCAAACTCTACCAACAATACTACCACTCCTGCTCCCAGCTTAGGAGCAGTTGAAAAGCTTAATGTAGCAGGTGGGTATGGTAATTGTTTAAAATATTTATGGGCTGTTTAATCTGTATTTTTCTCTCTTGGCCATAACCTGATCTTTCAGTGTTAGATATTTGGTATGTTTTAGAAAACAAAATTCAAAGTCTAGCCTGTATCAATGGCAATCTTGAGTCCAGTGGTCTTTTACAAGCTCAGAGGAAGATTTTCTCCTATGGTAACTTGAACACATTGAAGAAAATCAAATTGCCACCAAAGTGGTATAGTCTACCTTGTTCATAGTAGACGTTTCATACTTTAAATGGTTGCACTTTAGAATGATGAAACCGGGCAGAAGTTTTCTCTCTAAGCCTGATTACTTGGATTGGTATGAATCTGCTCTGCATTCTACCATATGCACTTCATTGATTATTCACTAAAAGAAAACATTTATGTTTGTTGCTGGTTATGGTTTAAAAATGTCCTTCCCTACTCTGCTAAATAGCTCTTATGATTTGACACACAGAGATGACCTGCCTGGTACCCTCAGCTTAAATAAATATATGTTTTAACACATCATTTGAAGTCATTAATTTTGTCTTCAGTGAATGGCCTGTTTGCTACCCTTACAACTTCTCAAAGCATTTGAGTCATCCTGTGGTGGTAGAATGGCTTGCTGGCCTCTTTACCTGCACGTCTTGGTTCCTTTAGTGTTCCCAGCTGTGAACGTGGTTGGTGCACTGAATAAATCTTGTTTATACTGCCTGGCCTATTGCCCTGGTTTTGCTCTGCCACCAAGTCTAAACAGGTACTGTCTGTCCTGACCTATAGGAAGGTCTGAGTCTGCCCTGCTAATGATCTTTGCAGTCCCCAAAAGGGAGCAGAGCAGAAGAGTTAGGGCAACTCGGTAAATAGGTTGATAGCTGTGTTCTGAGGTCTGACCTGTGCTTGGATTTCCTGTAAAATATTTCTGTTGCAAGGGTGTTACCCTCTTAAATTTGTCAAAACAGAGAAGCAGATGTTGGGTAGGGTAATGCCACTGAAAGGAAGTCTGGGAGAGCAGATGTACCTGGGATTACCTGAGTACAGTACACCAGCAGAGTTGCTGTCAGCTGCTCTGTTCTAACTTCATTTGCCTGTACCAGGATGTTGAAAGCATATTATCTCTTGGTGAGACAGACCTTTATGTCTCTCTTGCCCTGTAGTAAAAATATGTTTATAAGCATTTACAACAGCCCTTGACAGGTGTGGTTTACTACTGCTTGCCTTGTGGTACCTTTGTTTTTTTTTTTTACCCCTGTGTCTCTTCTCTTGGTTAGACTGAAGGCAGATTAGAAACAAGTAACTGAAGGAGGTGTAGCACCTGCAGACTACTAATTGGGTGAACCGTGTTACTACCACAAGATCTTCACTGGAAGAGCTTCCGCTTCAACGGAGAGTGCTAGTACAGTATTGTCATAGTTTCTGGGCTATGTATAAAATGAAAAACATCCTTGTATATTTTCTTTTTGTAGCTGGGCAAGAGAGAGACTTGATGCTGTTATTTCAATAGATTTGCAGATAATTGGAAGAAGCATACCCATGTGGTTGCTTATAAATTTATAGGCAAAGGATCATTGTTCTTATCTGACCAGGAAACATCTCATCAGTTCTTAGGGTGAACTGAGTTTTGTTTGTTATTCCTGGAGTTTGCTGGATTCACAATTTTAGTACTCACAAGCAACATTTAAGGCACTTGGTAGGAGTTTTCAGTTTGCAGTTTTCATAGCTTTTTGCTGCCTGAGGCTTGCTCTGTGGCAAAGAACACTGTCTTATTAGAGATTCAGTTTTTTACCTTTGACTCTTGGTACACTGTTTAAAATATCTGAAGCAACTGTATTAGACAACAGAAAAACCTTTAGGAAACAGTTTCTTAAGATTTGATTAATGTATTGTTCTGGTGCCTGTTTGGATAATGTTACTGTTCAGGTATCTCCAGGGTACCAATGGGTAGAATAGACCTTGAAGCTAATCCTTGTGTTAAAGTGCTATTATTCATCCATTTAAAGCAGTCAGTGGAAATTCATCTGATCAGAGGCAGCCAAATAGAAATGAAAAACTTGTTTCTACTTCTGTCTTCATAGTAGTTTCCTGACAGTGGCAAACTCTGGAAGCCATATGATTCCAGTAAAAGCATAATATAAATATCTTCTCTGTTAGGAAGGAATTGTTCAGAAAATAAGCTAGGTGAGTAAACATTGTGATTACAATACCAGCTACAGCATTGGTTTTGTTTGTAATTTTTCAACAGCATTCTTTTTTATCGTGCTAGAGCAATTGAGATAATCTGAAAATTTTTGTAGAGAAGGCATTTTGTTACCCAACAGTTTGTCATTTTGCTGGAGTTGAAACGTGTATGTTTACAAACACATGATAGTTCCATTATTTTCTTTATTATAATTTATTCAGCTCTTATGCTATGAAGTGATCGCAGAAAGCAAACATGTTAGGATTACTGTTTCTCTCTTTATGAGTTGTAATATTTTAATGCTGACTTTAGACAAATTCATATTAGCTATTGTTAGTAATTTCACTCTTTCTGTCTGGACCACCTTAGTATATATGGAGCATCCTAACAACATCATGTTTAATATTTTTAGTAATTTTTTTTTAAAGACTTCTTGAGTTTATTTTTTTACAAATCTTTTCTGCTTTGGAGTCGCTGCTTAAAACTCTGAAGTAAATTAAGCATTTTATAGCCTCGTTCATCAGTGCAACAGTGCAGTGTCATTAACAGGTTTCCCTAGAAGAGTCCTGCTTCCAGTGGAGCTACCTCATGCGTTTATTATTTTTGGATTGAGCTGTTGCAGTACACTGAGACCTGATTCTATAATCTGTATAACCATGTCCCTTTACCTGTGGAAAGCATTCCTGAAATAAATGAAGCTTCATGCAGGCTTCATGCAGGCTCCAGGTGCACCTTAGCATCTACTGACACTGCTTGTAAACCTTGGTAGTAAATAGTGGAGTCACTAATCATCCTGAAATCTGCATTTTGTCTTCACTGATCTTGCGTAGTGTACTGTGTGTTTTATACTACCTGAGTAGATACAAGTGATAAAATAAGACATAATAGAATGATAGGAAGGTGATTGTACTGTAAATACTTGTCCCCATTGCTGATTATGATAGGACACAAACTCAACATAATATTTTTATTATAATTGAAAACTAACTACCGTGGCAAGCTAGACTTGTCAATCTGAATGTGCTATGAGCTTTTCTTCATTGTGTGTTTTAAGTATTAGGAACACTTTTGTGGAAAAAAACATAGTATGCTCTTATCTGCAAACAAGGAGGAACAGAGATGATGATGAGTCAACATGTCTTCTCCCAAAGCCTATCTGCAAGTAGAATTTTTTTTATTAGGTACATTGCTGTATTCAGAAAGCAGTCCTAAGAACAGTATCCATATGCTACAGGGAGAGGATCGTGATAATGCAAGAATGCTGGTTTAGTTCCAGGGTCAAGTTACTGAAATCAGTCCAGGTTATGGTTTTATCTGACTTTAATAAACACAACTGGTATGTGACCATGATCCAGATTTATGGATCACAAAATTCTTTTCTGTGAGATTAAGGACACCTGTCCACCTCTTCTGTATAGACAGCTAGAATAATATAAAAAAATGAATATTTATAGTATTAGAATGTGTGGATGTTTTCTTCAGTTCATATATACATTGTTTTTAGCTTAGCTCGGATATGAGTTTGAATGTGACTGTGTAAGTAATCCAGGTAACAGTGAAGAGAATATATGTTGAGAAATGGTTGTAGGTTGCAAAGTGGTTGAAAAATCAATTTGTTTAAGATGCTGACATTTCTCAATGAACTGAGGTCAGAGGGTATTTAATTTTTGCCCAGTATACATCTCGATGGCAAAATGTCTGTTGGTCCAGGGAAGTTCTTATTTATAATTAATCAACTTGCAAGGTTACTTCTTCTAATGCACTACATGTGAGCTAAAACCACCCTTCAGTCACCACAGTCTTCTTGCCATTGCAACATGGAATCCAATGAAGAAAAAAAAAAAATTATGTGTTCTTTTTGATATTTTTAATATTCTTTTGGGTATGTAGATATCTAGACTTTGAGGTTGGTCATTGCAGCTGCCTGGGCAAATAAATTTGAGTAGCTCATGTTCCCCTGAGGAACAGATTTGCTCTGTGCTAGTGGGCAGCAGTTGCCTGTAACTGGATGACAGTGTTAATAAAGGAATACACAGTCTTTGCAGCCTTACGGGTGTAAAAGCAGATGAACCGGATGGATGAGAAAAGACCTAATAATAATGAGTTTTGTAGCTTCTTTTAACACAACTGTAACTACTGTTTCTAACCAGGATGTCATCTGAAGGGCTACCAAATGTCTTCTGAAACTTTTATCAGCAACTTCTGTAGGTTTTCCTGGTGAATAAATGATAGCACCAGTAGCAGAAAGATGAAGTAGGACAGTTTCTTGAAGAAAAGATATTAGGGAAGTACCTGGCTATCAAAAGATACTTCTTTTTAAAAACAAAACAAAAAAAAAAAGAGCAGTGTTCAACAAACCAGGATGTAGTCTTGACTGTGGAAAGCATTAGGCAATGTGAGCCACAGAGTTTGGGGAGGTCCAGGTAAGTGTTGGACCAGGAGGTGTTATAACCTGAAGTATTATGCTAAAATAATCCATTATAAATTACTTCATGAAGGAATGAGCAATACCTTCTCGGAAAGAGCTTGTCAGCAGAGGAAGAAGGAGGCACTGGCATGGGAAATAATCAAACTGTTTATCAGTTTGGAAAAATTACCTATCTTTGTTTTAGGGTTATTAACACAGCCAGAAGTTGAATAATCTCTGGCCAAACAGTAGTCATCATGGCTATTTATGCCTTGTAACAGCCTAATAGAAATGTTTGTGTCTTCCTAAAAATAGTTTTGATAAATTTTTAGCCTGTGCTTTGACCACTGTAGCCTGAACAAGCAATTTATATGATTATTTGGTATTACTTGATACAGAGCCTGTGACGTTCTTTCAGTGAGTAGACTCTTCATTACCATACTGAAACCTGAGATATACTGGTAGTTGGAGATCACCTAGCATAAGTAGAACATATTCTTTGACTAAGATTTATAATTGTACTTTGGGCAGACGTGCAAACATCTAAGAATATGAGTCTGTTTAAAATTTAAGGGCTGTTTGGAAATAAAGTTATTCATCACTTACAAAGGTCTCTTCAACAGTTATGCTCCTTATTTGGCGAGACATGGAGAATTTTTTTTTAAATTGTTCCACCTCTGCTGTCAAGTGTGGAGTAGAACTGAGACGACAGTGGCGAAATCTGCAATGGAAAATAGCGCTCTATGGTGGTGTGTAGAGTTTTTGGCAGATAAAAGGATCTGAAGAAAATCCATCTGGATTATGCTCGTTCATAATAAGAAGGTGATAACAGTTGGTAGCAGGAAATGTTGAGGATTTAGCAAGGACTGTAACTCAGCTGTCTCTGAAGTAGGTGGACTCAGAATTCTATTTGATTAATTTTTTAGTTCCTATTTAGAGACCAGAAATCTCTCTGCCTTTTCAGACTCTCAGACAACTAGCATTGTTAATTTATATGTAGACTGTACTGTGTATTCATATCCTTAGTGTGTTTATGTTTCATGTTTGTAGCGTGGCACTGCACCTGGTTTCATTCTCTGAAGTTAGTTTTGCAGAACTTTTATTGAGGGAAGCCCAAGAGCAAAACAGGTTCTCTTCTCTTTCGGGTTGTGTGAAAGAATAATAGAGCATGAGCTCTTAGTATCGTAAATATCTTTAATCCTAATCTCAAAGGAGCTGAGGGTGGAACCTCTCTGCTAGAGGGTGAGGCTGCATAGATGATGTTAAAAAGCAAAGCCGTGGAGCACCTTGGGTAGTTTGAGTGGGAGGTTAGGTGTTACTTTTTTTTTTCCCCCTCTTTAGATCCATGTGTAAAATCATAACCATACTTTCCTTCTTCTCTCCTCAAAAACATCAAACAATCTGGTTGTTTTGATACCGACAATTTTCAAATGCTTTTTCAGAATCTCCATTTTGTTTATGCAAAGTGTGAATTAATAGTAAAGATACTTACAAGGCTTCAGCTGATTTGTTTCAGAAGCAATAAAGTCCTCTTTTCTTCTCTCTCTCTCTCCTCTGTCTTTATTTGTCCAAGTTGTATCTGAAGAGCTTTTAAGATATTTGGTAGCCATCCTTTCTGCATTTGTGGGAAGTAATGTATTCCCATACGCACAAGAAAGTATTAATCTAAACCTTGGGTGCCTAGCAGATAAAGAGTTTTTGTCAACCTTTGGGACAGGAAGCTTTGAGCTACTGCCACAAGCAACACCCCAGGTAAACTTAAAGTTGCTGTTTTGGAGATAATTAAATGTAAATGGGGAAATATGAAACCATGGCGCTTTCAAGCAGAGCTTGTCTACATGGCTGCTTCAGTTGTAGATGAATCCTTGCTTGCATGTGACAGGCACAAGATCAGTTTGGTTTAGGCCACTTGGCTTTTAAAAGCTGTGCTTTTCTGAGATAACTATGAAAGAAATCCTTGATTTTTGTGGGACAGTATTGCAGTAAGCATATTTCATTGGATAGGGCAATCTGCGTGCACAAACATGATCAAAGAATCAGTCGTTTTCTTCGTGTGGTTTTTTTTTTTTTGGTAAGCAGGGGCTTTGGGGTTTGTGTGTTGTGGGTTGGTTTTTGGTTTGGGCTTTGTTTTGGGGTGGTTTTTTTACTGAATTGTAAACTCTTGCTGTGTTCTTCTGGCAGCTATGGGAAAAAACTTGATTTGAGCGAGCTAAAACTGTTTCGATTCCTCAGACTTTAAAACACTGCTAAATAATAGTGGTATTAATTCCGAATATGCATGTTGCAAAATGATTTTTTTAAAAATAAAACTGTTGATTTAAAGCAAGGGCCAAGATGTTCTGAGGCCATTGTCATCACTCCACTGTGCTTGTTCAGTGAAAAGCTAAATTTTTGATAAAGTGTTATTATCTAACACCTCAGATAGTATAACTGCACCGAAAACTGTGCCAGACTGGTTGTTTACAAAATGTTCTTTTGCCTTGAAAAGTGTTGCTTTGGAAGATTTTAATTGTGTCTCTTTGATCCCATAAAAATGAGCAAGTGGTGAAGGTTCATGTCAAATCCTCCTCCACACCCCTCTTGTACATAGATGATACTTGCAGAACTCTTTCTAAGACTAAGAATGGTTAAGTCAGGTTGCTGTATGTAGCACTGCTCAGTGAGGGAGAGTATTTTTGGTGTATGTTGAAAGTTTCCATAGCTTTTCTGCCTTATGCATTAACTTGTTCTGCTGTATTGACTGTTGAGTTATCTTTTAACAACTTTAGTGTTAACATCTTTAAAGTCACTCATTAGGATGCAGACTTCAGTATTTACTTGTCATTTAAGACATGATGGCTTGGATGCCTGTCAGATATCTGGCATTTTTTGTGAATATGTAGCAAGGCAGCCTGACAAGTCAGCTTTGGCAGTGCTGCAAGCAGACTTTTTATTTAATGTTATTATGGTGAGAATGACCTTTGTCATGGTATTTCCGTGTCCTCCTTCCTAAAGACTTGGGATTGACACACTGAAGCCTTTTAGGTGGGGAGGAAGACTCGGGTAACTTCATGATCAGTTGATATCTTTCCATGGCTCTCTTTCCAATGAACTTTGTTACACATATAACAGCCTCATTAGTTTTAGCAGTCTGCAACCACAATTCACCCCATAGTTCCGTACTTGCAGAGACAAACTAGATTAAAAAAAGCTAAGATATTGTGTATTATTTTGAATTTCTGACGCTGTCTTCCTGTCTTAAGAGGACTACAGCAGGCTTTTCTTCAGCTAACATAGTATGTACAAGGTTCTGTATGGTCATGCCTTAAAAAACAAACTTCTTGTCCCCACAGAATATCTGTGTGTACGAGATGTAATAGGATGGGGGCTGCACTGGTTCTAACAGCCAAGATTATGGATTTCTGAGGGTGATGCTTTGCTTTGACTCATATTATTGTGCCTTAATCATTGTATTCTTTTTCCACACTGTATATAATACCAAGCAGTTTTTCCCATTTTGCTATCCATTTGCCTCTCACAAAGGCAGTAGCACGATGCTGGGGAGAATTGTGTGTTTTCAAGCCTCACTATTGCAGCACAGTGTAATGACTGTGCAGAAGACCACACGTGAATATTTTCTGCTGCAGTGCTAAGCTGTATTAGTAATGCTGAAGGGGTCTGTTAGTGGTCCCCTGGGCTGCATTTTGATTAACCACTTGACTACTACTTGAATTCTCCTAACACTGCATTGATTACAGTAGCGTTAATGGAACACAGCAGCACAGTTGGTGTGAGGATGGACTAGCAGTAGAAAAGTTAATTTTCTTTAAATCATGCCAATGCTTTGCTACTGAATTTTCTAAAATGTTAGTAGAAAGCATTTTGTACTCTGCATTTAAAATCTTGAAACCTTTAGCTCATTTCATTGAATATGTTGATAGTGTTGATATGTTGACACTGCAAATCCTCTCTTTAAAGAAATCTTACCAGCTGGAGATGAAAAATATGAATTAAATTGAGAATGTGTTAATTAGTGGGAGAAGGGAAAGGAGACCTTAAACAAGCCAACCAGTCCTAACTACAGTGTTGTGTCTAAGCATAGATACCAGATTTCAGAATTGAAATAGAAACAAGAGAAGGATTCCATGAAGTAAAGTAAGAATATATTAATGATCAAAACCAGAAAGAGAACAAATAGAGGTAAAATTGGTGAATAGACTTGATCAGATGTGATTGCTCTGTCCTTTTCATACTAAGGACATTTCTGATTTTATGAGCTTTCCTGATGGGAAACACTTTTGAGTTGAGCTATTACCTGTGCTATATATCAAAAGATATTCTAATAAGCTTTTTTGTACTAGTCTGAAAAAATTGAGTTTTAGCCTCAAGGTTCCAAAGTATATAAAGTTTTGTGTCATGTTAAATTTTAAGACATTTCCATTCTCTGAAGAATGAAGAGTTGGCCCTTAGCAGACTAGATAGGCTGCTGGAGTCACAGTTTGCAATTTCAGCAGTATTGTGGCTTTTTCATTTGCTTTAACCAATATTGCTATTTTAAAACTTATGACAAATAGAATACCTATCAAACAACAGTCACTGTTGAGTAGCTAATTATAACTGTTACTCAATTTACTGGCTTAGTGGATTATTTCTAGACTGCCTAACTGTCTGCTGGATAAAAATTGAAGCAGAATTTTTTTAGCCTGTTACAAAGCACATTATTTGAAGGATGTGCAATATAGGAAAGGGACAAAATATGTATGTAGCACTCACTATTGCTTATTTTTGCTGTTTTGTTAAAGAGTAACAAGGAAGCAAACAAAAAAAATCAATTCCCTATCACAGATTGTGTTTTTAATCACATAATTCTTTCTTGGGTGTTGTAGAGCTTCTCTAAAACAGACAAAACTTGGGGACATGAAGTTTAATTGCAAGAGACAATTAAGACCAGTAGCTGTGAACTGGGATTTAAAGAGAGCGTTGTCAAAGGCATGGGGTTTTAGCTGATATAGTTGCTCATACAGAGCGACAAGGAAGAAGTATCTTTTCCAGTTGAAGGTTAGGTGGCTTAGCTTAAATCTGCCAAGTCATTCATGCTAATGTGCTAGACTTTGCACTGAAATAACTGATGATTGTTCACAGGTTCAGCACCTGCTGTGCACTAACGATCTCTGATGCAGAGCTGTGTATCTTTGAACAGCCACAGGCATTTGCGAAGTGAACATATGGTTCCTTTCTAAACATGGGGATGTAGTTTGTTAGTTATGTATTGAATAACCCATGACCTCACAAACAGACCACTGTATTTAAAGAGTTCTCTTAAATCTAGATTGGTGTTTTATCAATACTTTCTAATTTTTCCAGGATAATCTGTAACAACTGTGTGCTCTTAGGTTTATAAGATGCTCACATTCATATTTTCAATTTGTCAGTGAATTGACTTTTAATGTAAGATCATATGAGATAAATTTTTAATAATTATGTCTTTGCACAACAGCAGTCAAGAGGAGATAAGCTGCGTATGACTTCAAAAACAGGTGTCTAGAATAGAAATTAATATCATGGCTCACACAAAGCTTAAAAGAAAAAAGTGTGTGCATTAACTACTGTTGCTTTGTACTGACTTGACAGTTGCTGTATTTCTAACTTTTTTGGCTGTAAGTTCTAAGTTTTGGCTGGGAAAAGAGATCTCAGAACTTGCATTTTAAATTAAATAAATCCTAATTAAGGATAAAAATCCTCATGGTTTCTCAAATACTGTTTTCCAGCAAAACTAACTTTAATGTCTGGCTTAATGATGTATTTTTCCCCTTCAGGAAAGAACTATCCAGCATGAATTTGGTAACAGCATAATACATTTATCCAGATGTTTTTAACAAGAATCTTCATAAGATACTGGGATTTGGGTTTTTTCAACATCTTCAAAACTAGTTGTATTTTAATACTTGCTTTCTGTGGTTTGGAAGACCCTGGTGTGTAGATCAGCGTCATGGTTTAACCCCAGCCAGTAACTAACCATCACACAGCTGCTCACTCGCTCTTCCCCCCCCCCCCCCCCCCCCCATCTCACTCGGGAGGGACTGGGAAGAGTAAAACTTGGGAAAACTTGTAGGTTGAGATAAAGGCAGTTTAATAAGTAAAGCAAAAGCCACGCACACAAGCAAAGGAAAACAAGGAATTCACCACTTCCCATCAGCAGGCAGGTGTTCAGCCATCTCCAGGAAAGCCAGGCTCCATCTCGCATAACAGTGACTTGGGAAGACAAACGCCATCACTCCAAATGTCCCCACTTCCTCCTCCTTCCCCCAGCTTTATATGCTGAGCATGATGTCCTATGGTCTAGGATATCCCAGGGTCAGCTGTCCCGCTATGTCCCCTCCCAGCTCCTTGTGCACCCCCAGCCTCCTCACTGGTGGGGTGGTGTGAGAAGCAGAAAAAGCCTTGACGCTGTGTAAGCAGTGCTCAGCAGTAAAGAAAACATCTCTGTGTTATCAATGCTGTTTACAGCACAAATCCAAAACATAGTCCCCTGCTAGCTACTATGAAGAAAATTGACTCTGTCCCAGCCAAAACCAGTACAATCAGCATCCCCAGGGTTCCACTTGCTTCATCTCCCTTGTCTTTGTGATCCATTCAAAAGTGTAAAGTGTTGAGGTTGGTCCCGACTGTCCATGTGATGTGCAAGATTTGTTCCCCTCTGGATTCCTCTTTAAGAAGAGCCAGCTCTTAGTTAGCATGGAATATCAAAGCATATACATGAAAAAGGAGTGAGCTAATTTTGGCAGTATGGGCCCACTCTGAGCTGGAGACACACTAGGGAATACTGTCCTACCATCACTGCTTCTGCTGGTCCAGCTGTGCAGCAAGGTTTGATGAGGGCAAGCTGGACTGTTAATTTGTAGCTATGAATTTGTATTTAAAGAAGCTGCTTGCAGCTTTCTTGACTTTAGATATTTTACATGGATGTTTTCTATTTATAACTGTAGTTCAGAAAAGCTAGTTTAGTAAGGATGGGGAAGGGAGCCTTTTTGTTGCTCACAGGCTACTAGCTGTTACCAATAGACTTCAGCACACCCTCCATGCCTAGTGAGCCGCTAGAGGAGCAGAAATGTAATTCTTCATACAGGTTCTGATCATTAAGGAAGAAAAAAGTTGGAAGGGCTCTTTCTCAACCTAGAACTCCTACTGACTATGGCCAAGAAGGGGTTCAGCTTCAGTGCAAGTAGTTCACTGGAACCATCGAAACTATTCACAAGTGAATTCAGACTTTTGCATTTAATTCTCAGGCTTATGTGTGGAAACCAGTATGTTCCCATACTGACTTGCCCATTTCTGCAGGCAGTGTGTTGCTTTGGACAACCTTCTTGGTGAAGATGGGTTTCCAGTCTGATTACATCAGCTAACTTCTTATTTCCAGGCACGAAGGGAAGATTGCTCGTCTAGGGGGTACTCGGATGGAACAGAGCTTTTCTCTATTGCTTCTTATGTTCTTTCACATTCATTTCCTCTTATATGCGTATATTGTTACACTTGGTTCAGCTCTGGATAATACTTTATGTAAATTCTTTCATGGGACAGTTTGTATTTAAGCTTTATAGAATTGCCTTTGCTATGCTATTGCCTGATTAGTAGTTGTGAATGAAGGAAGTCGAAGTTGATACAGGTGTTTGGGATAGATCCATGGTAAGGCTGAGTGGGAAAATGGAGTGGGGAGCTGGTGAGCATGTGAAGCATTTTCAGAGTCTGTAAGGGGGGAAAAATGATGTTAACGTTTTTGAGGAAGGTGAATCCTAGGAGTGTTTACTGTTGCTGTCAAGGAAGGGGAAAGATGTTGGGTACTATTTGAAATACTACTAGAGACATTAATACTTCACCAAGCATTTCAATGTGGTTAGAGGTGATCATGGTGGGCGTTAGTGTTCTGTGTTCCCTATACATATAGATTGTCCTGGAGAGATCAGTATGCTCTTTGTATGTAAATCATCCCCATGGAAGAGCAAGAGTGGGACTGCTCTGGAAAAGCCCTAGTGCAGCTGGCTCCAGGAGAGACCAGAAGCCTGAGAAAATCTGTAGCTTGTACCAACATAAATGTCTGCCTTTTGCTTTTTACTTTTTCGAATGGGCAGGAACAGGGAGAGCTGGGAGGGTTGGCTTTCTGCTTGGAAAGTATCTGTATGTAGTACTGCCACAGCTGCTCTGAGCTGTTGAAGTGTGTGGCTGGTGCAATACGTGACTGTTGGAAGATGGCAGTTTTTATTCTTGCAAGCAGATCTTGCAAATACAGGGGTCCTGTAGAACCTTGTGAACAATGAACACTAGCCAAGATCACTGCTCATCTACAAAAACACACTTGCATGCAGAAAATGTGTTTACACATGACAAAAGCAAACAGGTATCTAGACTACAGTTGTGTATCTACCAATAATGAGGCCATGCTCTGTATTTTGTGTTTTTTTTCTCCATCTTTCCTTTCTTTGACAGGTCACAAGATACCCATTAAAATGCAATATGGTATAAGTCATACGCCTAGCACACTAGGTATTTATGTTGTAAAACAGAGTTATATTTTGTGCTTATGTATTACCCTGTACTTAAAAGGACTTCAGAAGAAGAGAAGGTTTGCTTGACTGCTAACTTTCTGAAGTGGAAAGCCATCATATGATAACATAATTAGCTTGAGATAGAAGACATTTTTTTTATTTTAAATGATGAAGTTTGGTGGATCCTTCATGTTGGCGAGTTACACCTTCCAATCAACAGAAAGAGCAGAATAGCAGCTTTTGAGTACTTTTGAAGAATAAGGAACTGAAGGAGTCATATTAAGTCTAAGGAGGAATGACAATCTCGTAGAGGAAGATTATTTAGCCCAGAGCAAGCAGTGCAAAGGCTGTATGTTACACTTTAAGTGTCTTTGCTAGGCTGTGCCACTGGCACCTCCTGCAGCTGCAGTCCCCAGGGGACTGTCATTCCCACCTCTGCTTTGCTTCCTCTGTAGTGCCGATCAAAGTTTCTGGTTTCAAGTAATACTTTTGGGCAAGAACTATTTTTAACTGATTTCGTATCAGTGATCCAACCAAGAGTCAAGTGAGTGGTAGAGCTGGCCTGGCGATCAGTGGGTAGTGACTGAGGAACTGTACCCCTTAAGAAAACACTGTTGCAGAGGAAAAGGTATGTGGAAATGTATGTTGAATACCATTAATAATACCTTCTCTTTAAGGGTTTAATAGATATCTCTTGCCTTTCTGAAAACTGGTAATTACAGTTAGTTGGTTCTATATATAGTAGCTATGGGGGGAAGCAAGAAAACCTTTGAGCATGACAAGTATAACTGAAAATTGATAGGAAGACTTGTTTGACTGAATAGAATTGCCCAGACATTCTGAATTTTCAACCCTAAGTTTGTTATGATGCTGAAAGTTGAACTTCCCCTGTGGTTGAATTGCCCCTCTGGTGTTATGTATTTCAGATGTCTTTTATGTTTTAGGAAGATCTGAATTTGACATGCCTTTTGAAAAGCTCTGTACTTATTTTGTATTCAAGCTTATGAGTTTGAAGGGGGAAAAAAGCTCACAGTTTAGACCATGAAGCTCTTCTAATGGCATTATATTGATTACCGAAAATTGCTATAATTTTAACTATGCCTTTTTTTGGTTTAAGGTAGGTTTGTTACTGTTTGATCGCAAAGCACTGATTTCAATGTGATTCAAGTGGAAGGTCTGATCCCTGAACTGTAGTAAAGCAAAAAGTCCTATTGTTATCTAACTGTACTTGCTGAATTTAGAATATAATTTAAATTGTTGATATCTGTATGCATGCTCTGGGTGTTCTTGGAGCAGAAATCAGAGCTGTAGATGTCAGTGGTCTAGTCTGCAAGAATCCTATAAGGATAAGAAGATAGGGAGAATATTTTTAAAGTGCTTATTGATTTGAAATTACAAAGTCATCTTAAAAACTACTTTGCTTCAATGTTATTGTCATTGACAGTACAGCTCAGGTTGTTAAATTGCTGCTGCTGTTGCAGAGACTGCCAAATAAGTGTCGTCTTCCTGGCATGATTCTTCTTTCCCCATCCATTCCATTTTGCAATGCTTCACTCACATTTCAAGTTTTATCTTTAAAAGATATTTGAGAAAAAATGGAAAATATTCAGATAAATCAGGAGGTGTTTTTTGTATATAATACAACATTCTAACTTTGATCCACTGATCTTGTCACTACTCTAATGCTGCAGCCTTTTTTCTTCTGAGATCTCTAATTAGCATATTCTGGGTGAAGTCGTGCAGTGTAACTGCCATAGCATGAAGTGTTCCTAGGCTGATGGATGGCTGGCTTTAATGATCTTGATTCATGCCCATGGGAAAAGCCAGAAATGATGCAGGTATAATTTAGATAACTCTGGGATGAACTGCCTAAATTGAAAACCTTATCATTCGCTGCCTTTGGCAAGATTCTCTATACCACGTTAATCATTTTTCTTGCCTTAAAGGTCTGTGTTAGAGGGTTCTTCTAAGTTCTTAGAAAAAAATCCCATCCTGGAATTGATGTGGTAACGTCCTTTAAACCTGCTCCTTTTTCCTTGGCTCATGGGCTAGAAGTGTTGCTCTGTATTACACTCTTCAATGTGTTCCAAAAATCTAGCGTGATAAAATATTAAAATAGGCAAAAAAGAAAAAAATTCTTGGGAGACCATAGGAAATATTTCTCATGAGATGTGATGTAGTGCTACTCAGTTGTAAGATTATATTGCAGCATTATTAATTGGGTCATATTATCTGATGCCAAATTTTGGATCATGGGTACTTGATAAAGTGGTAACAGAACTTGAAAAACTAGTTTTTATGTTTAAGAGCAATATATAACTTACAAATGTTTGACAATTGGAAGCAAGTTGTTGCAATTTAGTAATTTTAAGCACTGATTAGTTGATTAGGAAGATATTTTGCTTTTTATTATTCTCAGAATGGATTGGCTTAATTTTTAGGTCTTCGTAGACCAGTTTTTGTAATTCAGCACTTTTACCGCAAGTCAGAGTTGAAATCTATGCAACAATTTTCTTCTATAGTCAAAAAAGAGCACACTGAGTTTTAATGTTGTAACAAATATTGCACAGTACCTCTCTTCAGTCAGTTTGGATTGTGGATTCATGAAAATAAAAGGAAGGATTCATTAGGTTATCTGTCAGAACTGTAAAATGAAATTCAATTATGGTCTATGTTTCTCTTTAGATCTCATAAATGGAGCCCAAGAACAGTGTGAATTGCCTCCTATGGATGGTTTTCCTCACTGTGAAGGGAAAATAAAGGTAAGTGAACTGTTTTTAATCTTATTATGTGTGTTCTATTAAAAACTGAATGTATGTTGCAATAGGTCACTACTCAGGCAATGGGATAAAACAAGAACAACTGGGTCAAAAAAGAGGATATTTAGGAGTGTCACTACAGCATTGCTTACCTCAAGCGTTTAATACCACTGCTGCAGACAAATAGAATGTCATCCTATTAAGACAGGAATAAAATGCCATATTATATTAAAATGCTATATTATTTAATAAAATGCTTGTCTTGTTATTTAGAAATTTGCTTCTCCTTTTTGAAAAGCTCTGTTTTCTTCCCCATTATGAGTCATTTGGCATTCCCTTACCCCAGAACTGGGATTCTGTGTATACCTCACTGCATCCCTTCCTCTGTTTCAGCAAGACATTTGTTTATACTTCTTTCCCCTCTTTGCCAATAGCTCTGTCCAGTTCCTCCCTTCCCCTTTTCTGTTAAAGGCATTCTGCATCTTCTGCTCACAAGCTAGGCACCGCACTAAGAGTGCAACCAGAACTTTGGGGGTCACAGCTGATTCTGCATAAACCCTATATTTTACTAATAATGCAGTTTGAAAGGCCAAATATTGAAAGCCATCAGACTTAGGTTGGAAAGGGAAAACAACAACAAAAAAGCCCAGCCAACAACAACAACAAAACCAAACAAAACAAAAGAACACCCCAACAAACTTGCAGAGAATGGAGGAGTTTGGTGTTTTTTCCTCAAGATACATTTCAAATGTAAGAATATTGTTTTAGTAGTGGGGGACAAAAGTAAAATTGCAGGACACTTGAATATCATTATCAAATATTACAGTTTATTTCTGAAAGTGATAACAAATAACTACCAAAGTATACATGAAATTATTACCTTTTCGCTAAATAAAATTCTTAGACAATAGTATTAAAAAAATAATAATCTGTAAATATTAAATCTCTGTGTTTTGATCTGTTTTGAGCAACTGGCTGCATAGTGACTATGTAGTACATTATTTGAATATTAAAATACAAATTTAAATTAACTACTTCCTCAGAAATGGCAGATTCTTGGCAGAATCGGGCAGATTTCAATCTTGGTAACTGAAATGATCTGTTAAATTCCAGAGGAAGTGTAACACAGGGGGGCAATGCAGTCAACTCCAGCCACACCCATATGTCTGGATCCTGATTACATTCTCCTTTTGATATTTGTCTCTGCTTGCCTGGCTACCAGTTTGTGTAAACTGTGCTCACATCTGGTATGTAGTTACTTCCTCAGCGTAGCTGAAGGCAGAGATGCTGTATGCTGCAAAATAGTAATAAAATTCCTTTTTTGTTATTTATGATTTTTATCTGGTTGGATATAGTCGTTTGCAGCTTTCCCCTGTTATTCCTGAGTTCAGTGTGAAATAGTATGGAGTTTTACATGGTACTTAAAACTAACAGACGGTGTTTTTGTTCTGTTACAGTGGATGAAAGATATGTGGCGATCGGATCCCTGTTATGCAAGTTATGGTGTAGATGGGTCCACATGCTCCTTTTTTATTTACCTCAGTGAGGTCAGTAATCTTTTAATCTGCAGAATGGGAACATCACAGTGCCTCCATATTTTTGGTAACTGCAAACTTTTTTCAAAAAAAATCATAACTTTCTTCAGAAAAGAGGAAAAGGCTATTAAAAGTGTGTTGCTATTATTCATAAGCCCTCCAGGGGTTTCTAGCCTGGAGAATTCTAATGTTTATAACTGAAGTGATGTAAGCAGCGACACTCTCCAGGGAGTCCACGCTAGGTATCCTGTTAAACTGAAATACGAAGCTCAGGCCTAGATCCTTGCCTCTGAACATTTTTTCTGTTGATTTCTATGTAGATCCTGAGGTAGTAATAGGGAGGCATTTTAGGGGAGGCATTTGGTATGTAAAATTTGGAAAGTGGAACTAGATGGTACATCTTCCTAAGCATCATGGCCACTTCCTGGTTGGAGACTGTTCATGAATTGTGGAGGTTGTTAACAGAAAACAAAAAAACCACTGAAAGTCATGTTTTTGAGTGAAGTTACAGATATATTGGCTAAAGCTTTTGTTACCTGTCAGAACCAAAGGCCCAGTTTTGTACACAGCTGAGTAAGGTGCTGGCCCTGGTATTTTTTCTACAGACTTCCTGTTTCCAGAGTAACCCTTGTTTTCCAAGAATTAATTTTGTCAATCAATTATTATGAGCTCTATTACTGGCTTGTAGTGTGTGTGCCAGTAGCAGTCAGGTGTATTTGATCACTTGACCTTTTCTTTCTTATTAGTAAAATTTTGATAACTTATGGCAGCTGATCTTGGAAGTAATATTGTTATCTGGTGGCTTACTGCTTGTAAAGAACTGCAAGAGCCCATGTGACTGCAGAATTGCAAACTACTATTAATTTTGTAGTTTCTGCAGGATTGGGGGTGGTGGGGCTGGTTTTTTAAGTTACATATCTGAGATTAAAACTGTAAGTCTATCATATAAGTAACTCTGTTGTAATAAAAGCAGTTTCTGTTAATTTACTCAGTTGACTGTCATTAAACTATTGGGGGCATTGCTTGAAGCAGCAGTAATAGTTAAATGCATATCCAAAACATTTATCTGAAGAGATAAAAAAGGCTGAGTTGAATCACAAATTTGACTCATTCCATTGCTAGTACCAAGTGTTGATGTATTTATGGGCTATAAAGCTGGGGAAGGAAAAGATACATGATGACTATATTATTTATCCTGTTATTTATCATAGAAGCTAGAAATATGGTTTCATAATCATCTGCAGTTGATCTAAGTTTCTACTAAAAGGTTATGTTTTAGCATTAGCAGAGTTACGTTTGCACATTGGTATTCTGTCAACCAGCAGGTGCTTCATGTTTTTAATGCAGATATATCTTAAAAATGAGGATATGTGTCAACTGAATGTGAGAATCTAATATACTTAAATGACATTTATTATTTTGTATTTCTGTTAAATCACAGTATTTTCTGTGACAATCTTCTCTGATCATCAGTTTTGAAAACTCAGTTGATGCTGTTACTTTTTTCATAATTGATCTTTCAGCTCATCCTCATGGCATAATGCAAGCAGATTTACAGAGGCCAAATGGTTGTTTTCTCAGCGGTCTAGGGATTTGAAATTTTTGTTTAAGCAGCAATATTGAATTTGGGCAACTTCTCATTTCATGATGGAACAACAGTGCAATTTGTCTATGTGTATATTTGGTAACTTCAAAGGTCTTCTACTTTTTTTTTTAAAAGTGTTTTCCCATGACAGAATGTAAAACTAATATTGGGTGAGCATGTTATTAACCTTGAGTTTAAATTTGGCATTCTTAATCCTATGATTAATTCCACGATTAATGCCCAGCAGCAGAGTATGAAAGCTTAAATGTTTGCGAATGCAAGCATGAAATGAAATTCTAATAGCACTACAATGATGTGGATTTATGAGGTGTGTTGGCTGCTGAGGATAACTTGGAAATGCTGCTGCGAGAGTAATTTGTCAAAGTGGACAGTGATGAAGAGTTGACAGTTTATAGTATGGTTGCACAGCTGAATGATAAATGTGTCTACAGAGCTCTCAAGTCAAAACTGCTGATTTAAAATATTAAAATGCATTAGGGTACTGGAAGGATATTACTGTTAAGATTTTTCTTTTTTACTTTAAGGTTACAGTATAGCAGTAAGATGGTTGTGTATACATGCTCTGTTTGAAAAGGTAATATATGGATCAAATTATGCACAACCTCAGTTTGAAAAGACACAATATGCATCAGATTTGTGCATATGTCTACTTTTGCTCTTAAAATTGCCTCTACAATCTAGTGTGACAAGTGCCTGTGCTCTTTCATACTCTTGGGATCTACTTTTTTCTTCTGAAGCAATTCAGTTAGGGTATTATGTTATGCTTATCTTAGCACTCTTTGTAATACAATTTTAAACCTGTAAACAAAGGAGCCTGAAATACTCCATTTTGGTGTGCAATATTGGTCAGAACCACAGAGACACAAAGTAACTTGCCCATAGTTTATGCAAAGGTTTAGAAACAAAGTTTGGAATAAAACCTGGTCTTTGAATATCTGTTATATACCCTTGTTAATGTTTCCACCACGTGTGTCTGCAAAATAGAAACAGCACAGTCAAAATCCAGGGTGCCCCAAGTCTTCTCTTCTGAAGAGCCTGCACAAGTGCAAGTATTAGCAGTTCTGCCTCCCCTGGTTTGCTTTGGATGGCACTCCTGCAGGAACATAACAGCTAGCTGAACAGCTCTTCTCCACTTCTTTTCTTGTGTCTTGGCTGCTTGAGCAGAATGGCAGGCAAGTGTGGCAGCAGAAGGAAAGCAAGAAGCAATCCAGTACATTCAGGCTTATGGTTTTTATTTAAAGCTGTCCCCTGTACAGACTTGCAGATAAAGCTGCAAGAGTTTTTGCACTTCTATCTTGCTGGTTTGCTGCAGGCACTGGATGATATGCAACTGTGCAGTCCTCATAACACTAATTGTGCTGGAGCCTTTGAAGACCAGAGGAAACACAAATGGCCTGAATAGCAAAACCAAACTTAGGTTCTCTTGAGTAACAGAGCAAGACAGGGATTAAAAGTAGCAAAAATTAAAAAGCAAGTTAAGCTAACTCTAAGGTTTCTGGAGAGTTGGGACTTGTTTCATTTTAACCACAATACAAAATTGCCCATTGAGAGGAGTTACTTCTTTTAATCTTAGCGTTATTTATGAAAAAGCCAGTTGTTTAACACTGTGATGTCATTGGCACAGTTAGAATTTTCACGGATGGCATTGCCTCTGGGAAGAAATGTGAAAAGATTAATTTCTAGATAGTACAAAAATATATTTCACTGCAAACTGTCAGTTTGCAGCTGAAGAATGAAGATTTTAAAAATATCTTCTAGAAAACAAATTTTTTCACACAGTTTCCCAGCTTAACCAGAGGAAAAAAAAAAAAAAAAGCAGAGGGGTTTTATTGCTCCTTTTCTTTATCTAGATATGTGGTTTCTCTGAGAGGACTGCCTGTCCCACAGGAGCAGGACTGCTGCTGTGCCAGCTGGTCAGCCAGTAGCTGTGCTGGAAGTTACCACCACCCAGGGGTCATTACATTGACGCTTACCTGCTGGAGCTGGGTAGATCTTACTAAAATCCCAGGCTTTGGATCTCCAGCTCGCCTTTCAGGTGCAAGTGTAATTTTTGGTACCTGTGTTGGAAGTGGATCCAGTGCTTCAAAAGACTAAAACTGTTTCAAAGACCAGTCTTTGAGACTCCTGTAGCTTTTGCGCATGTGCTAGCATACCACTAGAGAGAATTCTTGTTTTCAGCCTTTCAGACTTGATGGAAGCAGAATGCATGGTTTGGTTGTAGGAGTATTTTTCTTTACACCATTACTTTTGCTTTGAGGGCTAAAGCAGAAAAATACAAACTAAAGGTGATTTTGAATGTGGGTTTGTTTCCAGAATGCAAGCTGCAGTCTGAGGCACATTTTAGTGAAAACCCCTGGGAATCGTAATTATACAGGTTCCTCAAATCCTTGTGGTTTTGCTAGTTTACTGCAGTTTGCTCACATCTGTGTGGAAGTCCCCTTTCCACAACTTCTGCTGTGTGTGTAAGCTAATTTCTGACATTGAGGTGAGTTAATGATTTGCAATTCTTCAGTGTAACATCAAACCAGCTGCTTTGAATTCTACGCAATTACTAAAAAAATTGACAAAAAAATTACTGTTGTCTGAAATGTAAAGCGGCGAAAGCTCAAACTTCTTTAGTCATCTTACATGTGTCCCTAAGAAATTGAAATGCTGGTAGTCAGCACTTTGTCCCCAAATCATCCATTAGTGTATTGGCCTGGATTTGGGCAATTGGGGCTCAGTTATTGTTTCTACTTGTGTCACTTTAAATTGGGATTAGTCTCTTTCTGTCTTGTTGGAAAAGGTGTCAATGCCAGTGTAAGAGAGGAATCAAATTTAGTGCATGTTACTGAAGTTAGATAAGAAACCATTTGGTGATTGATGGTTATGTACAAAACTTTGTATTGCAGTGTCACTGGGACTGCGAGTACCTGACACCCAATGTTTGAGATTGGATTTGGATGTTTCTAAAGGCAAGGTTACCTGTACGCTTCTCCATTTCAGTAAACAGACAAGCAATCTTCTTGCACACTGCAGACTTTGTAGCACCTTCAAAATGACTACCTATCACTGAGGAAATGCTAAACAAAATATAGGTATTACAGCTTCTAGAGGACTTGAGAAAGTCACCTTCCCAATGGGAGCAGTTCTTTCACATCAAATTCTCAAATGGATTTTCTAAGTGAATGTTATTAGTTCTCTTCTCTGCCTGCCTTCATACTGCCTAATAAATCTAAAGATGCACCTTCTTTCACAAGATATTGCAGCACTGTTTGTTTTTATTTCCCACTCTGGGACTGACATAAGATACTTAATAGCAGCACTTCACTGTGGATAGAAGTGTGCTGAACAATAATGCTGTTCACCTTATGGAGATAGCTACATATACTCTAGACAGTACTGTGCCTGCTATGATTCAAAAACAGGTAGGGAACACTTGACTTCTCAGGTGGACCTAGTTTCTTGAGCATGATCAAAGTTGACCTAATGCATTTGATTGGCATTGAATTCAACATTAGGTACAGGAGGCACGGCTGGTCTTACTCAAAAATATGCGAGTACAAAGATAAGTATAGTGTGTTCTGAATAATAGCTTTGCATTTATATCACTCATCCAAAAAACAGTCAGTCTTCAAATCTGCAGTTGCCGCTTCCCAACAATCTTCTTTAACTGCTAATCTGTAGTCTGATACCACATCCCTCCTATTAAATCATGTGCATGACAGTGTAACAGTTGGTTGTTATGGAGAGAATAAGCTAGAGTAAGACCTGATGGTAACCCAGCGAGAGAAAAGTTGTCCTGAAAAGGGGGAAGAGGGGTCCTGGTTCCTTCTTCAGAGACAACTTCTGTGTTTTGTCTTAAATTATCAAATGAAAAAGTGTATATAATCACACTTTTTTTTCCCATTGTACATGTTATTTAATCACAAATATTCTTGGCCCAGGATAAGTTATGCTTTAATGCTGTTGCATCTTCAGCAAACTTTTTTGAGTTATCAACCAAAGCAGGTTTTCCCCCCTCTCCCTGTTACCCTGTTCTGTATTAGGAGCTTCCAGAAAATATGTTGCAAAACAAAGTCCCTAATTCTTCACCTCATATTCCCTGCTCTACCTCTGTCTTGTCCCTGGTAGTTTCAGTGAAAGCTGTTAGGCTTTCTTTAGGTAATTTGGGAGTAAGGGGAGAAAAGCACCTTCCAGGCACCAGGTGTTTTCACAGAGCTTGCCTCACTGTTGGTGCCTGTCACACAAGACAAAGGAGATTGAAGGGCTCCACTCAAGACAGTCTGAGCAGTTTTAGACATTCCTTACCTTTTGTTCTGCCACATCTGTAGCTGGAAGTTAGTACTCACTTTAAATAAAACCTGACTTGTACTTACCTTACATTAATAAGTCTGAGAAAAATGGATTAAGTTTCCACTGGTATTTGATGGGAAGAACATAATTTCTTGAGCATCTTCCTGCATTTTTTAATAACTATAGCACCCACCTTTGTTCAAAAGAAATTCCCATGACAGTGGCTTATAGTCTGAATCTGAGAAGAACAGCTGCAGGACTTGTTCAGAAATGATGAGCACAGCTAAGCTGTTGTGGGCCATATTTGGGTCATGCAAGGCTGTCAGGGAAATTACTTAACCACTTAAGTTTCATGTTCAGTTGTAGGCATCCTTGTGGTGTTCTCTGTGAAAATCGCTGAAGTGATTAGCTGAAGTGGCACTACTTAGTTCTTTAAAAAACAAACAAAAAACCCCACCCACCCACTTTCTATGTCATCTGAAGTTCTCATGAAACTGCAGGTCCTTTCAAGAGCTACAATTAGAAATTATTCCTAGACTTAAAGGTGAGAGATTGCAGGTTCTGGAAAGGAAGTGCTTAAGTGCTCAGTTTTAGTTGAATAGTGATATACTGGGCAAGAGAGGAAGGCTAAGTAATGAAAGAAGAAAGGAAAGAGCAGGAAGTGGTTTGTCTTGAAAAAGGCCAACAGTATGGTTATGTAAGTGCAACAGTAGTAGTATCCTGCACAACTGTGTATCATTACATGGGGTTAAATAGAGAGGAACACAAAGTTCATTTTGCTACTCTTCTAGGTTAGTGCAAACTGTTGCTTTTAGTTCTGACACAAAACATTGAGTACCATTTCTTGACAGATTTTTAAGGAGTCTTTACTGAGGCTTTGTACTGCTGTAGACCTTAATTTTACGTAGTGTGATGCAAAACCACAGATAACTGGAAGCTTTTTACTTGAAGTACATATAAAAATGCAATTGCTGTGGTCTTTGAGGAAAGTAACAGTTGAACTTAGTAGCCTGCTAGATATCATGTATAAGTAACATCAAATTAGCAGACTTTTTAATTCTGTTGTAGAAGCCTGTAAATGCTATAGCTTCCTTTTCCAATAGTTCTGCAAAGGCTGTCTCTGAAGTCTTTGCTATCTTGTGTAGTTGCATAGATTGAAACCCCTCTCCCTTTCACCAAAGCATATAGAGACTGTTGGTCATCTGTTGCTCTCACAGAACAGGGAAGCAAGAACCGGAGATGGAGAGAAATATCTCTGTTTCCTCTGAAAACCATGGTTTTGTTTGGAAGTGTGATATTTCTTGAGTACTAGGTACCTTTACGTACAGATGTTATGACTTGTGTAGACTTTCCTGCTGTAGTTTTTCACTTCTTTCTTCACTCTGTATCTACCTGATAATACCTACTGTAATCTAAAAGTGTCTTCTGGTGCATGAGCTTCAGTGATGAGTGTTTGTGCATTCTGCCCTCTGTCATCACTCTAATCATACTCTGATTTTCCTCTCAGTTTCTCATGGAACCATGACTTACTAATTCCACTTGATTCTTTAATTATCTGCAAAATTAACTCATGGTCTGAGCAACAGAATTTATATTAGCATTTTGGCTGGATTTGCTATCATAATATATGTCCCTGATAATTTTTTCCCAATACCTGGAATTCACTATTAAAATAATCCTAGTTTGGCTGGCTTGTCAGACAGTATTTTGCCTCTCCATCCCCACTTTTCCTTGTGTCAATACATTAAATTAGTAAAGCTTTTTCTTATTTCCTCTTCCCATGGTGTGTCAGGCTCATTTGCTTCATCTTTGCTTTCTTGGTGCTCTTGTTAATTATTATCCCCCCATCTAACAGCTTTTTGTGAGCCATTGGCTCATAAAAATGAGCAGAATTCTTTCCTTTTTCTATAAGAAAATGCCTATGCATTCTTCCCAGTGTATTTATCAGTCCTGAAAAATAACAAAACAACTGGCACACTTTGAAGTGTATGCGTTTAAAAATCCTCCGGTGAGTTAAGTTGGTCTTTCCATAGAAAAGAGGAATTGACTGAATGTCAATAAGGAAAATGAGTGCTAGACCAACTGTGTACACTGATACTGCTTTGAGTCTACTCCTTAAATGTTTATTTGTGATTAGAATTATTGTAATTTAACGTACACTAGAGGGAATATTTCTAAAAGCACAAAAGAACTATATTTGGTTTTCAGTCAGTGAGGCATGCAGCTAACTGTCCTTGGCAGCTCTGAAAAATCTTCAATTCCTTTAGGGTGCCTGATGGTACAATGTGAAATACATGAAGCTAGAAAAGGGACACGTACAGTAGTCCTTGAAATGTCATATCTTAATTTAGATCAGTTTTATTGCTAGGAATAATTCAAAATCATTTGTACTATGTTTTAAAAAAAAAAAAAAAAAGTGAGATTGGGACTGTGTGTGATTTCTAATATGGAGCTTGCAGCTCTTTTCTACCAGTGATTCCACAACTTACATTAGTAAAAGTTAGGATTGTTAATTGCTACAATCTCTAGTATGTTTTCAGAGTTGGAGACCACTGAAGAATCAGATGTTTTCAAATGAGGCTGGTCAAATCACTGGTTTCAAAGCTTGTCTGAAATACATTGGATAAATTCAGTTATAGCATTCAAATTAATGTTTTTATATAATTTGTCTGAGGAATCTAAGCTTGATACATTTCTTCTCTTTAATGAGGTTATGATGTCTGTTAATTCATTTTCGAGTGATTGGTCTTCTAGGCAATCATTTGGTGTGATCTTAAGCTTTTAATCTCTAATGCTTCAGGTTTACTGCAGCATGATTAAGCTAAAATTGTGTTTTGACAGGTCTGTGACTGGAGGAACCATAAGAGCAACTCTGACTTCTAATTCTCCGGGAGTTGTGAACTTAATCAGTAGCGATGTGGTATATTAGCTGGCCTATAAATTTTTGCATTTCTCTCTTTTCACAGCACAGTTATGTTTCTGTTTTCACGGGTTTGCCTCCAACAGTGAGATTCCTTCTTCCTCAAAGCTAATGGTCTAATTTCTTAAGGCATATGAATAATAAAGATTCTGCTGGACAAGCAAGATCCCTAGGGAGAGCACAGGAGCTTTCCATCCATTTATTGTTTCTTCCCAAACCTACTACCTATTGTACTTTTTTTTTTTCCTAGTAGACAATAGTAGAAGCATTGCATTTGCACTGATTGTTTCTCTCATTACAGCTGTTAGTACTTGTGGATGTTGTTACTTATGTTATAATTAAGTTACTTATACCCTTCAAATAGGGTGGGTTTAGTTTTATTCTTCTTTCAACTTTTTGTCTAGATTGCCACAAAGTAAAACTTTGATCCTTGGGTTTTATTAGGCTTTACCTTTTTATAAAGATATTCTATGGAGATGGGAAATGTTCTAAAATATGTATTTTTTTTATTAAGGCCTAGAAGCATAAAAAACTTTGGTATTTTTAAAAACATTTAGGAACTGCTCAGAGAAACTGTATTTAGAGCATTTAACAGCTGACCTCTGTCTTGAAAAGGTTTTATCTCCTGTATTCATTATCATGAATGAATATCTAAGTGTGACTTTTGGTTGCAAATTTGCAAGGTTAAAATTGTATTGAATTGCAAAAAGTCTTCTTAAGCTTTTCTTGCAAAAAGCAGTTTTACCTAGCAGTGACTTACTAATCAGCTGATGCCTTATTTAAGCCATAGAAAGGTATAATGTAAAGGTAGTGAGAGACTTTGGTAGACGAGCTGCAAGTAGAGTGGAATAATTTATTTTCATGTGACTGTTTTACAGGTTGAAAATTGGTGTCCTCGTTTACCTTGGAGAGCAAAAAATCCTAATGAAGAAACTGATCAAAAAACGGTGGTAAGAACGTTAAAACATGAGAAATAATTCAGTAATTGTGATTCATGCAAAAGATCCTGGAATCCTGTGCAACATAAATGCTAATAAGACTAGAATTTACCATTTTTATTCCTCAGCTCCTCAAAACTGAGGGGCAACATCCTTGACTGTATACACGTAGCTCATCATGTATTTTCTCCAGTCATTGTCTCACGCTGCAGTCTTGGTGGTAGATTTCCATTAAAAGCATTTTTGTGATTAAATTTATGAAATATTGTACACAGATACTGAGAAAAATTACAAATCCATAGACTGTTCACCAGTGTTAAGTGACCATATGTGAAACTGTCTGGTTTTATTGTCCCATAAATCTGGGGCTTATATATAAAAATGCCTTAACGGAAGAGGCTTATATACATTTCAGTTTTGTAACATTTTGATTACTCTTAATTTTTTTCCTTTAAAAACTCTATGGCATGCAGAGTTGTTTCTGAACTGTTATAGCCTAATTATGTAACACTTAGGTATTTTAAGATAATTGCTGGGTCGTATATGAACATTGCTTACATAATTTAGATATAGGCTGTCTCATTTTGTAAAACCAATTGTTCTTAGATCAGTCTAGCTTTAAAGTTAATATTTCCTTTAAAATTTATACTCTAGTAATGTTTCTTCCTTCATGGTATAATAGGAAACTTCCTTATATTTGGAAGATTCATATGTGTGAACCTTCAGCATACTGTTCTGGTTTTATGTTGTGTTTTAGAGATACTTAAACCTCATTTTGAAGCACATGAACAAAATCAAATCTTATATTGCAGAAATAAGTACATTGTGAAACATTGCAAACATAGTCTGGGGCTAACTAATAAAAATAACAGTAATTTATGTGACTCTAGAAATTTCTGTTTAAAGATGTTTTAAATATTTGAACTAAAATCTCGACTTTAATGTTAGGAGTGTATCTTTTTTTTTTAATGATGAATGTAAAGCACAGAGTTCCCATTCGAGAATTTTTTTCACTTCCGGGAAGTGGACTATTTGAGGAATAACTAATGTTGGGTTTTTTTTTTTGGGGGGGGGGTAATGCTTTAATTGAAGGCTGAAATTCGTATCAACTTTGATAATCTCTACAAAATGATGTCAAGACACGAGGAATTTAGGTGGATGATGTTACGCATCAGACGAATGGCTGATACCTGGATTGAAGCAATTAAATCACTTGCAGAAAAACAAAATTTGGAGAAGAGAAAACGAAAAAAGGTAAACGAAAACATTTTCCAATCCTGCCACTTGCAGTCTTATAGGCTCTTTTAAGCTTCTTGTTCCAGAATTAACTTCAGAGTAGAAATACCAAATATGTCTAAAAGGCTCGTCTTTATACTTGTGCCCTCTTTTCAGGAAGTATTTTGCTGTTTGAAAATACTGATGGATATTTGCTTTACAAGTAGTTTTACATACCTTAGATGAGTCAATCTTTTGTTAAGTTTTCTAACCTGTTTAATTTTGGATAAAATAGAGACTATGTAGAAGTTTCTAAAGGGAGAAACTGTGAATTTACTGCAAGCTGATGACACTGGAGTGTTTTTTACATAGTTACAGAAAATAATTGTACATCTTTGTCCACAATTGAGACTTCAAATGGTGTATTTCTGCTTTGGATTTGAGTAGATTTAAAGTTGACCACAACTTTGGATTGGATCAGTTTAGACCTCCTGTAATGAGTTCAATTTAAAAAACTTGAGATTCTTGAAGTGAAAAGTTCTATTTTATTTGATTTGATTTTTTTCTTTTTTTTCCCAATTACCTCAACTAGTTAAGATAAAACTGAAAGTGGGAAACACAGCAAGGGGTTTTCCTTCCCGCCTTGTTCTGGCTGGAGCCAGCCCTGAGTGATAGCAGGCCATGCACGGTCATGTTTCTACCCTCTCTTAAGCCCAGCTGGCTGCAGCTCAGCTCCTTGCTTGGAATTCTCAATCCTTGCATGAGGTCTAGGCTCCATGTTGGGGCTGTAATGTTTGTCACATGCTACAGTCCTTGAGTAGGCTCACCCGCTGTCAAGGAGCAACCCTTCTCTTTCAAGCAGCCTTCCTTATTACAGAAATATAACATCTGAGAGTACATAAACTCAAAAATAAACCAAAGCAGTATTGTCCTGCAGTTTTGACAGGATGCTCTAAGTGCTTATTCTTTGCTTTTGAAAGTCCTTCGAGGTTGCCCTGTAAAACATATGATGATTTCATTTTAGTGTGTCCAGTTTAGTTCTGGGAGCTGCAAGAGATTAGAAAAAAATGGGTTTTTTGAATGTTGCTTCTTTATAGAGCGGGTGAAAAGGTTTTGATGTTTGGGAGGTTTTGTACTTGGCATTGTATTTACCCACACTCAAATAACAATCCAGGTATGTAGTTGGAGTGTTTGGAACTCAACTTCTGTGCTTTGTAGAAAGCCAAGCACAGATTTCAAGGAGCTACAGGAAAAACTCTGCTCTGGTGGCAGTGGAGAGGAGAGGTTCAGAAAGCATCCTCTTACCCTTATGCAGTCTTTCGAAGTTCTTAATGGCTTGTTACAACAGCGTACCCTTCCTTAACCATACTGTCTTGCATAAGCAAGTTCATCCTACTTGAGAATATAAGTGGCTATTCAATCTAAAGAAGTTAATGTGAGCTACAACAGTTTCTGTGCAGAATTACTGATTAATTACTGATCTGGTAGCAGATAGTAGTGCAAAACAATGCAGTAACATTCTTATAATTACTGTTCTAGAGATTCATTACAAAATTAAATTATTGTGGTGGGAGTATTGGATTTTTTTGGTTGATATTTTTGGCCATAATTGGAATTTAATAGAAAGAAAAAATGCTGTGAGGTATAATATTTGCATGTATATTGATAACTCTAACATATGACTTTCCTTTCCAGATTCTTGTTCATCTAGGGCTTTTGACAAAAGAATCTGGATTCAAGATTGCAGAAAATGCATTTAGCGGTGGCCCACTTGGTGAATTAGTTCAGTGGAGTGATTTAATTACATCTCTCTACTTACTGGGCCATGACATCAGGATTTCAGCTTCACTGGCAGAGCTCAAGGAGTAAGGAGATTACTTTTACTTTGAAACTGGAATACAAAAAAAAAAAGAATTGTCAACTCTTGAAGCTTCTATTAACAGTGTATAATTTCTTGAAGCATAAAATGAAAGTGATAATTCACTAAACAGATGATAAGATTATTTTCATGAGCTAAGTATATGTGCTAAGGAAAGGATAATGTGTTTTCGTTGTAGCTTCAGGCTCCTGAGACTTCGTAAATGAGTGTTGTAAAATTCAAACTAAGCAGCTTATTCTTTAACATTCCAGGTGCTTTAACCAGCTGCAGTGGGAAATGATACAGACTAGTGTGATTCTGTGTCCTCTTCTTCAGTTTCTGCTATTCTTCACTCAGTATCTCACTTTAAAATAAAGGTTTAAATTCTTTAAACATACTGCTTTTGATGTAGTTAATTGCTTATGTTAGGTCAAATTGCTACCTCACTCATCTTTGTCTTGCTTTGCACACTAGTTCAGCATTAGGCATAAAACATCTGTTTTAAGCTTGAGCACATACACTTTTTCTGTAGCTTTTGTGTTTTTTACAACAAACATGACAGCATCATTTTGTAGAGAGCTCTTATACTACAAAGCTGTCAATAGAAGGCAGAAATTATTTCAAATAATTTCAAAGTACGCTATTTTTAAACATTCCAACCATATTACTCTCTTGTTTAGATGAGATTTTTAGTGAAAATTAGTGCTTTACTGATGCATAAACATTTCTTCAATAAATGCTGAGCATCTTTAGCATTTGAATGTTCATACATGGTTTCTGATTTGGAAAAGATAAGAGTAAAGCTTTTTTGGAAAGGGGAATTATTGGTATAAATAGCATTACAGCATCTATTCAAGGTTTTGGAAATTAATACTTTTCCATATTCCTTCTTTCTTTGTTTAGGATTATGAAGAAGGTTGTAGGTAACAGATCTGGCTGCCCTACCCAGGGGGATAAAGTTGTCGAACTCATTTACATTGACATTGTGGGACTCACTCAGTTTAAGAAAACCCTTGGTCCATCCTGGGTACATTACCAGTAAGTATAACACTTATTTGACCTCTTAAGTGCTTGGTTAAAGAGCTTTTGTTGACTAACACATGTCAAAGTACTGAGGTGTGTACATTCACATGAATTTGAATTTATTTAAAAGTGAAAATGTTCTCTGTCTTTTACTCTTAGGAATAAAGGGGCTGTTACCTGTTTGTTGCTTACCATCTTTATCCCCACAGCAAGTTTGGGATTCTTGGATTCAAGCATTTTTGATCTTAATTAATTATATTATCTTGTTATGTCACCATCTTTGCCTTTCTTTCCCTCCCTTCTTTACACCCCCTTCCCTTTTGTTCTGTAAATTAGTAGATGAGCTGAGAGATGACTAGATTTTGTTGTTTAGTTAGAATATCAAAGGCGTGTTTTGCTTGTGTGTTCATAGCCATACTGGATTGATCATTGTGGAGAATTATCTCTTCTAATTGTATTGGCCAACAACTGCAAAGCAATTTTTGCTGTTCATCCCTTAAGATGCTGGGCAGAGAGTTGTCTTCAGGGATAGAAGTAAAGAATAAACTGCAGTTGTTGTTGCTTCTGTAATCTATAAACATCTTTCCATTAGAAATGGAATATGGTGGTCACAAGATATTGCTTTGTACATCCTTCTTAGTGTCTGCAGTTCTAGAACCACTTTTTTTTGTCAATAACTTTAAATCAGCAAGCCTCCCATGTGTTGTTCAAATACATATCAGCATGAAATAAAACCAAATCCAAATTGCTGACTTTGATTTTTCTATTCCTAATTGAATTAGCTGTATTTCATGATCCATAAAGTCCAGTAAATCCTACTTCAAGGAACGTATTGAAAGGTGTTCACTGCAGGCAGAAAAATTGTTTTTTCTCAACTGCAGGATTTTCTAGAGCATTGGATCTTTTCAGTGTAATTTTAAATGGGAGTACTGTGATCAACATTGCAGATTAGATTACTCTTAATCTCTTTTTTGAAGCAGAGGAGTAAATGGATATTCTGTTTTTTAGGAGCCTGCTAATAAAGATAATCCCATTTTCCAGTGAGCTACAGTTGGTTGTCTGTCTGCCAAATGTAATTGCCACTAACCGATCGCATACAGTATTGTGGTCAGGATATAAAACCATACTTACAAATTTAAAATGTTTCTTCCCTTTTCAATTTCCTATTTAGTATATTCTGTAACAAAGATATGGAAATACACCATGACATTGAGATTATTAGATTAGCTCTTCAATTTTACTTCCTTATTTCATGAATCATTAAATCTTAAGTTGTCAATCTGTTTTTCATTGATTCCTAATTTGTGATAATGACTGACTTTTTCTGGTTTAGGAGAGTAGAATTAAATTTAACTCTAAATAAATACCTTAGTAGTATAGGAGGGTTTTTTAGGCTTTTGAAGAAGAAAGATATTACTTAATGCCTCTCTTCTACAATACCGGATTTCATGGGATGGAAGGGGACCTCATCTAGTCCATAGCCTTCCTGGAAAGTAGATCGGATGTATTTGTACTTCTTGAGAGATTTTTTGAGAGAGACTGCAAAAGATTCCCTAGCCATTGTTTTATATTATTAAGCTTTTCTTTAAAGTGTTTTTCTTGGCCTGTTTTCTCACAAACTGCCCATTACTGCTTATTCTAATATGGTTCTGGGGAATAAATTACTTCCTTCCCATCTCTGCCAGCCTTTAGAATATCGTATATAATGCTTTGCCTCCAATTTGCTTTTCTTCAAAATAAATTAGGGGTTTTGGGTCATTACTTGTAATTCAGGTTTTGTGGACCTTTCATCAAATTTCTTGCATTTGTTGGGAATCTCTCTAATTACTTGATACTGTTTCCCAAGTTTAGTGTACAAAATGGGGTCCAGAGTCTAGCAGAGACTACCAGAATTGATTAGAGCGAAAGAACTAATTCATAGCTCCATGCATGCCATCTCCTCTTTGAGGATCCTCTTGCAATTATTTTTTTTCTCTCAGCATCGTGAGTTACCTCATAAATTTTGTCATCAAAATATTTTTAAGTTAAAACTAAGAAGTCCAGTATAAAAGCATATTTATATGTTTTTGTTTAATTCATTCCAGTAAAATAAACAATATCACAAATAAAGCTGCCTTATAGCCCTTGTTCTTTACAAACTTTACCTTCTCTGTTGTATTTAATGTCAGTAGGAATAATTATTTGTCTTGAAATAAGTGTTTTGCTTTGTGCCATATAGTTTTTCAGCAGACATGTGTGGGCCAGCTCACTCTGGTTTACGCGGACCAGACTCAAATTAAAACTTGTTTATTCACTTCAGATAGAGTGGTAGAATAAGCCTCTGCCTTCAGAACAGTCTCTTGATAGGAGTGCCGTATATAATCTTTGTGAGTGAACTTGAGCCCTGAGGAAGTTTTTGGTAATTGCAAATCAGGTTTCTAGAACTGCTACCTCAAAAGAATGACCCTGCTGCTCTGTGGGGTCACTATTTCTGAACAACTGAAAAACTCTTTTGTACGTCTGAGATCTGTAGCGTCAATGACTCTTGGTAGTACATGCTTTATCTGTGGTATAATTGGTGCTGTGAATAGCATGAATATAGAAAACCAGATCTCATTTTTGAGTGCACCTGATTTTCAAGCAGAAGAATGCCCGGACATATGCTGTATTTTTTCAGTTCTGAAGTCTGGATATTTGAATGCAGTTTATGTGCAATGAAGCAACATAAAAACTAGTAGCTTAATATAGTTTGAGGAGTGCAGCTCATTGCCTTTCTTAGCACATGCATCCTCCGTACAGCACATAAGAATCTGGTATTTTTTTCATTCTTCTACAGTCTCTCTAGCAATGACTCATTCCCATATGCCAAAAATCCAACTGGCTGTATTCTTGAAATAAAATAACATGACAGCTATCCTGAAAAATGAGCAACATTCCTGCTTCTTACATGTTCTCTAGAATACATCTGTTTTAGGAGGGTTATTTTCTGACTAAGGTTTTACATTTTAAATGGAAGTACTGAGTGGCCTGAAAGTTTATATGTGTGTCTGCAAGGATTTGCATCGGCAGGTATGAGATGCTCATGATCTGAGCTGGCTGGACATAAGCCAAAACAGTGTGGAATCCATGTATCTGTGCTGGCACGTTGCTGTGCCTGAGCTCAACGCACCTACAGAGCTTCCAAACCAGAACTGGTTGGGTTTTGACCACCTTGCTCCCAGGAAGATGTCTGCAGCCACTGGCATATACGTACCCTTTATTTAACAGTTTATGCTGGCATAAGCACTAGTTGCTGACAGGGATGGGTGCTGCTGGACAGCATTGCTTGCTTATGCAAAGATGAAGTATATATAAGTAGAGAAGAGTTATAACCTCAGGTGGGAGAAGGATATGAGTAAATGTATATAAATACTTCCACTAAGCCCAGTTAAGACTGTGCTTATGCCCAATATATATGGAAAAACACTCACTTTAAAAATGGTGATAACCCTGAGTTACTTTTAACTTTTTTTACAAGACCCAAAATTGTCACTTCTAATATGCTAGAAGAAAGAAGACTTTAATATGGATGTTTCTATAAGCAGTTTGCTACCCACCGATCCTCTTTTTAATTAGTCGGTGAACAGACTCATCAGTCTGACACCAATTCCAAGGCATGCAACTTCACTGCTAAAGCTTGGTGACATTTTAGGAAGGAAGGGGGAACGGAGTGAAAAACTGAAGTTAAAATCACACTAAATTAACATTTTTATTTAAAATATATCCCCGATTTTAAAAAAATACCACTTTTCCATTTTTAAAATTAAATATTTCACTTTAGGAATGCTAAAACATTGTATGCCAAATCAAACTTTTTATTCTGAAATAGTTCAACTGAAAGAGATTTAAAACACTAAGGGAAACAAATTGAGAACATAGCACTCGGGCAGACAGTTAAGGCATTCCTACATATCTTAAAATATCAGTTCAGCATAACTGGCATTAATTACATTAATTTCTGAATTTTAAATCTGTACCAGGTTTTTTTTCTGCTGCATTTCAGGGATTAGGTTCACCACTTCAACCTTTGATCTCTCGTACCATTTCTGCAAACACTTGCACTTTCTGCTGTGATCTTTTTCTCTCTTCCAACTTACTTTATGCCCAAATCATAAATATTTTTTATTTTATCTGATTTCTGGTTTAGCTTAGTTTCCATTGCATCACATTTCCTGTCCTGCTTCAGAGACCCTATGTGTATTGGACATAGTTACACAAATCCCTATGAACAATTAGTGCTACATATGTTATATCTGAATACAGGAAAAAGATAGGAAACAAAGCACTTTGAGATGATCACATGTGATGTAGTCCTCCTTACGTATATAATTTGACAAACTCCAGTAATGCTGCAGTTTTTCAGTAGCTTTCACCCATTTTTCATTCCCCTGTACTGAAGTACCTGGCCAAAAGCTGTATATTTGATAAGAATTTTGTTTTAAGGCCTGCCAAGAAATAAGAGGGCTTTTATTACTGAATGATTCATCAGTGCAGAAGTTGTTTTGGTCCTGCTGGAGTATTTTGTATGATGTGGAGATAATTGCCACTGTTGTAAAATATTTTCATTGAGAACAGTTGACATAAAACACTGCACAGAAACTGATCTGTCAGCTTTGTTGTTTGGTGAATCATAATATGTTGTATATTTTGACTTTCTTTTTGCTTGAAAGGTCTCTGAAGATTAAAAAAAAAAATTTGCTCTATTTGTACTTTCAAATACAAAGGTGGCATTTTATATGAGAGTTTAAAAGTTGCTGGGTTTGTTGGTTTTTTTTCTATTTCCCAATTTAATGGATACTTTAGAGAAAGAAGCAACATATAAGAAATATTTAAATGTATTTTTGGGACTAAATTAATCTTTTAAAACTCAAAAATGGTTGGAGCTAAGTTCTTTCACCTTTAGGGAGCTAAATTCTTTCACATTTTAGAGCCAAAATCCTAGTGTTTTACTGAAGAGAATATATATGGGCTTGGAGCATAGGAAATGCTGAAGACTGAGAAATATAGCCGTTTTTAATAGTAACTTTTGCAGCTACTTCCCTTCTCTGCCACTCATGAGGTTGTGTCTCTTGTCAGCACATCCAAGCCCACTGATACAATGTGCAATGATAAGAGTTCATGTCTTTATAACATAGTGGCACATGATGTAGGAACACACCCTATTTCTTTTCTGAAAATTTTGTTTGTGGAGGGCTGAAGAATGGTAGGGTCAGCAGCTTTGGAGCCATATAATCCAATTCTTTTGCAGTGGAACCAATGGTCACTGTGATGATCCTGTCCAAGCCATATCAAAGGTTTGGCAGGCTGCATTTTGGAAACGTAACTTGTAGAATCTGTGTGCTAGAATGTGTGCTGCCTTCTTCGTACTGAGACTTTTTCTGCCTTTCATGTACTATGGGCCCTTTCTTGAAAGGAGCCACTCGTAAATGAAGTAATTTTTTTTTCAACGAATTATAATAGGAATTTAAATAAAGGAGTGAGTGTGATTCTCTCATCCCAAACCCTTTGTAATCCAATGCCAGGGTTTCTCTTAGTTGTAGACTGGTTGTTGAAGACATTTGACTTTTATATTGTTCCTTCAAAAGTCTGTGACAAAATGTTTCATAAACAAATAAATGGTCTGCAAGTGTTCAGCAAATTAACTGTCTTCAGTGCTTCTCCAGTAGGTCTAATTGACCCAAAAGTCAGAACCTGGAGACTAAATACAATTGTCTGAAGACAGAGTACTATTCTGCTCTGATCTTCTTGGCACATGGCCCTTGGCTGTTGCCTTTGATTTTGTGGTAATGGATGAGAACATTAGAAAACAGATGAAGAATCCCCTCTTCTTCTGCCTAAATTTGACTTCAGAGCCTCAGGAATGTAAGCTCTACTTGGATATTAAAGCATAACTTCGTTCTGTAAGAACAAAAAAACCCAAAATAAGCTCAAGGGTTGCTATTTGAATGTCTGATATATCCTTGAATTTGCTGATTGTAATGTCTTTGTGAATGTAATATGAACAGAAATGTTTGAAATGAAAATGTACCTTCAGTTTATAAATCATCCACAGTTGCAAACAAAACCAAAACACATCATCTTAATTATCATAACTATGTATATATACACATACATGCTTATATGTACATATGCATGTGTACCTACAGTAATTTATTTCTTTTCTTTTAGGTGTATGCTAAGAGTTCTGGATTCCTTTGGAACTGAACCAGAGTTTAACCATGCCCACTATGCCCAGTCTAAAGGCCACAAGACACCTTGGGGAAAGTGGAACCTTAACCCACAGCAGTTTTATACAATGTTCCGTAAGTATCCCTGTGTTTATAAATAATTTGGAGCTTTAAAAAAGAATGTTGTCATTGAGAGGAATTTTTGTATTATAAAAGACAAATTCATGGTTTAATAAAATGCAGCTACTAAACGGGCAGCATCCTAAGTGTCAGTAAGTGTCTGTAGACTGTGCAAAAGCTCTATTGGGCTTCCATCCAGCAATATCAACTTACATCAAATAATAATTAACTTATTATCAAAATAACAATATCAGTATAAATAATGGTAGAGAACTTTATTATCAGGGTACCTGTGGAAAGTGGTGTTTGGCTTTTCCTTCAAGTGCCAGTGAGTTTACTTTTGTTAGTTTTGCCTTCTCAAATCCTGCTATGGAGTGATAGGTTTTTGAGGAACTTGGTGGATTGCATTTTTATAAACTGCACTCTTGCATTTCATCATGTTAAACTGAAGTTTGTAACTATGTTAACTATGTCATTGTATTTCTGCTTTTCTCCATCAACAACTAAGCAGCACAATGCCTTCATGGTTTCTTTGCAGTCAAGATTAATAAACTAACACTCAGCAAAAATAATTTTTTGTCTCTACTTCTTTGTGAATCTATCAAAATTTTCACCTAGCTTGTTTTCATGTTGTGAGCATTCATCCTGAAGTGAACTGATTCATATTTATTTGCCAGCAGTGTACAAAGCTATTGAAAAACCAGTAGTAGTTTTCAGCATCGTTAAATATCTTCAAAAAAACGCCCTAAAAAATAAACAGAACACAAAAAATATAAAATCTTTATAAATTGCATCAGATTAAATGATTACTGTGACTTGCTCTAGCCCTAGTCTTTGACTTTATGGCAGTAGGTTCTAGAATCAAAGGATCTTTCTCTTGCATGTTGTAGTAGTAGTTCGTTATCTCTGAAAGGTGTGGAAAGGTTCACTACTGGTGAACGGTACACTTAGCTTGACGGTAAGCGAGGCTTAGGAAAGAGGAAAGTGCATGCTCTTGTGTACAGCAATTTCTGAGCCTAAGTCTGTAAAGAAACACTTGGCTTTGACCAGCCTGACCTGCAAATTTTGGTGGTGGTCCCTGTCTGAGACTCAGGCCAGGACATGCACTGTTCTCTCTCATTAAACTTCATAGTCAAGTCTTTCAAACTTTTCTGCTTTTCATTGCAGAATTATACATGCTGCTGTCTGGTTGACAGGCTTTTGATTTCAGTTGCCCTGTAAAATTCTTGAGAGGCATATTTTGTCTGTCAACATTCACTGTGCAAGTTTTTCCAGAGAAATATAAGTGAAGGTTGTTCAGAAGATAAAAGACTGCATTCACAGTTGTTTCAAAGCAAGTAACAAAACGTGTGGTGGGGAAATGTGACTTGGAAGTGATTGCAGAGTTTCTTTTTGGACATTAGTAAGCAGAGCTTGTTCCATATCCACATGATTTGCCAATATTTATTGGTTTATGTCCTAAATGGAAAAGGAGCTGAAAGCTCAATCATGCTGTATTTAAGTAGTCCAGCTGTTGGGAAATTTGTGTGTGAGGACCTGTTCAAGATAGCACCAAGGGTGATGATGCACTTGAGGAAAATAGTTGCACAAATACTTGTGGTACAGCTGTGTGCTGTGTGTGTGCACTCCTCAATCCACTTCATGAAATGCAGAAGAAAGTAAATACCAAGATCATCTCTGTTGTGGCAGTATAGACTACTAATACAGTCTCTTGTTTGGAGCAAATCACTTCATAATGAATTTTCAGAAGAGCATGACAATATTGGAATTTCAATAAGTAACCATTTCCAGTCTTTGCTACGGGAAATGACAGTGGGTTTTCCTTTGCAGGAAAAGTGGTAAATAGATTGCAAGCAAACTCATTGTGAAGCATGAGTGATTCCAGTGCTATAGATTATTCAAGAATTTTGCTGCTTTTTGTACTAGGTGCAGAAGAGTCAGCATGTTTTGTGATATCTGAAGTTTATTTTTGTTTTTTATTCTCCGCTGCAGAGATAGCACCATCTTTATAGGGTTGTCATTAAAAGTGCATGTTACACACCAGTAAAGATTTTATGACAGATTGGAACCCTGGACAGCTTCCCAAGATCCCCAGACTCTATTATGTTTTGAGAACTCTGATTATGAGGGCAGAAAATTATTACTGAGCAACAAGAAAGCCATATTCAAACCTGTGGCATATTACCAAATACTTGACTGTTCTCTGAGCTTCCCAGAAGCATGAGTGGTTTTTTCCCCCCTTTTTATGTTTTTTTATTTAAATTCTTTTATGAAATAACAGGACTGGTACTTTTAAAACTGCATGATCTTGCTTAAAGATATCTGAGTGCTTCCTGTCAGTGATGTTTGAGGCACCGAATTTCACTAGTTCTAAGTGCTAACTTTAACAAAGGTTTATTTTTCTTTTGCGTGTGTACTCCCTTGCCTCTCCTTTGAATGCAGTCTCTCATCCAAAAATATGAAAGGATGGAAAAATGCCCCTTTTCAGGCATATTTGCAATGTGCCATTTGCTATGCTAAATTCTAAAAAGTCCTTGGGTCTAAGTGAGTGCCTAGCTGTTGCTGAGGCATTTTTTGTGAAAAAGAGTAATTGTCATTTGAAAGACTAAATGTAATGGTAGAGGGAAGCATACACTGTATGGTTTCTCTGTTCTACTGCATTATCCACTTGGCTGATTTTCAGGAATCAAAAAGCAAAACCTCATAATTGCAATACAATTTGATTTTTTTTTTTTATAACACTGACTATAGGTTTAGCATTGAATGTAACGTAAGTGCCTGAGGCATTGTCTTTTTTTGTTTGTTTGGGGTTTTTTTTTAACTTTGCAAAATGTGCTTAGTAAGAAATTGTGAGCTTGTGTGCCAGAATTTCAAAGGGAGGTTTATAGAGGAGATCCTAGTGTTTATTGCAGCCTATTTCTATGTAAACTTGTAAGGCTATGACACTTTTTAGAGAGGCACAAAAATCCCACACGTTGGAGTAATTTTTATATAGTAGAGATGGATTTTTACCTGAAGTGTTGAATGTTGGAGTCCATCCCTGGAATTAAACACCCTGTCTACAAAAAGGGAAAGGAAAAAAAAAAAAAAGGCCGAAAAAAAAATCTTAGTTTTAATGAGCCTATAAGTCTGTGTCTTTGTAGGAGGAGAACAGTGGCTAGTATTGCTAGATGTCAGTGCTGGAAAAAGACCAACAGAGACTGAAAATAATACAGAAAACTAAGTAAATTGCATATCCTTTGCATGCACTTTTTTGTCTGGGTGCTGAGTTGACAACAATTTTGCCAACTTCAGTTGTCACCTTTCAGTATTTTATGATAGATATATCTGAGTGAATTAGGCAATGAAATTCATATTCTGATCTGCATAGCGTGACTTTGTAGGCTAGTAATTAGCACGAATACATAATACGCAGTGAGTTGGATGGTTGGTGTTAGCTCTTCCAATATAGGAGGTGAACCCAAGAAATTTACTAAAATTCATTTATGACATTGAGCTACATGGAGTTTTGTTAACAAGCATATATCCAGGTTTTTTTCAAATTGTTGGTATTACATCTCTGATATTGTCAAGCTGGATTTCTTCTGATTCTCATATTTTTAATAATAAAGCTCAGCACACAAAAAGTCATTATCATTGACCTTGGTCCAGCTACCGAATTTTTATTGTCAGAAACGATCCAGAAAATAACTGCTTATTTTATTGGACATATGCAGCAGGACTTAAAATTAATAAAAACTATTCTCAATAATAAAGCAAGCAAATATATCTCTTAATATGAATGTGAAGGAAGTGATCTGTTGAATAATACGTTCCTTATACCTACTTTTCTGACAACATTCATGCTTTTGTAACATTAACTGATACTTTAAAAGGTTTTAAATATGCTCCGTTTCTTACAGCTCACACTCCGGATAACAGCTTCCTTGGATTTGTGGTAGAGCAGCATCTGAATTCCAGTGACATTAAACACATTAATGACATCAAAAGGCAGAATCAATCTCTTGTTTATGGCAAAGTAGATAATTTCTGGAAGGTGAGTTTTCCATACTCATATACTTGAGCAAGTTTATTTTGATCAGTATAATAAAGCATAACTCTAAATTTAAAAGTATCCATTCTCTCTAAATCTATTAAGTTCTTTTTCTGAAAATAAACATTTAAATAATGAAATTGAACATTTTGAAGTCTTTCTGATGAGGAAACTTCCGTCTAGATTAATGTGGATCTTTTGATGTTTATATACACCTTTCTGATAGAATAAAAAATTTTTGTAGCTTTGATATCACAATAATTTTGGAAAATGCAGAAGCTGTTAAAAGTAATGGGAAATTGAATGTGTCAGAGGCTTTCTGAACTTTAATCTGTCATAAGCAAATGTGTCTTTCAATTATTTCTTTTCTTATATTTACCACCAAAAATGTGCTGCATTTTGAACTGGAAATTGTATTTCACTAAAGACCCCAGAAGTGTTCAATCTCATTTTATCTCCCTGTAATAATATCAGAGGGTTTTTTTCTTAAATATTGGAATTACTGCATTGTCTCCCATCTGCGAACAAGAGCTGCGGAATAACACCACCAGGGTTCAGTCATATTTTCACCGAATTAAAGTATACTGTGTTGTTAATCTCACAGTGGTCTCTGCTTTTTGTCTGCTGTCCTTTTCTGGAGCTCCTTCTTCCAGACTGCCACACCTGGGAGTGTGTGTCTCATGCAGTTTTCAAAGAAAAGCAATTACTCACTAATAACTGGATTTCTTCCACGTTACCTCTAGCTCTGGGTGCCTATATAACTTTGTATGCCTTCCCTCCTGCCTAAAAAGACCTTATTTTAAGCCTCTTGTTATCTGAAAAGGAACTGATCAGTACATGCTGTGCCATACATAGGACAAAACAGTATGACAGTGTGAGAGCACCCGTGTCTCACTTTTTCTTTCCTTTCATTGGCATGAGAATATTAGTCTTGCACAGTTTTCTGAACCACAGAAGCAACATTTAGTCTGATAGCTGTGATTATACAGTATAAATTCTTGAAAAATGATAGCTACGAGTAAATGGTCCATCTGTGAGAGAAAACAAAACAAAAACTTAAGAGAAATGGAAGAATGTTGCCAGTGGTAGCACAAATGTAGAGCTGGATACTTCTTAACTATTATGTTGGGAAATATGTGTATATTAGCTGTGTGTATTCGACTGTGATCTCTCAGGTTTATATTTGGCTTTATTGGACTAAGCCATGTAATCTGTGTCTTGAAAGAAAATTTTGCTTTGCATGGTAGTAAATACTGTGACAGTTATTCAGTTTGGCTTATGGTATAGAACAACTTAGTATGCCCCCATCTGCAGTCTCCTCTTCTGTCTGCAGCATGCAGAATCCTTTCATTTGAGTCTTTTCTGACTGAGGCTCTTGTACTTTTTAGTTCCTGATATCATTATCAGTCTCTCAGGAACAGTTGCATGTAATAATCATCTATACTTCCTGACCTGATTTGTAGTACATATCAGCAGAACAACCTGTTGAATACTAGTTGGATTTAAGGAACAAGATAGTTGCTTAGTCACCAGGGTTTTTTTCACTGACATGTTTTTCTCGGTTTATTCAGTCTGCATGAATTCAGTAATATGTATTAATAGCTTATATGCCCAGAAGGGAGATTTGTGATTGCCTAGTCTGAGATTCTGTATGACACACAGGATACTCATGGGCTGATTAAGACAAAAATGTGGCTTTTTGGAAAAGAACATCCAATCTTGATTTTTTGCATCACACATGATGGAAACCCCACTATTTCCTCTGGTAAAATCCTTGACAGTTGTCTTCTACCTTAAGACTTGGCATTATTTTCGGTACAGATTTCCAAATGGTAATTTCCAGTCTTAGTAGCAGTTAACGACTTTGTCTGCTGCACTGACGATGTTTCTGTTGTTTCCCTGTAGGAATATATGGGTTGAGATCAAAGCCAACCCATAGTCATCTCCTGAAAAGCCTGTCTGTGCTGAACCACTGAGAGCTTTGTGCTTTCTAATCCTTAAGTGTTCTCACATGTCTGTTTTCTCTGAACCTTTTTAAGATTATTCACATTCCTCTTGAAATGGGAATGTTAGCAAAGGGCACGTGGGCCGTACCAGCACCAAATCAAAAAGAAATACTATATATAGGCATTGTTAGGCATATCCCCTTTTCACTATTAGGAACTCATGTTTAGACAACTTCTCAACCAAGACTCTTGTAGCAATTTTTAGAACTGCTGCTTTTCAAGTCAGTGCTCAGTTTCTATCAGTATTGCCTGTCTTGTTTCTTCCAAAGCGTATAACTTAATACCTGGCCATATTAAAATACTTACTTTATGCTTGTAACATCAAGCATGTTAAAACCGTAACTTGGAGATTGTAACTGCAGTCATGCCCATGTGCACTGGTACATAAAGTGCAATCACCACAGATAGGCTTTGAATCAGTGACAGTGTGGGATGTCTTATCTGGAGTGATAAAATCCAATTGTTGTGATCAACAGAAAGCCTGAACTAATCTTGTGTCTGTGTAATTTGCTTATTTCATGTTTCCTTCATTTTTCCTGTTGAATGCTCTTTTCATCTGCCATCATGGCTTGTACGGAACCAGACTAATCTGTTTATCCTGCTCCTTTTCTTTATATTGAACGTGGCCAATTAACGAAAAGTGTAATCTCCACAGAATACTCTCACTGCTGGGTCTGATCAGTCATTAGAGAAGCACAGTGTGGAGAAGAGAGTGTTCCAGTCCCCAGACTGAGGTACTTTTGGGGAATAGCAGTTGCAAATAAATTGTTTAATTTTAAACCAAGTAGGCTGACGTGGAACTGAGGTATGCACAGGACCTTTTTTCCCTTGGGGTGGGACTGGAATAGCTAACTGTCATCATGGTTTTATATAGCCGTGGACATGGGTCCTTTTCTGTGTCTGGCTAGGCCTGTGGGAAAAAAATAAAAGCTAAATTACTTGTCATTTCATCCTTGCTGGAAATCCCCATATTCCCAGCTCTGCTGCATGGCTGGGCAGAGTTGGTGAGGCTAGCTCAGACCACCTGCTTAAACTGTGTACACTAACCAGGCTACTGTAGCTAGAGAATTAGGGATTGCTTACAGACAACGTTCTGCCTTCCCACATCATTCAGTGGGGCTAAACTCTGATATGAACATGATGAGTACAGGGGGAGGAATACAGTGATGACTTCTGTCAGCTCTGCTGAATACAGAAAAAAACATCAGCCTGTGGCCTGAGACCAGTGGCACTCATCCCATATTGCTGTGGGCAAGCGTGGGTATGTCTGTCTGGAGGTCAGGAAGGATGTAAGCTGCAGAGACTGAGAGATCTTGTTTACTTCCCTCTGATAACTAGATCAGTCTTAAGTGGGTTGAGGATTACAAACAGGAGGCTCTAAAGAATTTTGCCACATTTCTAAAGGTTAACCTTAGAGGTAAGCTATCAAGGGCAACATTTGCCAAGTTTCGTTTGTGTTTGCTGTAATCAAAGGTTTGTGTTTTTGTCTGGGATTTCTGGCAGTACTAAGGAGTAAAGAGAGTCCTATCTCTTCCTAAGTGAAAAAGAAGGAATGAATAAAATGCAAGTGAAACCCATAATGCTCTGCATTATCAAAATTGGCTTTAATTACAGAACATTTCAATTAAAAGGGAATGTTTGAAGCCTTTCATGTCATCTTAGCTCCTGTTTCCATCTAAGTCTTTTCTTTGTTCTTCTTTCTGCAACTTCCTGTCATACTATTCCAATACTTCTACCTTCTATCCTAGAAAGAAAAGAGAGTCAGGATTCATTTTACACTATCTGCTATTTCTATTTTTGTGGGGTTCTGTGACAGAAGTCAGAATTTTGCTTATATCAGAAAATAGCCATCAATGCATAACAATTGTATGATGATTGCTTTTGTAGATTCTATTATAGTGTATTGGAGTTGTGTTAAAAATATTTACATATTTAAAGACAAAATAATGTGTAAGTTTGTTACTAATGTCACTTGACAAGATGGACATTCTTCTTAAATGTATACTATCTGCATAACAAGTTTTGAAGAATCAGAGATGGGAAATGGTTACGTTTAGCTTATTCTCAATGGGAAAATACATAACCAAGTCTGTTCTTACTAACGTTTCCCCTTTATAGCTCCATGTGACGTATGTAATTTCCCCATCGTATGCCCTCTTGCATGAAGTGGGAGTAAGAAAATGAGAAGTCAGAGAGGAAAATTTATACTTCTAGGAATAGTTCCATTATGTGCAGAGATCAGTGTCTTGCTACTGGCAGTGTTGCCTTTTCCCTTCCTTCTGATTGGTTTTTGTGCTTCATATTTAGGAACGTACTTTGGCTGAACATTTCATTTCATGTTTTTAAGCTGAAAGAAACATAAGGAAAGGGAGAAAAGATCCTTCTCACCTTTTCTTACCCACATGGTCAGTGCACTCACAAACTTCTCTCGTGGTGTTTTTGTCTTCCTCCAAATTTGCAACAGCACTGTGGGCTTATCTATCAATCAAAACTTACCCCAGTTGCTGTCACCAGGACCACTGTCCTGCTTTATGCCACATAACAAATTGAAATGAGCCAGACACTTCAGTTCAGCAACATTTCTGAAATTCACCATTTGCTTCTGAAAGACGTATGGATCAAAAAACCCCAAGTAGATCAAAGCAAATGAGCAGGTGCAGTAATAAATAAGTATACGTGAATGTACATGTTCTTCAACATTTATTATGACAACCAGAATTTCAATTATTATGAAGAAAGAAAGAAAAAAATATTTTCCATTAATTTTTACCTTTCAGACAGGTCAGTGATCAGCTTCTCTTTTTGCAGAACTCTCCAACTGCAAAATGAATTAGTGAGGTCTTAGAATACCAATTAATGCAGTCATCTACTAGTATTTGTGTATCACAAAACCAACACACCCTTTTCTTCCTGTGGTCTCACTTCCTATTTTCTTCTGTACCCCTGTACTTCTCTGCTTCAGCACTTACAGTGCACAAGTATGTCTCATTGTTAGTTCTGGAATTTTCCATTCAAAGGACAGGAAATTCCTGTTAGGTGTTAGTGCACATTACATGACAATGAAATTGTCAAATCTTTCAAAAACCTCAGTGGAGGAAAAAAAGGGAGAAAAATTCATGGATGAAGAACTGCAAGAAATGATGAATGAAATAGGTAAAGATGATAGTGAACAGAATAAGCAGGATTGCTGGCAGATCTTGAAGAACCCAAGTCTTTACTGAGATGTTTTATTAATTCTTTGTGCAAAGATTACATATGTGTAAATAAATAATATATATATCTGCTAATGTGTGTTTTTTGCAGATACATGTGGTAGGTGCCTAACAAAGAAGCCATAAATGGACATTTAGGGAAGAGCAAAAGCATGGCAAAGTTACATAGTACTTACCTTGCGTATTCTCTCTTTTTCCAGCCTTTTTCAGCTCAGGGTATTTTCTGAATCTGTCTATTGATAAACTGACTGTTGCCACCCTTTTGAGATCTCAGTAAGAGATGGCTTCAAAGCACTTGTCTGATCATGAACCTATGCAAACTTTTTTACCTCCACAACATTCTCTGTCATGGAGTCCCTCAAATCTCTGACCTGTTGCAGGAGGAATCATTAACTTTTGGATTTTTCTAAACTTGCCTCCTACTACCTTTGTTTGCCTTCCTTTGCATGAGGACATCATGAATAGTCTGTCACTCTCCATGTTTTATGCTAATTATGGTTTTATAAACCTCTCTCATATTCTGCCAAGTTGTCTTTTCCCAGCTGAAGAATCAATAATGAAGTTGTTGCAGATTTCGGTATGTCATGATGAAAATGTTCTGTAGCTTGGGTCCTTCTTATCCCTCTCAGAACCACATCCAGTGTTCTTGGCTTCTTTTTTGATAAAAGGGACCAGAAGCACAATGGTGTTTGAGGAGGGAGAGAACGTGTTTTTATAGAACAGTTCAATGATACTCTCTTTATTTCTCTATTCCTTTCCAAATAATTCCTATCATTTATTTGGCTGGTGGGTACTCTGACTGCTGCTGAACATTGGACTGAATTTTTTCATGGACCGTAATCATGTGTTATCGTAGTGCAAAGTCTTCATTCTTGAGTGACGTTGGTTAGCTCAGGACCATATGTGGGGCTAGGACTGTTTTTCAACATGTGCATCACTTTATATTGAATTTATCAGTTTTTCTATTTCCTAGTCACTCCATCCCTTAGATTACTGAGGAGACTTTGTCAAAAGCTTTACACCACCAAGTGTTCAGTATTGTGGTGTTTTTCTGCAACATTTTGAAACTGGTTTCAGTTTTGCTACTCTGAATAGTATGTATTGACTGCACACTTTGTCACTTCTGTATTCTCTTTCACATGCTGACCATTCATTCACAAGGCCGATTCCCTTCTCTCCCAGAAACTTAGTTCCTTTAGGAACTTTTAAAGAGTCTCTGCATGCTGATTGACTTCTTCAGAGAACACCACAAGTTTGGTGAGAGAGGATTTTCTTCTACATAAAGAATTGACTACTGCAATTTTGTTGACTATTGTAGTTTTGTGGGTTTTATGATTATATAGTTAACACTTTATTTTAAGTTTCAGGTAATTTGTTCAGTGTAGAATTCACACTTACTAGTCATGAATCACCGAATCCTTTCCAGATCCATTTATAAATTCTATACTCTGCACTAAGTACTCTGGCTAGCAGTTTGAAAGTTCCATATTTGAGCTCCAAGAGACATCATCTACTCTTTGTGATTTACCATTGTAAAACTGTTAAACACTATCTATTTTACTCTTAATATTGTTGTACATTGAATTCTCCAGTATTTGTGCTCTCTTCTAGTTCCCCAGGAGACAGGATTTTCATGATTCAAGGATGTCTTGAAAAGTCTTTTGAGAGCGTGACTGTTCTCAAAAAGAGAGATTTTCCAATCTTATGTTTGTGTCACAATCTCAATTGTCATACATTGCATATACACTGGATTTTAGCTTACCTTGGACTTGACACTTTGGCAAATAAGCACCCAAATATTAGGACTGCTAGAGTTAATGGTATGCATTTAGGATATACACAGACATCTATCCCAGTACATACTTTTCTGAGTTATATTTGTCGAGTTTTATAAAACTGTTGTCTTCTGACTCTTTCAATGTAAGAAAGTGAGACTGGATATATGGGCTGTTTTACATATGTTTTGCAATTTGAACTTTCAACCCGTAAACCAGTTTAGGACTCTGAACCAAGCCTTCTGTAATGTAGTCAGCCTGTAGTTCTGCATATGTGGTGCTTAGTTCCATTCAGTGCTGAATTGCTGGTGTTCTGTGAGGATACTTGAATGGTCTAAAATTACAAAATACTTTGATTACCTCCAACTGACAAACTGATGGTAAAGTGGAGTTGTTAATTACCACCATCTACTATATCAAGAAAACTAAAAGCAGAGTTTAGTTCTTAATGCATTGTGCTTCTATCACACATTTTTGTAGCTTTTATACTTAATTTTTTCACCCACCAAACTTAAAATTTCAGCCTTTCAGACTGTGTCTTCTTGTCAACATTGTCCTAGGGAAAGACTTACCAGACAGTTGTCATTTGATTTCTTTGATGAGAAAGGCCTTATCATGATGCTGGAAATAATTGATGAGCAATAATAACAGTTCTGCAGTCAGTGATCAAAAAAAGTACTTTCCTGAATGAAATGTTTGTTTTTAGATGCTAAAAAAATGTTTCAGAAAAGGTGTGTATGACTGTTACTCTTCCATTTTGATTCTGAGGATAAATAATTTGCCTTTTTTTATGTGGTTATCTTTCACACTCAAAGTCTAGATTTGCAGTATGGACAGCAGAGATGGGTGAATAGCGCAGTCTGATACAGACTCTGCAGAGAATGTTGATTTTGCATTACTAGCCAGCAGCCCGTGATCTTTTCTCTTTTACTTTCTCCAAAATGAATTCAAAATCTGGAGTTTACTGTCAAATGCTTTAAGAGAAAAGAATATTTATATCTACACCCAAGCAAGCAAACTTAGGAAGTGGATTAGCAGTTGAAGGAATGCTGATATTTTGTTTGCAAATCACATTCCTCAATTCATTTACTTGTAGCCTTTCTATTTATAAATGCCATATTTACATTCTCTCATTTTCTACTTCAACGTTTTTAATGTTTAGAATTGAATTATGTGTCCTGATTATTTTTGTGAAGTGGCTTCTAACAATATATACTTTTATGATTCAAAATAACACTTTTCTGCAAGGAATGTGGAAGTTCAGGACTGCTTAAATGCAAAGGGAGACAAATGTTAGTGAGACTTGTATAAGGTGCTAATGGTATTTTTATGGAACCTTATAGATTATTATGAAAGCAGTTGCTTTTGACTCAGAGTGAATAAGGGAATAAAGAAGTGATTGTTTTGTGGATTGTGCTTTCTGAGTTTTTGGTTGGGTTTTGTTTTGTTTGTTCTTCAGAAAGAAAGACTTTTGGAAAAATTAAACCCAATTGTTTTATGTACAGACAATAAAGGGAAGATGCTGCTCTCGGTTCCAGTTGTTCTTTAAAAATTTCATTTGATTAAAAGAAAGAAGTTTGCCCTTTGGGGGATGAAAGATTTTTCTCAGATTGTGTGTGGGTTTTTTTCATGTTTTCACTCCTGTGGTTTGAAAACTAATTCATAGATTATTTTTCTTTTAACATATTGATCCCTTATGCTTATCTATCTACAAGGTTTCCTTTGTGAGGAAAAATAATTTCTATAGACTCTATAGTGCAGTCTGCAGTAGTTACCCTATCTTGTGGAGGTGGAAACCCAGCGACACCATTTAAAAGTCCATTATTTTTGTAAATGTTATGGATGGAAAAATTGATACTGTTTGGGATACTAAATGTTTTATCTGTGGTTTTAGACTCTGAATCAGGAAAGAAGTCAGTCATATGCTTAAGTAATGTTCCCAGTTAAAGTTATGGATAGCTAATTTAATGTTTTGCTTGCACTTGCAGGGAGGCTTAAAACATGCTGATTTTATTACTGCTTTTGCTTTCTCTCCTAAATCATATTAGTTGGTTATATATTAATTTTAAGTATAAATTTGTATGTCTGCTCAGTTTGAATTTATTAATAATTTTTATTAGATATTTTTGTAACTTTAAGAGTTTAAGTAAAAACTCCCTCCACCCCCCAAAAGTACTACTCTAAATGGAGCATGGGAGCCTATTCTTTTCATCCTACCTTAGCATACTTTTTTTTTTTTAATCTTGTTTTCCCTGTTTTATAGCAATCAAGTGCTGGTATTTGTATAGAGGACAGCACATGGATATAGTAGGAAGATTCACCGTTATTAACAAGATGATTTGGGGAATACTTTGGGCTAAATTCAAGGTCCATTGTATGTATTAGAGTGTTTCCAGCAGAATTTTAGCAACGAGCTTCACAGATGCTTCTCTAAAGTCCCACTAGGTTTTTATTGGCATCACATATAAATAGGAGACCTGTGAAAATGCTACATTTCTTTTGGTCCATTTTACATTCATCTTTGAAAATTTATTGTGGAAATTGTTAAAATAAGTGAGTGCAATTTTAGGCAATCCTGCTTTTGTTCTTTCTAGCTGCTTGCTTCTCATATTTTTGTTGAGTTACAGTGCATTCATGTCATCAATCTGTGTGACGTGTGCCAGTAAAATCTGAGGCAAGTGCATTGGTGTTCTTACTATAGGCAGATCATGTCAGTAGTACCTGTGCTTCATTGCTTTCTCTTCCCATTGAAAACACTAAAGCTTAATGCCTAGGCTCTGTTTATTCTAAAAGCCAGGCTGGCAGGATTAAGGTAAGCCTCTAGCAGCAGACCACTGCTGTATTCTGGAAACAAGACCAGGCTACTCCATTTATTTTTTTCCTGCACATTTGCAAAGAAAATTTCTGCAGTGGGTTTTCTCTTAACAAAGTATATGAGATTCTCAACAGTTTCTAATTATGCTACTTTACAAATAATGGGAGGAACATCTCTTTCAGAGTAATTCAAATTTGAAATAAAAGGAAAAATAAAAAATGGAGCAAGCTTTTAGTTTTGTAAATAATTTGTGTTAATTAACAATAACAGCAGCCTCATCAAACAAGAAAGCACAGTTGTCTCCATTTGGTGGCTGTTTTATGTAATACTTAGCCCAGGACATTGTCTGACATGTGCAGCCTTGGCATAGCGACCAGAACAGGGTGATTTAATAATGAATCAGGCAATTTACTTCATCACAAACAGTATCACCAGTAGAGCAAGTTAAAGCTAGAAGCCAGTTGTTTTATGACATTAAATACCCTGTGTGTTCGAATGTATACCAACAATCAATTTAGCAAGAAAGTTTTAAGAAGTGATAGTGTTCATTCACCTAGGCTTGATACCTTATTGCTCCTCCAAGATTTGAAAAGACAGGATTTTCAGCAGTCTACTTGCCCTTTGAATGAACTTCACTAAAATTCTTGGCCAGCTTTCACACAGGGCTGTGGAAGAACAGTGTACAGAATTTACATGACAAAATAGTGAGTGAAAGTAGAATTCTTAAAAACTCTCTTGCTGCCAAGAAGTACAGAAACTTGTTGCCTGATTTTAGAGCTATTACTAAGACTATGTGCAAATATTGAGGGAAAGTGTCTCTGATCTGTGCTGCATAGTGGCTGTAAATACAGTCTACAGCTAATTGCTTTTGGAATGCTAGTAGTCTTTAAAACTCATAAAACATATGGTATTGAAAATTAAAGTAATTCTTGTTTGTAAACTAGGAGGGTGTACTTTTTTTTTTTTAATGCAACCCTAAAGCCATTACTCTAGGTCTTTTCCAAAATGCCTTTAAAACTTTAGGTAAGTGCAATATTTGTAGGTATCTCACGGGACTCAGATACTAGGTATTTAGATAAAGATTTGTATTCAATTATTCAGTTGGCAAGTGTGTGTCTTACTAAGGTGAGATTCACCCTTCATAAAGATGATAAACAATAACTGATTATCTTGCATTTCTGACAAAAAACAGAGTGAAAAATTGATATTTCAGAATGAGTTTTTCAGTATTTTTAGGCCACACATTGTTTAGGCATGCTGAGATTACAGCTATCTGATGGTGACCTGGTTTTTGTCCAATTAGAAATTAATAGGACCTTGGTATTGATTTATTTATACCTATACTATGAATAAAAAAGCTGCAGTTTTCTTCCAGTCTAGTAGAAAACAAAACTAATAATGTAATGAAAGATGAAGTATTATAGAAATCATATCAGAATTAGTGAACGTCTCTTTCTGGCTTTTGTGGTACAGGAGTTAAAACAACTCTGAACGCTACTGCTTGAAATGTGTAAAGACTGAAAATATTGTTGCTGTTACAGGATAAGAAGGCTTATCTGGACATCATCCACACCTATATGGAAGTCCACGGAACTGTTCATGGAACAAGCACCATTTATATTCCTGGCTACGTAAAAAACCATGGTATACTCAGTGGGCGGGATTTGCAGTTTCTACTGAGAGAAACCAAAGTAAGTTTGTCAAGAGGGAGTAGTGGCAAAAATAGCTACAGATAGACAGTTATCTGAAGTGCATGCATTTCACTGCCTACAAATGAGCTCCTAATTTAAAAGCATTGGAAAAATAAATGATCAAATGTAAAGGAGCTTAAATTGTCTTCTCTGTCCTAAGAATATGGTTTTCATCATGTCCATGTTTTGTGGATTGACAGCTATTATTAGAAAATTGGGATGACAACTTACAGTCACAGACACATTTAACAACGAGTTTGAGAAACATGGATAAAGGCATTTTTCATTTTCTTAAATGTGATATTTTGCTCAAGGAGATTATCAGCTGAGAATGTGCTTTGTTTGACATCCCTGATGTGAAAGTTAGGGAATACCTGAAAGCTGTACAGTACTCATGCTTGCTCTGCCCTACCAGTGACTTTAACCTAGAGCAACCCTACTCTCTGGGGGAGAAAAGAAGAAAAGCAAGCACTTCATTCACCACTCAGTTCCTTCCTCTATTTCATCTGTGCAGAGAGAAAGATCGAGAGTGTGCTTTTTGTGGTGTGCTTTGCCTGTGGCCCCATAGTCAAGGGAGCTCAAGATAAGGGACAGTATATACCTTGAAATAAATCCACTTTTGTCCCCATAGTTAGAATGCTTGGCGGGGTTTTCTGTACCATTCCCATAATCTTTGTGGCACATTAAAACACTTTAGTAGATTACATTTAAATAGGATGTTTAACTTTCAGTTGGTGAAAGAAAGTGGTTTGTGTGTTTAAAATTAGCAAAATGTGTGGAACTGCACCACTTACTCCCCATTGTTGATAGTTTCTTGCTGTGCACTTCTACAGAAGAATCTATTAAAAAAAGAAAAGAAAAAAGCAAGCACCTCCCAGTCTTCCCACACGACTGCAGAGATCTCCTTTTTGAAATATTTGGGAAAATGATGGTAATTTGACATCTCTGTGTGACAGCTGTTGGCAAATTATGACTTTTTAAAGGCAACCACAGTGTGTATGTACTTGATACATACAGATACACATAATGTTGCAGATTAAAAAGTCAGCATTTACTTTCGTCATAGATAATACTGAGATTACACAGTTTTTGCATGTGTGGAGTATGAAATCACTGTCTTAATCATAGTACTAATGTGGGAAGAATAACCCCAAGCACAAACAGTGACTTCTTTCTGAAAAGAAAATGTGTTCTATTCCCCAGAATAGTAAAATAAGCTAATGGACTTCCTATGGATTTACTGAAGTCCTTATAATTTACAAAGTACAGTTCACAGTTGAGTAAGTCTTCCTCTAATTCTTTCTCAGCCATTTTATGTGTATTATACTTAAAATCTTGCTTTTCAATATTAAGTAGAGTAGCTCATCTAGTTATTGGTTATATTTGCTGTGCTCTAAGATCCAATGTAAGAACACATTCAATTTAGGACAAATTCAAGTTGATACGTACATATTAAGCAGCAGCACAGTGTAGTTATATGGGTTTTGCAACACAGGAAGTAGTTAGGGTAGTTTCACTCATTTTTTGACTAGTAATTGCAATATCAGATGGAAGATACTATCTTGTGATTGTGAACTACTCCTGAGATCAGCAAGTTGCTTATTTTTCGCAGGTTGTACTTTTGTGAAAAGCAGGGATCTACACTGTACTGTTTTTAGAGTCCTACAAGCATTTTAGATTTTCATGATTTTCTATACTATTGTTGTGCATTGACTTGGGTTTTTTTCTTCCTAATGTTGGGGAAAATCCTTTGAGAATTTGCTGCATTCCTTAGTAGATGGCACTGAGAAACATATCAGTATGTTTTAGAGGCCTGTATCAGGAAGCCAGTGTTTTTATCACTTTTTTTTAAAACAATCTTTCTTAATAAACTTTTTTTTTTAAGTCTGCAAACAGTATTTTCATATGGCTTTTCTGAGCTTTTGTTAGCAGAGTTGCGAATGACAAAAGCTGTCTTCCTTTTAAGGAAATTATTTATTTATGATGCAGCCAGGCTAACAAAACTTTGACCTGATGATAAGCAGTTAAGAGTCTGTCTGCTTCTCCTAATACTTATTATTGTCAGGCAAATGGGAGTGCAGTGTATTTCTGATGTTGCAACAAAATGAAATGAAATATGGCTCACTGCATCGTGAATTTCAGTTGTTATTCCTGTCTAATACTTGTTCCAATGTATCTAGTTCAACAGAAAAAGTAAAACAGCAGCATCCTGGGATTGAAAGTGGAAACTGAGATTTACCATCTAGTTTGTTTGTACTTTTTCAGTTGGAGATGGATTTTTGGGTTGTTTTTTGGGTGTTTGGGGGTTTTTTTGCTAGCTGATGTTTAGTATCTCATAGGTACACCGGCAGTTCTGCCTTAGCATATGGTTGTGTCTGTGTTGATCAACAGACATACTTGCTCTAAGTCTTCTTGTTGCCTGTACATTCACGGTTTCAGATTTTGATACCTTTTAAAAGACAATACTTTAACATAGCTTAGCATAAAACACCACTCACCTGTCTCTACTGGCCGTCCGCTTGCTCTGTGTGTGGGTCAATTGTGTTTATATCAAACGGATCATGGATTGAATTGCTAAAATAAGTGCAGGTTTTCCACAAAAATCAAGCTGACTTGAATGGGAGCTTTGTGCACTGAGGAGCCTTGTGTATGTGTGCACATGCATCCAGTGATATTCAAGGGCACTTTTTAATCATAATCACTTTAATTGCTAGGCAACGTGACCAGAGCCCCATAATGAATTTAGTTATGGGGTTTTGTCACTAGACAATCAGTGTGCTGAAAGTATGTGAATAATTGGAGCTGTAACTCAGGGGTGGTAACATCTGTGGGTACAATGCTCACTTGAACCATCTAGGCCTGCTGTTTGCTGTCTCCAAGCAACAAACTTTGCCTTTAAGCTTCCAGAAACTTTCAGATTTTTCTTTTACTAAACATATGTTGTCAAACCCAAAGGCAAGGGATTGTCTTTCATTGTTTATGATTTCAACATTGTATTAGCAAGTTTTTGTAAAGTCAACTGAGAAATGATCTAGTTTTCAGAAAGTCAGAGCTAAATAATAATTTAACAAATCACACAGTTTAGTGTACTCAGGAGTGTCAGTTTATGTTGCACTGCCTCATTTTGCCCTTAGACAGCAAAATACCGATAGGTGACAGCTCAGTCATGATTCTTGATCAGAGCTTTGCATTCCCAAAATGTATGTGGTCTCTCTGCGGTAGTTGGTATAGGACACAGTATTCTCAAAAGCATGCAGCTGCCATTTCATTCTGGTGTGTATTATAAAGCAACGCATTTCAGAATAAGTGCGTTTTCCAAGCAGGAGGGTGCTGTTTGAGATTCATCATGGCTAGTTCAGCTGTGTAGTGCATGACAAAAACGAGACATGTCAACAGTTCCTAATGAGAAGATGTAAAGCCATTCATCACGTCGGAGGAAAATAGGGTAGGCGAGCTGGCAGCCTTCCCACCAACTTACGTGGCTTCTTGCCAAGTGGGCAGCTGCAGGAGTTGGACCAGACTCTCTTGGAAGAACCAGTACTGAATTCTTGAGAAATATTTCTCCTTTTGAGAAAGTTTCGGATGCAACTTTTTACTTCAAGTCACTTTGAATTTTTGAGGTAATCCAAGTTCTTTTACTAAGTGCAATTTACAATTTCTGAACGGTGATTAATAAAAGTGGGAGCAACACCCTCTTTAGACAGTTTAGGAAAAAATCCTGTTGCAGTGTTAGATAAGCAGAAATAGGAAAACAAACTTTTTTTAATACGGCATTTTATGAAGTAATATATTTTTTACTTCTACACACTTCACAAAATCAGCTGAAAAGACACTTAACTAGTGATTCTATTCTAAAGTTGTTTCAATCACAAAAGGATTGACTTTTCCAGAAAGTATTTTATATTCATGAGAAAAATATATCAAGATAGTTAACAACAGCCTTTGCTACACTTCTCTTTCTGTAGTTCAGAAGAGAATATATAAGTTCAGTAAGGAGTGATAAACCTACCAACCCAACAGAATAAATTAGATAAAGTGCAGTAATGTTAGAAAGGGGAGAGGAGAAGATAAACACTCCTATTTATGGAACTATTTAGTCTCTAGAATATAAACTTTTTCTCTTAAATATTCAGCTAGTCAGAAATACAGTCAGTGAAGTAAAACATTCACTCCTTATTTTATACTTTTGGTTATAATTTAGAAAGACTGTTTGTTCAAGTACTCATTTTAATAATAGTCTGATCTGGAGCCATAAACTCCATAAATAAATTGCAAATAATTGCTTTCAGTGTCAACTGAAAGTCAGTTGTTTCCAAAAAATAAAACAGAAACACACTGCTTTTTCATGGGAGTGGTTGTGAAGCACTTTTCATGTCAGAGAAGTCTCCACTACTTAATGGCTACTACACGATGGAAGGACTGCTTATATTATAATCAGAAAAGAATGGTGTCTTGGCTGGTCTGATGCTGGGTGGCCAACTCAAAAGTCTGAAATTCCAGATCAGGGGTTTGATTCACTGCAAATGCAGAAAAGGTTCCTGAGGAGCCTTTCTTACAAAAACCAAAGGATTCCTGCTTAAGAGTTTCAACACCTGCTTTACTCAAGTTGGGCAAGTGAGATTGCAGATACAAATCAAAAAAGGGGATTTGTACAGACCTATAGGCACAGACACACCTGGGTAGCAGACATCGCAAACAAGGAAATGGTTTTAGAAAAAAACCACACCGATGTTACAGTGATAATTTTACATCTGTATTTATTTGCTGTTATCTTCTTTAGATATACTTTTATACTGTAAACTCCTCCTGGCAATCACCTCGTTATATGGGGTGTTAGCATACAGAGCCTACTGTGGCAATGTGCCCACTTAAAGCACTGTATGAAAAATAATGGTTCTGGCTTTCAAAAACATTTGAAAGGGGAGAAAAATGCTCACATGCAGAAAATGAGATGGTTTCAAGCACTAATCAACCAGTAAAGCATAAAGGAATTCTACTCTGCATAGCAATTCTGCTGCAGCTAACAAAGCAAGATCAGGGCTAACATTTTTGAACCATGTATACCCACAGTTATGTTACCAACATTGTCAAATTTGGAGTTTTGCATTATAGATCTTCAGCCATAGGGTGAAGGTGCACCTCCACCACCACCTCTGTGTTACCAGACATAGCATCTGGTAAGAGAGTACCCTAAAAGCCAGTCAGCTCCTTACGTGGTGGAGGCAACAGTGTGCATTTATACCACAATGTAGTGGAAACAGTGGGTTCTAAATCTTTACTGTTTGTAGGAGAGAGCTTTGTCTTCCACGCAACCTCAACTGTACTGAGGATGGATGCTTGCTTCACTGGTACCTGAAAATTGTTGCCTGTTATTTCTACTTTTTTCTTTTTTTTCACTTCTTTTTCAATTAGTGACTTGGAGTATTTGTTGCACGCTTTTAGGAAATACCTTGACAGATTGTTTTAGCCTTTCTGGAAATAACAAGCTGCATGTAATTCAAAGGATTAGCAAATTAGAGCATCATAAGAATGAGTTACAGAAATGACCTGTGTTCTCTAATGCTTGCTTTCTTAATTGTAATGAATGTGACTTTCTTCAGGCAATTAAGATATTCCTCACTTTTGCTCTTTATACCGTACAAAACCACTAGCTCCCTAACTAGGAATGTGAATAAAGGGCAATTTTCAGGAGCAGAGTCTAGATTCAGTTTGGGAATTTCAGCTTACCTGATAACAATGTGATGGAGAGTGATAAAAGATTTTGGAGAGTTGAAAGAAGTTGCTGGGGGGGGGGGGGGGGGGCTGTGGGCAGCTGTGAGCCAGACTGCCACTGTGGGTCAGCAGGTACCACACACACATGCACTGTTCCAGCCATCAGACACGTCCTTCTTTCTTTCTTCAAAGGTATGGTGCTGCTTAGAGGTAAGGTTGGAAAATGGATGCGAAACAGGTGGTAAGCTATTTATTATAGATTAAGTGTTGACAGTGTGCTCTGTGCTGTCAAAACATAAAACCATGTTTCTTTCCCCATGGAGCTTCCTCCTAAATAAACGGACCAGTCAGACACAGAACTGTTCAGCAGTGCACAGCAGCAGTTTATTAAAAAAGTGAAAAATGAAGCAAACAAACCAGCATTCTCTACATAACAGACAAACACAGAATCATAGGAGAATTGATACTTCAGATGGTTTTAATTGCCGGTTCTCAGCTGGTTTTCTGCCTGAACTAAGGAGTAGTTTAAATAAGTAACATTATGTGTGCAGATTGCATGAAATGTTTTTGTGTCCATAATTCATTATTTTCAAGAGATTACCTTTCTTTAAATTAAGCCTCTTTTGAGATGAGATTTAGTATGGTTTTTTTTCTGACTGAAAGGTAATATATTTTTTGCCATATATAAAACTTAAATTTAAATAATCTAGCTTTAGTAGAGATAGTCTTCCAGATCTTGTTTTTCATCAGCCACTGGAAAGTTTCCTGTAAGATTTAAATCTGCAAGATAGCAGAGAAACTTTTTGCAAGTAGGTGACTTTTTTAACCTATAAATTGAAAACTGAAATAACAATATTCAGCTCTATGCACTGAAGATTATATGTCCTCAACTATGCTGAGAAGTGTTAAGTTTCTTTTTAAAATGGTCCAACTCAGGTTTTATACTGTTGTTGCCATGGGTTGGAGAGGATTGATGCTGCATTGCCTGTGCACAGTACTGCCTATAGGTTTATGCATCAGTGTTAAGATCAGCTTCTAGAAAGAGCCTTCAGTTTTGCATCTTCTGTTACTAGGATTCACTTCCATGTTGCAGAAGATTTAATGCAGAATAGTGTACTTTGACCTCTTTGAATACGTACGTCCTGAATATGATCCTAATAGTTATGAAGATTGCTCTTTATTTTCTTGAAAAAAGCAGTAGTTTTTTATATATATATATATACACACACGTTAAGTCATGCAACAGTGCTGAGAAATTGCTGTTACAAATCAGAGCTTGTAATTCTCCCGTTACACACAGACGTTCAAATAAAGATGAAAAATTCTATATTTAATTCAGGGGTTTTAATTATGTTGGGCCAGGAAAGGGGTCAAGATCCAAATAAAAGGCAGACAACTCTGAAAAAATATTAAATTTCTTTACATTGGAGAAAAGCACTGCCTTTTCTAGAGCACCTGTAGTCTCAGCCGATGTAAGAATAGCTTTGTGAGGCATTTTTTCTCCTTCAGTTTACCTTGGAGGCGTTGAACCCTCTTAATCCTGTGCAAGCTCTTGCTGCCTAGGCACAGTGTCTTCAACTGATGTTTGCTGCCATCTACCGTTTTAATTAGAAGACTTAATCAGTTTGCCAGGAGCTTGTTCATATTGGCAAAACCAGCAGGTTAGTTGATGTGGGAGAGAAGGAAAACAGTAGGGTAGCTGTTCTGTGAGGTTGCTGCAGTAAAACCTGTACTTGCAAGAGAGCCCCAGCAGTTTCATTTCAACACCAGTCAAACCACCAAATTACTTTTTTTTTTCCCAAAAAATAACTGAAAGGGTCTGTTGTTGCCTCAGCTCTGTGAAAAATCACCTCAGATCATTACAGAAGATTATTGTCAAATTGTGTTTTACAGGACATTCTATTACTGCCTGGGTAGGAAGGGTTGAGCTGCTGAATTTCTCCAATTTTCTTCTTAACATTACTGTTTGTTTTCTTAGGCTGGTACATTTAGAATGCATTATTGTTTATTTTGAGTTAGCTCTTAGCTTTCAGCTTTTGTAAAGAACAAAAATTAAGATAGTCCTTGTTTTCTATTTCTCAGCTGTTCGTTGGTCTTGGATTTCCATATGAAGGGCCGGCTCCTTTAGAGGCTATTGCTAATGGATGTGCTTTTCTAAATTTAAGATTTAACCCACCAAAAAGTAGCAAAAACACAGAGTTTTTCAAAGGCAAACCTACACTCCGAGAGGTAAGCTTTATCAATCTTGGCAATTTCTGTATTGAAAATTACTGTGGATTTCTTTTAAGTAACACAAGATAGGAAAAATTGCATAAATGTTCACAGTTTCTTGCAAAAGGTATGCAACTGTCACTTTAGCCATTGATGGGATTATCAGTCATTTTTATAGGATCATCAAAAATTTTTATTAACATACTGTTAAGATCTATGTCTAGGTTTGCCTAGATGTATATTCTGCTAATTCTTACTGATAGATCATAAACTGAAGTTTCACTTGAAAACCTGATGTTCTGCCCCGGAACAGATCATGTCTTCTGATACATGATGTGTCATTTGAAAGCGGTCTTATTTTGTTGAAGAAACAAACATTACTGTGTGCTGTGCAGGAAGTAAATAGGTGTTTAAGTAAATTATAAAAATGCTGTTTGTGGGTTGTTGCGTGTGTTTTGGGATTTTTTTTTTTTCTCCAGAAAAGACCTGCTCAAGGCACTGTTGAGCAGCTAAAGTATTAATGGTCACAGCCCACTGTGTCTGTGGTTAAACACTTGACGACATTTGGAGAACTGACTGTCTAAGAGAACAGGAAAACCAAACCTCAAGCTTTCAAAACAGCCAGTGTGTTTAGACTCTAGTAAGAGAAAAATGCAACTAAGTAAACTAGCCCCTCATCCTGGCACTGATTTTTGAATATTTTTCTTCTTCAGTGTAGGTAGAATTCAGCCTATACCACTTGCAAGCATTTAACAGTTACGTAGCCATCTCTGACATTAGCACTTTTGCTTGTGTGTTCATAGGTTTGTATATACATATTTTCTTTACATACTTATCTGAAGGAAAAGCACTCTAGTAATACTTAGATGATGAGAACTTTGCACAGTCATATTTCCCAATTCAAGTTACGTTTGGGCTTATATAAATTGCATACTGAGCAGCGCCAGCTAGTTGATGAGCAAAAGACAGTTTCCCATTTTAAACAGGGAACGTAAATTCCTTACGATTTTATGATCCAGGACCGTGATTGCTTTTCAGCTGGTTGTGCATTCAGCTTGTACAGGGTAAGAGCTCAAACTCGCCCCTTCTCACAGCTTGCTGACAAAGGAGATAGCAGTAAGGGAAAAAAAAGTCTGTTTAAACTCTCTCCTTGGGCTTGGCACCTTTCAAAGCTTTTCTTCTGTGGGTTGCTCGACTGTTTGTCTCATTTCCAGTTGTTCTGTGCCGAGAGGCTATAACTGCTCAGGCTCAGTAAACAATCTGGACCCACTTAACTCTTTAGTAGGAATTCTGGTGCTTGGAATGCCGTGCTAAATCCTGCTGGCATGTGTTGGCACTAACAGAAATGCTGTGCACCTGACTTGCACAGAAAAATAATCCCTATAGGCTGCTTCAGTACAAAATAATATAATGAACATTCATCGTGAATATTGCTGCGTTCACATGCTCTGCTGACCTATCCTAAGAGTAACCTTTTCTCTAACTGGTTTTCACAACTGCATTTAGATCCGATTGGCAGTAATCCATGTGCTGGTTCTTTGGGATTAAGAAAGTCCTTAAATCCTTCTCTGTTTTTTTTCAGCTGTTGAAGGAGAACAAAAAAAGCTTGTCTAGTTCTGCAAATTGGCTATCCATAGACCAATTTGAAGATAAAGTCTGTGTTTAGTACTTTTGTAAAGTAACAATTGCAAGTCACTGTTTCTCTCTTGTTCTAAGTCAAATTTATTGGGAGGGGAGTTAATTGTTTCCCCTCTACCCCCAAGATGGGGTCCTGTAGTGAAGACTCTGTACAAAAACTGGAAATGACAATTTTCATTTTATGTCAGCAGTTGTTTTGTCTTGGGACATGATTTTACTGGGGGGAAAAAGTCAGGAAAAAAAGAAAAAATTCCTTCAAGCAGCTTGTTTTGTACCAGTATTTGTACCAGTATTTCTTCTCCATTCTGCACGCTCCACCAAAAGAAAGAAAACATTGTATGCTAGATGTAGTTGAAATGGGTACTTGGTGGGTGTGGTTTCTGCTTTTAGGAAGCAGAGGAAGGAAAAAAAAAAAAAAAAGACCTGAAATTAGAAATTAATTCCAAATCTATTTATAAGAATTCTTACAGATTTTAATTATAGACAGAGGGAGTATGTCCTGAATATCAAAAACATTAAGCCTCGGCTAATTAAAGCTTTTCAGTATTAGGAAATAGTCTTAATATTTTTTGAGAGTATAGATGTAGAATAACTGGTGCAATAAAAATATGTTGTCAGTTACTCTTAGTGCTTAAAACAGCTACTAGTCTGAGAAGTTTAGTTGTTTGGCTTCCAGATCAGATCTGGCTTTAATGTTGCTGTCTTTATTCTGTCTGACTGAGATGGTAGAGCAGTGGTCTAAGGCATAATTCCTAAAGCTTTATGGAATTTAAAACACTGGTTTATGTTCATATTTTTAAAGGTGCAATAGAAGGTTTTTTGTTGTTACTGAAAGCAGTAAGAATGTAGCTTCTGCCATCTGACGTTGAGACATAAGTGCCCTGGGAACTCAGCCTTGGTAATCACATTTTTAAGTACATATAGTTTTCGTGGCTGTAGAAATACTATTGAAAAAAGGTTAGAATATGTTTGGACTTTTTGAAGGAATTTAAAATATGCCGATGGCAGCACAGTGCAGTGGGCTGCAGGTGAATGTAGGCAGCTGCAGAAGCTGTCCGTGCGCAGAAGCATCCTGAGTTACCCGCCCGGCAGCTGCCGGCTTGCAGCCAGTCCGTGAGCCTCTCAGAGCACAGACTGATGCTAGCTGATCCCACATCTACCTATAAGACTGGCTTCTCTTGTCTACAAGCAAAATGCAGTAGGCAAAATTTTTGAAAGTAGTTTCTTCTATTCACTTGAGGAAGAGATCATGTACGGTGTGTGCCTAGTGCAGGAGAAGGTTCTCTCCAACAGAGTGTTTCCTACTTCAGATCTTTTGCGCTCTCTAGATTTTTCTTTGTATCATGCATAAAGAGGCAGCTGGATAAAAATTGTCTATGAATAATCTATCCTGGAGGGGTGGGGGTGTGTGTGTTTGTATTTATTTCAAAAGCAGTTGTCCTCTGAGGCCAGTGTGAAACACTCCCCTTTCTTCTGCATCTTTTGCTTCCTCTCAATGTGTTCATTTGCATGTTCTTCTCATTCCTGTGCAACCTGTCACAAAAATTACTTTTAGTACCATCCTGCTAGTTCTGAAAGCAATCTCTGATATAACTTTTCTTAGTTATCTACTTGGATATTTATTGAATTTGTTTTCTGACAAAGGTGGAGAGCAAAATATCAGTTAACAGTCTTATTGAGGTCAAATTACTCTTGTACTATCAGCAGAGAGAGTCAGAATTCATCCTAAGTGATAAAAATGATTCTTTATTCACTACTACTCACAGAAGCTTGGAAATGTTTGAAATTTGATGTAGAGATAGGGCGAGAACAACATCTGAAGGTGAGACAGGGCAACGATGACATCTCTTGAAGCCAGTCATGCAGGTCTAACCAGGACTGGTAGCAATTACAGGTTGTGAAAACGCAGGGCTGCTCTGTCAATGAGCTGTGGGGAAGCAGGGTCACGTTGTAAAAGTAATTTCAGTAAGCATCGAGTCTTCTGTGATGTGGGTCATTATGATGATCAAAGCCACAAAGCAGAGGTGCACAAATGTTACTTGTGATCTGCGTTACTATCTGGTCTTCAGTTTTCCAACTAAATTCACTCTCTAAATTTAAACACAGAAAATCTGAAAGATTACTCATAAGGAATGACAGTGACAGATTCTAGTTGAGTTCTTGTATTATCCTAGTGCATTTCATCCAAAAAGTCTGATGAAGAGAGTGAGAGGGAAGGATATCTTGACACACTGATTTTTACCAATATCTTTTCTTCCTTTCAGTTGACATCTCAGCATCCCTATGCTGAAGTTTACATTGGGAAGCCCCATGTCTGGACTGTTGACATCAATGATCTTTCTGAAGTTGAGAAAGCTGTGAAATCAATTTTAAATCAAAAGGTAAGAAATGTATCCTCAGTTTGTCATCAACACTTGAGGATGTACTGTGTACTACATGTAGAGTGCTTCCTAATGTTAGTCTCATTAAAACGGTGTGCTGCACTTCAGTAGGATATAGGGAAGAAATTTATTACTGCATAGCTGTGGTATCTGATTGTCATGTTTTAGTACTGGATAGGCCAGGTTTTTACCTGAAAAAAATGAGCATGAGTGAATTGACATAGAAATGTGCATTTCATATGTAAATTATACAGAAGTCTGTATTTTCTGTGTATTCAGTGAGGAAGTTTCATTGTTGATTCTTTGGAGCATCAACTCTTGACTGATTTTGTAGCCTTGACATAACTGCCACTGAAGTGCTTGTGCACTTACAGTGTGGAATTGTAATGAGGGCACTTCAAGAGGGCAAAAAAAAAAGTTTGCAGTAATTTTCAGAGGTATCCATTCTTTTTTATCATAATGTTTTCTTTCTCACTTGAACTCCAGAACTGAAACTAAGTTATAACATGAGCTCTGGAATCCCAGAGGGTCTCAGGCTAGTTTTGTATCTCTTACTTTGCAGTATTCCCTGAGATTCCTTAAAGATAATCACTGAGCAACTTTCATTGCCTTTTACAAAGGAGCAAAAATCAGCTTAAACTGCTGATGGTTTTGTGAAATTGTGATTTGTTAATGAGTTTATTTGCATTTATTGTTGCTACTTAAGCTATAATGTAGGGTTTGGAATACAAGCTTCTACCACACAGCACACCACAAAGTTCATTTAAACAAAAAAATCCTCTAACCTTAACACACTATGTTTCCACAGATTGACCCTTATTTGCCCTATGAATTTACATGTGAGGGAATGCTTCAGAGGATGAATGCGTTTATTGAAAGACAGGTATGAACTTTTATTGTGGATGACTTTTATGTTGGAGAGGGAGGACTCTCCATTTCAAAGCTTCTCGGTGTTGTTGCTGTTCAGTAGCTATGCAGTCCTTGGTGTTACATCAAAGCATAAAGGCAAAGTAATTTTTGAGTGTATATGTGACTTCTTTAACTGTGTACACACAAAAAAATCTTTGGATCATGAATTATCACATAAACATCGATACTTTTGTGGTAGAATTGCACTTAGGCTAAAGCCGCTGAGCAGATTTCTGAAGTATTTAATTTCAGTCAATAAAGGCTTAAATTGTTTGGAAACCAGTTACTTAAAGGACTTTTGGTCCCCATGCATTATTGCCAGCTGAGAGCAGCAGAAGATATTGAATTGGAGTAATAAACTGCAGAGATTTACATGGGATTCTGATTTCTAGAAACAGTATGTCTGCTTGGACTTCTGCCCAAGGCCAGATCTCTTGTAGTGGCCAGCTCTGCCTTTTGTTTTGGCTGCTGCAGAAGAGAGATAGGAATAACCTATATCTCTCATATGCCACTTAATTGCCAGGATTTCTATCAAAAGCACTGGGCATGCTCCTGTACTTGTATTTCTGAAAGTGGACAGTATTAAAGACAGTAATAAAGAATAACACAACTTCAGGTCATATGTGTAGTTAACATAAGTTATTTCCAGTTTCCTGGCAATAAACGCTTTAAGGTTTTTGCTGCTGTATTGATGACATAGCCCGTAAAAGTATCTCTGCTTCTTTTGATTCTTCTGCTTGAGTTAGCTATAATTGAGAGCTTTTGCCAATACATGAAGAAATGGAACTCAGTGTAAGGGAGAGAAAAACAGACAATCTCAAGATAGCATCTGTGGGGCAAACCTGTCTCTCCCCTCTGGACCTTCCCCAAGGGCTATGCCCCAGCCTGTACTGTGTGCTTCTGGGAAATAAATAGAGCACTGTAATTTTGTTCATTGCTTTGACTAATTGTCAAAAGCCAGTATTGTTTCACAGCCCCCAGGATGCTTAATCGTGATTATTAGTGCTGAGCCCGATTAACATGTCAAATGAAGCAAAACCATAGAATCATAGAACAGTTTGGGTTGGAAGGGACCTTAAAGTTCATCCAGTCCCAACCCCCCTGCCATGGGCAGGGACACCTTCCACTAGCCCAGGTTGCTCAAAGCCCCGTCCAACCTGGCCTTGAACCCTTCCAGGGAGGGGGCAGCCACAGCTTCTCTGGGAAACCTGTGCCAGTGTCTCACCACCCTCACAGTGAAGAATTTCCTCCTCAGATCTAATCTAAATCTACCTTCTTTGAGTTTAACACCGTTACCCCTTGTCCTATCCCTACAGTCCCTGATAAAGAGTCCCTCCCCATCTTTCCTGTAGCCCCCTTTAAGTACTGGAAGGCCGCTATAAGGTCTCCCCGGAGCCTTCTCTTCTCCAGGATGAACATCCCCAACTCTCTCAGCCTGTCCTCACAGGGGAGGTGCTCCAGCCCCCTGAGCATCTTCGTGGCCTCCTCTGGACCCGCTTGAGCAGGTCCATGTCCTTCTGATGTTGGGGACCCCAGAGCTGGACACAGCACTGCAGGGGGGGTCTCATGAGGGCAGAGCAGAGGGGGAGAATCCCCTCCCTCGACCTGCTGGCCACACTTCTCTTGATGCAGCCCAGGACACGGTTGGCTTTCTGGGCTGCGAGTCCACATTTCTGTCTCACAGTCAGTTTTCCATCCACTAATACCCCCAAGTCCTTCTCCACAGGGCTGCTCTCAATCCCCTCCTCACCCAGCCTGGATTTGTGCTTGGGATTGCCCTGACCCATGGGCAGGACCTTGCCCTTGGCCTTGTTGAACTCCATGAGGTTTGCCGGTCCCACCTCTCCAGCCTGTCCAGGTCCCTCTGGATGGCACATCCCTTCCCTCCAGCGTGTCGACCGCACCACACAGCTCGGTGTCATCAGCAAACTTGCTGAGGGTGCACTCGATCCCACTGTCCATGTCACCAACAAAGATGTTGGAGCCAATTTCTTATCCCCTCAGTGGTCCATCCATCAAATCCATGTCTCTCCAATTTAGAGACAAGGATGTCATGCGGAACACTGTCACATGCTTTGCACAAGTCCAGGTAGATGATGTCCATTGCTCTTCCCTTAGTCGTAGAAGGCCACCAAATTTGCCAGGCTCGATTTGCCCTTAGTGAAGCCATGTTGGCTGTCACCAATCACCTCCTTATTTCCATATGCCCTAGCATAGTTTCCAGGAGGATCCACTTCATGATCTTGCTGGGCACAGAGGTGAGACTGAATGGCCTGCAGTTCCCTGGGTCTCCCTTTTTTCCCTTTTTAAAAATGGGGGTTATGTTTCCCCTTTTCCAGTCAGCAAGAACTTCACTGGACTGCCATGACTTCTCAAATATGATGGATAGTGGCTCAGACACTTCATCTACCACTTCCCTCAGGACCCACAGATGCATCTCCTCAGGTCCCATGGACTTGTGCAGCTTCAGGTTCCTTAGATGTCCTTGACCCTGATCATCCCCTACAGTGGGTGGTTCTTCATTCTCCCAGTCCCTGCCTTGGCCTTCTGCGACTTGGGCGGTGTGGCCGGAGCACTTGTTGGTGAAGACTGAGGCAAAAAAGTCATTGAGTACCTCAGCCTTCTCCATATCCCGGATAACCAGGTCTCCCGTTTCCTTCCGGAGAGGGCCTACAATTTCCCTGGTATTCCTTTTCTCACAGAGGTACCTATAGAAGCTTTTCTTGTTGCCCTTGATGTCCCTGGCCAGAGTTAATTCTCTCAGGGCTTTGGCCTTCCTAACCTGACCCCTGGCTGCTCAGACAGTTTCTCTGTATTCCTCCCAGGCTACCTGTCCTCGCTTCCACCCTCTGTAAGCTCCCTTTTTGTGTTTGAGATTGTCCAAGATGTCCTTGTTCATCCCTGCAGACCTCCTGGCATTCTTACCTAACTTTCTCTTTGTCAGGATGCATCACCGCTGAGCTTGGAGGAGGTGATCCTTGAATATTAACCAGCTTTCTTGGGCCCCTCCTCCCTGCAGAGATTTATCCTATGTTACTCTGCCAAGCAGATCCCTGAAGAGGCCAAAGTCTGCTCTCCTGAAGTCCAGGGTAGCGAGCTTGCTGTGCGCCCTCCTCGCTGCCCTAAGGATCTTGAACTCCACTGTTTCATGGTCACTGCAGCCAAGGCTGCCCTTGAGGTTCACATACTCCACCAGCCCCTCCTTGTTGGTGAGAACAAGGTCCAGCATAGCACCTCTTCTCGTTGGCTCCTCTATCACTTGGAGAAGGAAGTCTTAATCAACACATTCCAGGAACCTCCTGGATTGTTTATGCCCTGCTGTGTTGTCCCTACAGCATATACTGGGGTGGTTGCAGTCCCCCATGAGGACCAGGGCTTGTGAACGTGAGGCTGTTCCTGTCTGTCTGTGGAGGGTCTCATCCCCTTGGTCTTCCTGGTCGGGTGGCCTGTAGCAGACTCCCAGTATAACGTCTCCTATCCCTGCCCTCCCTTGAATCCTGACCCATAAGCTCTCGGTCGGCTCCTCATCCATCCCCAGGCAGAGCTCCGTGCACTCCAGTTGGTCACTGACATAGAGAGTGACCCCCACTCCTTGTCTCCCCTGCCTGTCCTTCCTGAAGAGCCTGTATCCTTCCATTCCAACACTCCAGTCATAGGAGCCATCCTACCATGTCTCTGTGATACCAATAAGATCACATCCCTGCAGGTGTGCACATGTCTCTACCTCCTCCTGTTTATTCCCCATGCTACGTGTGTTTGCATAGAGGCATTGAAGTTTGAGACCTTACTTGGAAGATTTTGTGGTGGGAGGCAGAACAGAGAAAGCAGCAGAAGCTTGGAACGGGAACAGTGATGCATGGAGTTGATCTGGTTCAGAGGTTGTGGGGAGCATTAACCATGAGAGTGTGGTCTTCAGGGGATGTTTGAATGTGAAGAGGATGGGGCCAGATACACTCACCAACAAGTCACCCTATGGGACAGTGAAACTGCAGGATTTAAAGGAGATGTCAGGAGTTTCCCTTTTGGGGCCTTGGCTCAGGATCAGGAGGGAGGACAGTGTTCACAGGAAAGATTTGGTCAATTCCCCGAATCTTCAGATCCAGCAGCTGGGCTGAAGGTCTTTAGGGGCTGAAGAGAACTACTGTGAGCTCTGGTTTCACATTTAGCAGTGCCACCTTCAGCTGGCTTCAAACAGCTTTCACTCCAAACTACTCCCTCCTGCCAGTGCTCTGCCCCTGCCAGCGGCCCAGCGTGGCTGTTAGGTGCGTCTGTGCCATCTGCTGAATCCACCCCTTGATCCTTTTTGCTCTGTGGCTGCACAAACAGTTGTGTCAGCTCTGCAGAGCGGCAGCACAGGGTGGGAACCAAAGGGTGGGACTGCTTCAATTGGCACTGCCGTCAAAGGAGCAGCCAGGCAACTGCAGCCGAAGCAGCTGCGGGATTCCCTGTTGCAAACCTGGGAGCTGTTGGATGAGGCAGGCTGGGCTGATGGAACAGACATGCTGACTTTGAAAGATGTGGTCAAGCAGAGTACTTGGTAACCCAGCAGAAAATGTTTTTGGCAGGGCTCTCCTAGGTTAGCACACTGACTTGGCTCAGCAGAGGGTCAGCTGAGCGCCAGAGCCTGGCAAAGAGAGTGGAATGAGGACATTCATCCAAGAGTAAGAAGAGCCAGAGGGAGGAGGACACGTCCTTTGATGGCAGGGCTAGGCCTGTCTCAACCTTGAAATAGTGGTTATAGGTAAAACAGACATAAACGCTGTCTCTGGTGAAGCTTAACCTTCTGTTCCACGTAACATCTTTATTTTATCCTTATGCCTATAGTGTTGTGGGGCAAGCTAGACTGGGGTGAAGATACCAAGTTTAGGTTGCTTTTGGTGGTTGATAGGAAAATTAGCCAGAGACAGCAAACAAACACTGCGTACTGGTACCTGTGAAGGTGATGTGCTTCGAGACATGCTTCAAGGTGCCATAAGCTGAGGAAGGCTTCCAGCCAAGCTATGGACTGGAAATGGGAGGCTGTGCCCAGGTTTTGTGAATAATTTTCAGCTAAGAGATGTTAAAAGCACAATCCCCCAGCAAGTGGTAAAGCCTCACAAGTGATTCAGCGTCTTGGAAAAACTTTTGTCTTATGCCTGCACTAGCTGTGAATCCAATCCAATGTTACAGTATTATATTGTGTATATTACATTAGTATATATTACGGTATTGGATTGAATTTTGAACCTATGTAGATTTACTCCTGCATCTAGTATTTTAAATATTGATTTATAGAAGGACAGAATAAGCAAGGCGCTTAAGTCCAAATAGCAAAATTACCTTTTTGAAACTACCTCATTAAAAAGTTCCTCCAACCATCTGTTATTAACCTGGTTTTTTAGATCCTGTTAATATTCTGCCAGAAATATGCTCTAAAATTACTTGGGTTTTTCGCATATGGCACAAGGGAATGGCTTAGAGCTGCATCAGGGGAAGTTCGGAATGGATCTTGGGGAAAAAGTTCTTCGCTGAGAGGGTGGCCAAGCACTGGACCCAGCTCCCCAGGGAAGTGGTCATGGCGCCAAGCCTGTCAGTGTTCAAGAAGCGTTGGGACAACACTCCTAGATGTATGGTTTAGCTTTTAGGTTGCCCTGTGTGGAGTCAGGAGTTGGACTCTGTGATCTTCGTGGGTCCCTTCCAACTCGGGATATTCTGTGATTCATAATTGTATAATATTAAATTCATAGTTAGACCTGGGAGTATGAGAACTTCCTCCTTCAGCAGAGGAAATCTAAACAGAGAAAAAACTGCTATTGAGAACTGGTAAATGATTTATAGCTTAGCTTCATTAAAATTTCAAGTAGTTCAGCCTTTCTAAGCTTTGGGTCGTGGTGTGGGACCTGTTCATACAAGTATTAGTTTTGTCAGGTGAAAGCAAACCATGATGGACTGGGCCCACATTTTTGGATCACCTTTTGATGAGAGTTGCCAAATGTTAAAATAATGGCTGAATATCATGGACTGTTATATAAAACCAGTGATTACAATTTTCTCTATGCTTTTTTTCATTTTAAATGTCAAGACTATAAGAACTTGTCTTTGAATACTTTTTGCTAGCAGGTGTGTTCAGATATCATTTCTTCCTTCCCTCTCTCTGCTGCGGTGACACGACTACATGCATTATTTATAGCCAATTTTCTTCAGTGTTGGGAGAGCACTTTTACTAGCAGTTCAACCAAGAAGAGCAAACAAACTCTTTGAATCTGGTTGCTTTATAGAAATCTTTAGTCTTTTATGAGTTCAGCTCACTCCATAACGCTGCGAGTCCCCTGGTCCTTTCCACGTGGTTCTCCACATGGGCCTCTTGAGACATTTCTCGCCTACAGGGTAACTGGCCTCTGGGATTCTTTTCCTACTAGAACTTCCTCCTGATATTTGTGCTGTTATAAAAATAGTTCTGCTAACACCGAGTTAGTGAAACGGGAGTCACTGAGAAAGCCAAAATAGGTTGGGTGTGTGGAAGTAGAGAGACTAACTAGAGTTGCTTATGATAAATTAAAAAAGGTAGAGGTAGGAAAAAAGCTTGTTTGGGAAGAATGATGCTACCACATTTCAATCAAAGGTGGTAATTCCCTCATGCTAAAAAAAAAAATCTTTTTAAATGTGCTTAAATTATTGATTTTAATACAACTGAAATTTGCTGCAAAATGAGTGTTTGGGTGATGATAACTGCTTATTTTACTAATGGGGAAAATTGCTGTCAAGGGACTGGATGCATCATAATAAAATGTGATTTGTCACTGCAGGATTTCTGTCACGGGCAGGTGATGTGGCCCCCATTAAGTGCCCTTCAAGTAAAAATTGCTGAACCTGGAAAATCCTGTAAACAAGTTTGTCAGGAAAGCCAGCTCATCTGTGAGCCTTCCTTCTTCCAGCATCTTAACAAGGACAAAGCTTTGCTTAGGTAAGTATTTAAAAGCACAAACATATTATTTGGTGTCTTTATTGCATGGGGTTTTGCCACTCATGCAGATTAGTGTACGAACTCTGTGAGAAGTGCTGTCTCACTCACAGCTGTGAGGTTAGCTGTCATCCTTCGTAGCAGTGGATGGGAGAAGTTACTGCTGCGCTGAGAGCACCGTTCCACATAGCATGTGTTTTTGCAATGAGGAGTACAGCTCCGAGGCCAAAAATTTACATCTCTTTATTCCCCCTTCATCTCCTCCACGCACGCTCTTTACTCAGGCACTTTGGGTTGCTGGCGCTGCACAAAGATGGAGGGCTGGCGATGCCAGGACTATAATTGTGTTTAGATGGACCCTTCGCAGCCCTGGCTGAGCTGAGCAGGTGCACTATTCCATAGCTTTTGCCATACCCTGAGAGTTAGTGAACTTGAGTGACTCTTAAAGCTAATCCTAACTGTGCTCAGTCACCTGGGTCAGAAACGAAATGCATTTTTGCTGCAGTAAATAGAGCTCTGTACACATTGTGTGATTTCTATCACATAATTTTTGAACATAGCTCTTAGAAAGTGTTGCTTTTATTTATTGAGCTCCCTCTTTGGTCACAATTAACATCCAGACTGAACCATCTGTAGTCACTGGCAATTAGCAATTACTGTTTCTGCAAACCTTTTGCCGGTATTGTCCTAGGTAAAGAATTGTGAACCCTTGTGCATTAGAGGTAGTAGTACCAATTTATAAAGCTTACCAGCTATGCATTAAGGAAATTAATGTTGCTTTTAGGTGCTGTCTCTTTGCAAATATGTCTGTGTTCCTTTCAGAATGAAAACAAAGCACTCAAAACTGGTCTCCAACAAATGACTGCTAGGGAACCTGCTTTCTATCCCTACTTTTTGCTAAATTTAATTGTAGAAGGTTTGTATTTTTGTAGTTTGTTTGAAAAGTTGTAATTTCCAGTGGAGTTCAGAAGCAGCTCATATAAAAACTGTGTCAGGCTTCTTTTCTAGCTGTCTAGACAAAATTATAATTCTGTGGAAAAAAAAAACCCTGTTAAATGCTGAAAGCTAGCAATGTTTCCAGAATAAGTGAAAAACAAGCCAGTGCTGGAATTGCTATACCCTCGTGCTTAAGCTTTGTGGTCAGAAAATGGCAAGTGGAATTTTTCTTTTTTCAGCGAGCTAGCGCTAGCTGGTTCCTCGGAGCAGCGGGTCCTGCTCTGAGCGGCTCCCGCTGGAGCACAGCAGCGTCGCCTCGTCCTCACCGCGAGCTGCTCAGGGCTGCCCGGCACGTTGGGCCTGGCCTGGGGGAGAGCCCTGCTGAAATCAATCAGAATATCTCCTGATTTCAGATTCTTGGTTTTGTCTTGCTAGAATTCCACGGTGTATTTAAATATTACGCTGTGGGGAACAGTCAAAAGCATTTTTTTCCCTTTTTAACTTCTTTTCATTAATCTTTAGGAAACGGAGTAAAGCTGAAAAGGCTGCACTGCCCTCTGCAGAGAGAATCTGTGGAGGCGAAATGAGTTATGTTCTGGAAATCTGCAATTCTAAATGTACTTGATTTAGGATGTAATATAGCATTTTATTTTATTTTTAGCGGGGAAGGATGAAAACTGTACCGAACTCCTGTAAACTGTGATTTAGATCATGTGCTTTGCTTTTTAGGCATAATATCGAATGTCTCACCATGGAGTCTGCAAATGATATTCTGGTCCCCTCTTTCGATGGAAGAAGGAAGCACTGTGTTTTCCAAGGTGACCTCTTACTGTTCAGCTGTGCCGGATCCCACCCAACCCACAGAAGAATCTGCCCCTGCAGAGACTATATTAAGGGGCAGGTTGCACTTTGTAAAGACTGCCTATAGCAGCAGCAGAGCTTCTTTGAGTTGAGGACAAAATGTAAGTAGTTTTGAGAGGAGCTACTTATTACTTCCTGCACTTTTGTCCAGGTTTTTTGCTGCAGGCAGAGCTATCATTGCTGGGCAGAATTATCTACTAAGAGAGGAGGGATTCATAAGAAACAGCTAACTGATTTTTTTTTTCCTATAAGAACATTTGCAGTGTAACTTCAGATTCCTTCATCTGTTTGCAAAGAGAAATGAGTTTCATGCTCTACAGTGATTTGAAGATGACTGCACAGAATAGTTTGTAGAAAATTCCCAGACCCATCAAACTTCTTTTTTTTTTGTTGTTTGGGTGAAGTGTTTTCTATTTTTTTAATGAGTTAGGTCATTCCTCATCATGCTTAGCTAAAGGATCTCAACTTCATTCCAGTAGAAAATTGAAAAAAGTGTGCTTGAGGGAAGGGGTACAGGGGAGGGAGGACTAACATTTTATTCTGGGTGCACTGTTTTGGGTACTGCTTTAGCTTGACTGGCTATAAAGTGGTTTACTTCACAAGAACTTGGAATCACAAGATAGCTCTGTACCCTGTTATTGGGTTATCTGGGCCCAGTTCTTTTTTTGTTTTGTTTTGTTTTTAAAAAATCTTTGTATACAACAAGGTATTGTCTGCATCACAGCCGCTGCATCGGAGCAGTCTAAACAAGAGTATCATGAATGAGCAAATAGGCACTTGCCAGCATGTGACACATGTTGGTGACTCGACAACTGACTAGGGTTGTGGCATTCTTCAGTGTGGAAAAGCTACAAAAACATACTGCCATTTTTGGAATGGACTTGTCACAGTTTACTGGTCCCATTTAGAGAGTAATCCTTGGAATTTGCCCATGCTTCTGTTGTAGTCTGTCTACTAGAAATACTGTGTGAAGCAAAAAGTATTCAGCATCATTGGAGCAATATTATCTTTAGAGCCTCAGTTTGCTACGGCTTCCAGTAGTTAAAGTGTTGCTGAATGACATAGAAAGGTTAAACTAAGCTAACTATAATTATCGTACGGTAGAAATGTAAAATGTCTTCATAACTAGTTAGTTTTTTTAAAGAGAATTTTTTTCAGAAGAACGAGTAAGAGGAGACAAACAACTGCTAAGAAAAGTATCGATCAGTCTCGTGGGTTTTTGATTGTTTTTCTGTTTGGGGGGGTGTTTATTTTTTTTTCTTTTCTAGCAGGCATACCAGTTACAAATTTAGAATAAAACAATTCAGGAGTTTGGAATTCCAATCAAACTTCATTTTTTCTAGAGCAGCAAGTTAAATCTTCTAAACTGCCTTCTTTTTGTAGAGGTAATTTTTGTTATTCTCAGCAGAAGGTGGCATGCTTGACAGCACCACTTGTAAGAAAGAAAATGATATGTGAAGATTAGTGAGAAACAGATCTGCAGTGTATTTTGAAAGCGGTCATAGTCTGCAGGTTTACAATTTGGATGTGCTCTGATCATACTGGAAAAAAACCTCAAATCAACATGAAGCATTTTTTCATAAAGATTAACCAACATTACCAGGTAATAGTGAAAAGCACAGATACTTTAAATTTTCCTTTCTTGGATATATCTGGTTGGTTCAGATTTTTCTTGTAACCAGCATTCATTATCTGTGTGTGAATATTGATGTATCTCTTGACCTACCAAAGACCAAGCAAGGGAAATGCTATTTCGTCGTGGATAAATTCTCAAGACCAGAGAAGAGAACAGAATATATTTACAGTTTCAATTTAAAAGCAGTGAATTTACTTTTTCAAGTTTTTCATTTCCTGCCTCAGCACTCCTGTAACACTCCATACCATTGCTGGGGACTACACAGGAGCTTCATCCTGAGAGATTGTTGAGTATCCAAAAAGGGTGTGTGGGAGCTGTTGAACAGCAGGGTCACCAGTACGATGATAAAATCTGCTGTAGTTTAGAGTAATTTTCCAGCAACAGAACAGCTGGGTTCTATAACAGGAGGCAAAATTTTGTATGAAAAGAAAACAAACACAAACTGGTATGAAAACCTTACACTTACCATAGCTCAGCATTTGCTTCAGTCAGCACAAATGTAGTTTGCCATAGTTTGAATACCCTGGAAAAGCTGGGGGAGGAGGATTGGAAATGGGTCTGAGCAGGTGCAACAATTCATTTTGTATTTATATAAAATATTCCCCACATACCTGTGCATATTTGTGCAACTGGAAGATCCTGCATATCAAAGTATATATGCTTCTGCCTGGTGCCCAAAGTAAAGGCAACAGCAGAATTTGGGTTCTTCAGGCAGGAATTTAGTTTGGAATGACATATCACAGAATTACGTCGGAAACAAAGATTTGTATGTGTGCACTTAAAGAATGCAAAAGACGTAGTTTTTGCTGTAGTGTAATTCCTTGCTGTAAATACATATTTGCTTGTTTCCCCCCCACTGTATGGTCCGCAGGGCATACTGCATTTTATTTTGCCTCTAAACCTTTAAAGATGGGAGGGTTTTGGTATTTGTTATTATAAGATTTTCTGGTCTAGTGCTTTGCTCAGTGCTAAGTTTGCCTTTACCACAGCAGGGAGAGTCAATTATAAGCTCTGTTTTTTTCATGCTGTAGCACTGTTTCTAGTCTACTGAACTGAATTACTGCATACTGGCAAAAATGAAACAGCAAACACCAATGCCGCTTGCATTTCAGCCAGGGACAGAACATCTACATTGGCTTCGGAATCGGTTGGGTCTGATCCTATTTCCACTGGAATCTATAGAGAAGACTCAATCTTAAAAAAGAATCAAGACTTATAATTTGATAGGCCTCTTATTAATTTTAAACTCTCTTTTAAGAAGAAATATTACTTCTGTGAAATACAGCTTCAGTCTAAATTTCTGTAAAAAGAGACGATCACATGAGAACTGTAAGTGCATAAACTTTGTACACGTTACTCACTAAACCTGATACAGCACTCCCCCATCACACAGCAGTGTTTGTTCATGCGTTGATAAATAAGTGAATCCTTCTGCAGGTAAGCACTCAGGCAAATCCATGAGGGACTATTTAAAATTTTGAATGATTTACTAAAACGTATGAGATAGATATATATATATATATATATATATAGATATAGATATAGATATATATATATATATATATATCTATATCTATCTCCACATTTCAGGACAGAGGGCAGCCTTCTGTCCAAGTCCCATACCTATTTTCCTTCCTAATTAAAGAATAAAGGTGTAGTCCAATTCTTGCACTTAAACAAGGATATTAGAGATGGGACTGTGCTACTATTTTTTAGTCTGACAGTAAAGCTTGCAGCTTCCATTACTCAAAAATCAGGTTTTTGCATGACTTGCATTTGAATATATTGATCAGCAGTTGATGGGAAAAAAATGTCAAAAGTTGAATATAAAAACATTTTACAAGCTTTTAAACATATCTATCATATCAAGACATTCTTTGTTTTAAAATTTTGTATTTTTGTATGTGACCTAGTTTTTTTCAAAAATCTTGTTCCTACGAGATTAGAAAACTTGAGAGAAGCATTTACATATTTATTAAAATTAACATAAAAGGCTTGCCTTTGAAAGGTAAAGTTGCTAAATACACACTGTTTAAAAATGCCAATAAAAACCTCATTTATTTCATATATGCAAGTTGATTTGCACATGTATAAATAGAGTTGCTTTTTGCATTTTTTGCTTAGTTTCTATGTTTCTTTTTGTAATTTATAGTTGCAGCTGTGTGTTTGCTTGTTTATATCAGATTATGTTTCTCCTACAAATATTTAATGTTTATGTGCCTTTTTTTTTACTTTCTTTGGGGTTTGGATGAGTGTTTGGAATATGGACACTGTCTGAACAAGTATAATGGAACACTAATTACAGGTAAAAATAGTGCTTGATGACTATACAACTTAGCGGTATGAATTTTGAATGTTGTTAAGTAGTGGAGAAATCTGTTGTAAAACTGTAAGGTAAGGGTTAATAAGATAAAAGATACTATAACTTTAATAATTCTTGCAAAACGTTGCTTCTGCAAGCAGAATACCCTTTACTGAATATCTGTAATTTGACATGAGATGAGAGCTCCTGCTGGGATGGGATGTCTGCTCAATGACCAGAGAGCAAACGAAAGCCGTTATATTCCCCAAGGAGACAATGCTAACAGGAAACCTCTAGAAACAGCCACATCTGATTTGATCAGCAGGAAAATTGAAGATCCCCATTAAAGTTCGTGAGACGTTGGTTTTTCGGATAAAGACGTCTGTACGTGGAGGTGCACGGGGTGGTTCCCGGTGCTACCAGGAGAATACAGTCCTTTTATGATACCTGAATTTACGACTCTCAGTGCGGAAGGGAACTCTGGATATTCAGCTTATTGCAGGTGGTTTTAATGCTACTACTTTTCTGCAAGAAGAATATTTGGCAAAATAGCTGCCGATCAGGTTTCGGTTGGAGATCACAGAACGGGGTTGCAGACAGCCAGGACTCTGCATCTGCCCCGCTCAGCTCTGCTCCAAATACATGTACCGGCTTTTGTGACTCGCTTCCTGACAGCATTCAGACGTGCTCAAAGTTTCTGTTGATGGCAGCTGCAAATCAGGTTGTTAGCCAATGTCTTCTCTCCTCACTTGCTCATGTTGTACTACTATTCTTTAAAATCCTAGTCAAGGTCCTCGATTTATCCTTGATACGAAAGACATGCCCTCCCCTCTCAAGAATGAGTGGCCCGTCTAAATTACAAAGATGATTTACAAGTTTGCAGCACTTTTCATATAAACAAAATCTAAATTGCTTTCTCAGGTATGTATTTTGCTCATAGTGCATTTCAGGACCAGATTTTGCTAGTAAAATAAATTAAATGGGATGAATCAGGCTGGTTACAATCTCATCCAAGTCTAATTAACTTCATGACTCCCACTGGCTTCAGAACTCCTCCATTAATTTTTCTTCAAATTAAAAAAACAACTCTCCCTTTTTAATACATATAAAGCACTCTATCTTACAAGATAAAGACCAAACACTTTCAGGTTGCATCGTACACATAGCAGCAGCCAGTTTTCTTGCTGTTACAGCATATATCACCTTGGATTAAGTTGATGTTACTTATTATTAAAGTATCAGTTGAAAACTTGGTTAAAGAGCTCTTCAGGCTACACTTTGGAGTTGGAGGGTGGGGGGGTTGTTGTTTTGTTGCTTGTTTTTTTTTAAAGAGACTGTTAGTTATCAGTTTCCAGTTTCACAGTCTTTTTTCCAGGGGTGCTAACGTTTTGGCATGGCTGTTTGTGATGTTTGTCCCACAGCTGCTATGCCTTCAGCTTTTGACTGGCGATCTCTTTCCATTTGCCATTCTCCTTTGGTCCCATCTGTTTAGGGACCGCTGCAGAGTTGAGGAGAATACTGCACTGACAGATGTATGCTTTCGTTCAGGCTGAAAAGGCCACGGACAGATATGGTTTCATTGAGATATGCTTTAGTAATATTGCTGTAAATGTAACATCAAAACATATTGTTTTATGGGCAGTGACTTAATTCTCATCTTCGTATTTTTAAGCAGCTCTATAGGGATTTTTTTAAATTAGTCATTTCCAAATATTATATTTAAATGGAATGTATAAAGAGCAAACTCTGTGTATCAAGTGTAAGATGTTTACTGTAGGAATGTGTTGAAAATACCAGAGGCTGAACCCCAGAATGCCTCAGATGAGGCATCGTTCATGTTCTTTCTTCCAGGGAAAAATAACGAAGTGCAACCATTGCCAAAGTCTTGCTTTTGTAGGTGTAATCCTTTACGTAGTCATATAATTATGAACGTACAGTAGTATGTTTTAATTCAGGAGACCTCTCTCAACAGCACTAAGCCACCTGTTTATTGGATAAATAAAATCAGGTCTCAAAGTTTTGATAAAAAGAGTAGTAACTCCACCTTCCACATGCAGAAACTGCTTCGAAAAAATTCAGTTGTAATCAAGGGCCTAATCCCCTTCTCTCCACTGGGAAGGCTGGTGCAGGTGCCATGTAGCTGAGGTGGGCTGTGTATGGGAACAGAATTTGTCACGGCGGGGCAGAGCTCACTGACCTGCAGCCGTGCAGAGCTGCTCTCCTCACGTTTCACAGCGACGATAACACACGGCTGCTGCTCTGTACAGGAAAATACATCAGTATTGCACTGCGCTGGCCTACTTGCAAATATCAGCCCCAGGCCCGTGCTGCTCCGCTCAGGGCCAGCCACACCATAGAGGCTCAGCCCTGCAGGAGCCAGCACAATCCTTGGCTTTAAGGAGAGCATGTAAATAACGCTACAGCATTTACTGGAGCCGGCCAGGCGCTCGGCAAAGTGCATGCAACGCATCCTGGCGCGAACTCCAGCAGCTGCAACATGGTTTGAAGTATCAAATAGGTAATCATGTTAAATTGCTGTCTGAGGGCAGCTAACTTTAATAGGGTTATCCCCAGAACTAATTTGTTACGTTCATTAACAGGTCTGTGGCAGTACAGTGACAGTGAAAACCATCTTACAGAAGTCATGGGTTTGTTTGGTTTTCACAAAGGAATACAGCAGAGGAGAAGGAAATGGCAGTTTTTACCAAAGGCAAAAAGAGTAAATTTTATGAGAAGAGTTACCCTGAAGATTCTGAGAGAGCTAAAAGAAAACTAGAAAGGAATATTGCAAAGCTAATTTGAGCTTAGAGAAGTGGATCCCCCTGAGCTTGCTAGGCTGGCAGCTGCGGGGAGCCCTCTGGAGGGCAGTGGGGGGCAGGTCTTTGGTTTCTGGTCTGGATCATTCCCTGGGGGAGCCTCTCTCCATGGATGAAGGGGGTCAAAGTCTGAATAATCCCTGTAGCACTGTAAATTGGAAAAAAAACCTACTGACATCTGTAAAAATAAAAGATTGCTGCTTTTTGCAGATAATAATTTGGAGTCAATGAGAGTTTTTATATGTACATGAGAACTTCAGGGTCAGGCTGGTACTGTATGTGTTTGGTTTGAATTCTCTCCTAGAAGGTTGATCCTTTGTTTTATTTAAATGGTTGTGTTCCACTATATTACGTTCAAGCAGTTTGATTCAGAAAGAACAGAACACAGTGGTTCAGATACTGTCAAGTTACTGGGGTTCAATAGGATGGGATTTTTTTAATTTAAATTTTTTTATTTAGAAAAGTAAATGTCTGTACTTTAATGGCATAGAAAAATGCTTTGTTTTCACTGTTGTAGAAAAAATCTAGGGAGAACTTTATTTTTCAATAAACCTTTTTCTTGTGTGATTTGGATTTACGATTGCTTTGTGCTTAAATGGGAAGTCTGTGAGCTTCCATTTAGACAAAATTGCATTTGTGTGGCTTATCCTGGCAGTTCTGTTGCTGACCCACCTCTGCAGAGGTAAGTCACAGCATGAACAGTCCCATCTACCCACCGCTTGGCCGTAAGAACAACAGGCAAGTAATTATCTGTTTGCTTTGTTCTGTTTTAAACCCAAGTTGGGTAAGGGATAAAGTCAAGCCTCCTTTTAGGATGGCAGTTTTGCTGGAGGAGGAGTAGTTAGGAATTCTTGGTTTCCTGGAAGGTTCCAGCACGCAAGGAAGACTGTGGGATGGCACAGTGGCACACGGATATACAAGACTGAAGTTCAAAACCACAAGCTACGTTGTGGTAAAACAACAGCTTTAGAGAGTGTTGTCTTTCAAGATCCAAGATTAAATGTGAAGAGCTTGGCTGGCTTATGAAATACTTGCATATGGAACCAGAGATCATGCATGAAACTCTGGACTATGTGCCCGCGTTGCTTCAGTCAGCCTTGCTCCCAGGCCGGGTCAGGGTCCCCGCAGCTGCCAGCAGCGGGGGCTGCAGGAGCCCCCCGAGGTGCCCTGGAGAGTGTCTGCCAGAATTGTCCCAAAGTCGGGACCTGGCATCTCAGGGGAGCAGAGCATGTGCTCAGGGTGCTTATAGGTGCACATTAAATCACCTCGGAGGCTGTAAACACCTATATCAAAAAAGCTGTACAATATCAAGGTCCATAGAGTGAAACTTCTTACAAGGGAACTGTTGAGTTTATTTCAGTTGAGCCTGTTCTGCTGCAAGGCTCTGTCTGCCACCTCACTTTTTGCTAGCCCTGCTGAGACTGAGGGAAGGGTCCTCTGTTGTCAGCTTCTGCTAGCAAAGTTGAGAGGTTTTGGGGGAGGTGGCCAACAGGAATAGAACAAGCGGTGTGGGAGCAGGATGGAGTAGTAAAATGAATAGCAAAAAACCCACCCAACCAAAAAAACTAAAATAAAGACCAGGTCTTTTTTATCAGTTCTAAGAACATCCCTTTGTAACATAGCTGCTAATGTACCTTTTAAAACTACACTGGAGAAAAAGCAGCTGCTCAGTTCCTCACAATACCTTTTTCCAAGTTTTTCATATGGGGTTTTTTTTCTTTACATGTGGCCACATGTAACAGTGTAATGTAAAATCAGACTAGTATGGAAGTTGGTAACTGTCGACTTGGGATCCTTTATTTGCCCTGTCCCAATTAATGACACATAGCATAAATAAAAATTAAAGAAATAAAAGTGAAGTGGGAAGGTGAAATGCCGGGGGGAGGGGGGAGGGTTTGGGACCTGGGTCTGGATATCCAGCTGCTGTCGATTCACTGCCAGAAGTGGGGAGTTCAGTGCATCGGGGCTACATGTGATGGTTTTCTGCTGCGCAGTGCTGGCGGTGCTGCTGCAAGAGCTGTTTATTACTGCTTCAGTGGGGTGAAGTACGTGAATATCCTTCACTCTTCACCCCTTTTTATGGGTATTCCCTTGGCATACTTCATCTCAGATTAAAATGGGTGAAAGTTTTGTTGGATCTGTGTTGCTAATCAACATAGCACAATTCCCAAATGTTTCCTAACATCAAAATTAATTAGCGGAGAACGCTGCTCATTCAGTCCCTTGTTCTGGTTATTTTTGGAAACGTTTTCCTTCCTGTTTCATTCCCCTAATTATTGCTCTGCTTTGACATAAGGAGACATCTGTAAAATGGTGAGCAGCTAGAGTCAGCTGTGGGCTGTGTTGCAGTCACATAATGGAAAAAAAATGTATGAACATTGGAACTTGGAATAAAAAATACACACGCCATGCAGCTGTATTGGAAAGATCATTGGGGGAGCTTAAATACTGAATGCTTCAAGTCTCCCACACTTAGACTGGTTTCAAACTCCATCTGGTAAAGAGTCCAAGGATGGAAACATTTTGCCAGGACTTTGTGCCGCTCTCAGAAGCCTCACCTCACCCTGGCATCTCCTTCTCGATGTGCAAGAGACGGCGCACCCATTTACTGCCGTACTGTGCCCCCTATTTATGTTTATCCTTGTCAGGACTTGCACATATTGTATTAGTTTACTGATTATGGAGATTGTATTTAACGAAAATCCTGGTAGTAAATCTGTTGCCAAAAAACTGGATATTGTTTGCACCGAACAGACTCCAGCTGTTCAGGCTCACTGTATGTCCTGCTTTGTCTCATGGCCCCTTGGCTCGGAGCACTTTCCTCCCAGGAGCCTCGCTGCAGGACCTCAGCATCTGCCTCCAGCACGTCTGTCAACACGTTTGTGAGGAGGGACGCTTCAAAGCAAAAAAGTGCTGGACACAACCACTGAAACAGTAATACCACCTTTAAAAAAAAACTGTACCATGGTATGAGCCTTTGGTGTTTCAGCAAGTACCAACTGTTGCTTGCAGGGTAAGTAATCAGTATGGTGGAGCTTTGAAGTGGAAGCTGCTCAATCACTAGAGACCCCTCCCAGCTTTAATTTCCTCCCCACCTCCAGAGGAGGGAGGAATCAATATTATTTGCCCAAGGCCACGCTGCAGGCTTGGATTCTGCTTGATGGGTCTGCGCCAGTCCAAGGAGGTTGGTATTTCTGGTCACTTGCCCATTTTAGACTAGGCTTTGCCTTTACTCCAGTCCCTGCTCTGGGGGGTGGCGGCAGGTGACAGTCCTGGAAGGCCTGTGTTGTTGAGCTCAGAATACCAGGGTTGATGGCAACAACTTGCCAAGCTAACTTAGAAGAGCAGCCCTTTGTGCAGGCCTTAGGTAAAATGTACTTTCAGCCTCCCTTCATGCCTGTGGCAGCTCCCGCCGCCGCCAGGCTGAGCCCAGTGGGTCACTGCTCCCCGAAACGGGTAACACCCAAGAACCACTCAGTGCTGCCTCAAATACCAGTATTGTGGCTGAAAGGAAAACAGCAGCTCCCAAACGTGGGAGGAACAGGAGAGGGGAAAGATCCCGGGGGTGTCGGCTATTTGATTTAATTATGGTCTGCAATTGCGTAACCTGGACCCACATGCCAGGCCGCAGGAATGTGTTTTTGTGCGCTACTCCTGCGTGGTTACTGCTCCTCAGTAAGCAGCCACAGGCACGGCAATGTGCTTTGTCACAGCACCACTTGCTGGCAACTCCCCTCACACAGACCAGCAGCAGAGAGGAGGAATGGTGAGAAATTACAGGTGCTGCGAGCACAGCAAAACACTTTCCGACATGCAGACTCCGGCTGAAGCATCTACACAAGTCGATGTACCCTGAGGATAATCTCTGGTCAAGTAGCTTCAGTGTTTCCTGCTCTCTGTTGCCGCAGAGGCAGCTTGCTGCTATCACAGCCCTCTGTTTAATACTCCATCCTCAGAGACTTCAAAAGAAAATGGATAGTGAAGACATTTCTGGAGTATAAATTTGACTGTCTAAGAACAATGCATTGCCAGGCTGGGAACAAACATCTCTGCCTTGTGTGTTATTAAGGCTTAGTACTTGTCTTGGGACCTGGCACTGGCCCCCAAAAAGGGACACCAGAAATGTCTACACTTTTTCCCCGGCAGCTGGGAGTGCAGCAGTGCAATGGTATCATTAGCAGTGAGGAACACTGTGGTACCTTCCCCGATGCAGGTATGCCTGGAGCTGAATTTGCCCACGTCTGAGGAGCTTCTCGTCTGGGTCTTTGCTTCAGGTCCAGTTCTGGAACGTCATTTGCAGCAAGGAGCTTCTTTTGAGGCTCCATTTTTCCACCACCGTTGGACTAAATTAGTGAGGGAGGATGTTAGTCTGGTGATTTCTTGCTCACAATCTGGGTTCAAAAAATCTGGCCAGAAGTAGATCATTATCATTTTCTGTTATTAAAATACACCTCATGCCTACCTGCTGCATCGGGGCATGGCTTGGGACTGGAGGCTGCAGCTGCTGTAATCCTTACTGTGAGAGTTTCTGATAGCTTCCTTCTCTGCTGAACAATACGGCCAAATTCAAAGCATCTGCTCAGATTCGTAGTCACTTTCAGGGATTAATCTGCAATTCTGAGTTTGGCCAGACTTTAGTAAGTGTCAGTTTGCAGTCTCTGCACTGGCAAGGGCTGCTCCTCCTACAAACACCGAAGCTCCTTCCTCGTGTCCTGTGCATGACAAAGAGGATTTGGCAAGTTGCTGTGGCCTGTGATCACCAAGCAAAATATGATGTTGGCCCATGCCAAGTTTCAGGTGATTAGTTCAAGTACTTTTAAGCTATTTCAGTTTTTGAGAAGTCCACCTTCACTCAGCTGAGTTGGAAGCACACTTGTTATCTCACAGTTAGAAAAACCAACTGGCACAGACATTTAATAAAGAAAAATTCGGAAACTGTTACCTTTGAGGGTGGCTGGCTACAGCAGAGTATCTCAGTAAACTGGGTGAGCAGTTATTTTCTATTGTCAGGCACCATACAAAGTCTCCCTGATGCTAGCTGGCTTTGTCAGCATGTATTTGCTTTCATTTCTGAGTATCATTATTTCCTGGTCTTTTTCCTTTTAAGTATACAAGTTATTTCAGTTATTTTCTTGTATTTACCTGCTAAAACTCAGAAATGCTTTGAAGCACCTGTGGTAACTGAAAAATTTCTGCCATGGGTTTAAACTAATCTGATAAGAAAGAGTATGATTAACTTGTTTAACCACATCTTTTCAAAGGCTACGCAGCTGGAGTCTGTACTTACAAACATCCTCTAAGAGCATTCCGGTGTTCCAGAAAGTGTGAAACTTCATTTACTCAGTGTTTAACCTTGCTTCATGCATGACCACATCTGCGTAGTCCTGTGCTCCTATTTACACTCAGCATTTTAACAGGATTATTTAATGTTTGAGCTGGGTGTTGGTCTGAATGTCCTACATACTTTCAATGGTCCAGGACTTCCGTATCGCAAAGGTTACTCCAGGAGTTGAGTATCTTGCCACAGCCAGTTACACCTTCTTGCTCACCTTCTGAAGCAGTTGGTGCTGGCCTCTGCTACAAACTGGCTGCTGGAGTGCATGGCCCTGCAGAGCAGCACTTTTAGTAGTTCCCAAGCATCATTCTAACAACTATCAGTGGGACTGGAGAAGTAATAAAGCTCCTGGAGAGATGGAAGAAGGTAAGCAGTACTAATAAAACTAACAAAACCATGAAATGTCATGCTAAGTTCAGGCTCTGGTTCTTTGATTCGGATGCTGAAGATGCCTGACAAAAGCTAGAATTTTCTGTTTCAAGCAGAACTAAGTGTCATCTTTCCAATATTGTGCACCTCATATGGGCACTGTCAGGTCAGTGAAACCTTCAGGTGATCTCTTCCTACATTTGGAGTTGGCTTTTACTAAAGATCCTTAAAGATCTGGCTGAGAACCTGCTAAGTGACATATGGGAAACAGAGTTTTAGCATCACATGGCACCAGTAAACAAATCAGTGTCCCTACTGTCCATCAATCACCAAACAGTCTAACTGTATAGCTACTCTAGTTTATGTAGTCTATTGTGTAGCTAGAAATGGGCATTTCTGGCTACTTGGCTACTTACCGTGCTCCTATTTCAAACTCGACAGCAGCCTGTCTATTTTTTATCCACCTGTGATAAACAGAAGCAACAATACTGGTTCTGTGTTGTGAAAACCAACCTGGAATATATAAAATAAAGAGAAAATGGATATAGCCAGAGAATCCAGTTTAATAGGCTGCTATACAGGAAGACTTTGTTCTATGATACATTCTGGAAATAGTTTTCAAATGTTCCTTACAGATACTGTATAAAATAGATACCAGTTTTATTGATTATACATCAAGATTCTTTGATAATTTAACCTGCTATTAAGTAATCTATAAGATGTGTGATGGAAGGTGAGCAACACTTTACAGGACAATCTAAATCTAATAAATAGATCTGTATCATCTCACCACCAGATTGAGCCACTGCTGTGCCATTGTCAGACTACAGAGCAACCACAAAGTCACACACGCTGGTACATCTGCGTATAGTGTAACAGAAGATGAGAATCTCATTCCTCAAGCAGCTCCTCTTCCTTGCACGACTTCTGGGCTTTGGTCTGTACAGTAATACTGTGTGTGCTTGTTTGGTCCATGCAAAGCTATGAACAGTGTCTTGTTAAGAAAAAATAGAATTTGAATTGAAGAGGTATAGTTTCAGTTAATTTAGGATTAAAATGAAGTATCTCTCTGATCACAGAAATGTTTGTACCTGCTCTTTCTGTGCATCTATTTGAATGGGGGGGAGGAAGTAGCTACTTAAGTGTTTTAAGCAACACAGCTCTTGGTGTCCAGACTCTACACAGGATACTCTGTTAGCCAAAGAGGTTAGCAAGGATTGCACTTCTGTTACAGCATGTGTTTGGGAAAGTACAGGCCAGGGGAGAAAAAAAAAAAAACAAGATCTGAAAATGGCACTTCTTTACCCACAGGCTTATCACACCATTAAGAACACTTTCACTCTGGAATATACGACATGGCAGCTGGGTTAAAACTGCAAACTGCATGTTTTCTATTGTCACAGGAATCAATAGCATACTTGAAAAAAAAAAATGCCGCTGTTTCGCTGAATTGCAAGCAGTGTGCACATATGCCAGTTTTACAGAGAGATTTCCCATTAAAACAAACTTCAACAAAAACAGACCACGGGAAACAAACTGCATATTTAGTAAAATACCATTGGCACCACTTGCCAAAATGTACGATGCTGTAGTTTTACAGTCCTGACAGAGGAGAGGGTGTGATCTTCACTCAAACATCTCATAATGGCGCGTTTGCCTTACACGGGGTATCATATCGATAAGCAACCTGCAGAGGAAAGCACAGGAGTGTTGATGCAGAGACACAGGAAAGCCCTGGGACTGGGGTGTTCTATTTACTTATAAATAGTGATTTATTTTATAAATAAAAAAGAACTCACATGTAGTAACAGCCTTATCTTGCTTTCTCCTGATCAGAATTAATTCTGCCCCAGAATTAATTCTGTCCAAAAGGGAGCGTAAAACAAACTGTGTGGAGAGGGGCTCTCCTTCAGGAAGCTTGGACGTACAGCTGCATTGAGAAACTGAAATGCACAGCAGCCGTCGCTCTTGGCTGGAGAAGCCATGGAGGGATTAGTGGAAAAGGAACAGTTGTAGCACCCTGTTTCACACCAGACCGCTGCTGGAAGAAGGTACCCAACTGTAGAGGAGAATTGCAGTAGTTTCACAAACTGTAAAATCGGGTGGTTGCCAGAACAGAATTTAGTCTTATTCTTCGCTAGCCTTCATTGTGTCTTGGTGACACAATGGCTGAGTGCACTGTCGAGCAGACCGATGGCATGTATGTAGCATGAGTTTCAGTGGCTGTACAAAACGTTTCTGACACCATTTGGTATGTTTAAATAAATATTTTTGTATGGATTTATCTCTACAGTTTTCCAGAACAGCTAGTTTTACAATGGAAATAGTGATTATAGTTATTTTTCCAAGAATGATATTCCCCATGAAAATGTTAATTTAATTTTCCAAGTTAAAAAAAAAACCCACACAGCTTCCAGATGATGGCTTACTGCAGCCTGGCCAAGGTCTGCTTTTCAACAGGCACGATTCCAGTTAACTAAGATGCTACATCTGCCCCTTTCTCTCATGGTAAAAAGTGCAATAAAATGCAAAACTCTTCAATTCCATGCAGCTCAGGGAAATCATGGCAGCAACCAAGTGCATGGGCAGAGCTTCATTTGATTTTATTCTATTTCTGGTGTCATGAATCAAGAAAGTATCTTAAAATTCAATAGAAACAACGTTTGAAACACGACTGGCTAACCTCCAGTTCAGAAGTTGCTGTAGGGTAGGGCTAGGATGGAAATCACTATCAAGGTCATTCTTTAAACGTGGGCACCTCAGCTTTAACCTATACTTTCTCTAGAAAAACACAGTGCTTAGAAATGTTCCATAAAAGCAGCATGGAGTTATTTTTATCCAGGATTTGTGGTTTTTTTTCAAATATTTCAAAGCCTGTACTTCCAAATTCAGGTATACAGAAGTCTTCTAAAAATTATTCAGATTTCTTTTTAAGTCCTGGCTTCTTCCCAACTGATGTGAGACACACAAGCTTTTATCCCTTTCCACACACTCTGCTCCAGTATTGGCAGCTCATCTAATAAATACCAGTGACTGATTTTACTGGAGTTATATAAGCCTTTAAGAGCTATGGCTTACTGCATTAAACAGACAGCCCATCTGCTGTACATACTGCAATACCTGCTAGCAGGAGGTACTCACTTGATTCCATAGGCAAATATTGTAAGTCCAATTAAAACTCCTATACTGCCATCCAGAAACCAGACAGAAGAATTGTGTTTAAAAACTTCTGCGCTAAGAAGGATGGAAAATCCCATTATTCCACCTACAAGGGAGTTGAAACCTAGAAAGGAAAAAAAAAAAAGAAGGAAGAACCATATCTTAAGAAATTTGCTTTAACCATCTCACCTAAGAAGAGATAACCTGTAGGGAGACAAGGTGTTATCATACCAGTAACCCCGGAGAGGAGCACAGACCTTACGCAGTGGCACCTGTGGGCTACTGCTGTGCATTAAGGAGGAGGTGGTGCAATTTGTTCACACACAGTTAGCCAGAGGTCTTTGTCACGCTTCTTTTCAACAAATCAAACACAATAGTTGGTGTCTGACCAGTGTATTTTAAGACCTCTGACAGTTGTCGTGTCTGATATAAATAACTTCACATTAACTTCTCTGTACTGTGTGTCTTGATTTGGTCACTCCTAATTTTTTCAGTCTCTGTTTAGTTCCAAATCCCAACTCTAGCTGCTGTTTAGTTCACAGGGCTTTCACCTCTTGATGCTAATTTTCCAAGCAGCAATATTCCTTCAAAATATTGGACCTGCACTTATCTCTCTTGTAATTTATCGTCACGAACGAAGTATCTTCGCGCTGTGAAAGAGTGGCTGGCTGGCTGCAGCCCTGACTACGACTGCTGCAGCCCAGTTACCTTCCACAGAACCTCTTCATAACACACGTACCGTTGCTGCATGTGCAAATACCCCCGGTTAGAACTTCAAAGGCCACTTCATAAGGTACCCAAAGGTTCTCACTTTCTCTGAAAAGGAGCAAACTGGAGTCCAGTAAACCCAAGGAGCTCATGAAAAGGAAAATGGTTTTGCACAGTAACATTTCAGACCTTCTCTTGAAGCTTTTTACCCCATTCCATATATTTATTTACATGGATTTAGCACTGTAACTTAGAGCTGCATACACTGCTGAATGCATTAGGGAAGACATACAGGATAATCCTAGGAGGATTTTCCATTTATGCCTTAGATATATCACAGGACCTTCCTATCTATTATTCATAATTTTTATGAACATCCTTTTAGATTCCTCTTTCTTTTTTAAATCCTTTCTCTCTGCCTCCAAGGTTCTCCCTTCAAAATTCTCCCATTGGAGCTTTTGGAATACTTAATGCCATTTTTCCTTCAACTCATTTGACTGGTCTTTTTTTGGGTTTAAGTCATTCCTTGTGTTCATTTTTTTTCCCCAAATTCCTTTTTCGGATTTTTTTTTTTCTCAATAACCCAAAAGACATCACTGTTGTTCTACACAAAAAAAGTGTCACTGATGATGCATTCATTTGGTAGATACATATATTATTTAACAAATGAAAAATCAAACTTGAAACATTCTATATTGCTTGGTGAGTCAACTCTAGTCAGCTGCTGCTTATAGGACTTAGCCAGTTTTTTCCAATCCCCCGTGACTGCCAACAACCTCATACCTGACACTTATTCCTGAATGTCTCCTTTGATCCAGACCTCTCACATCCAGTCCTTACCTAAACCATGTTAAGTCTTTCTGAAAGACGGAGCTAAAACTTGACCTTTCCTAGGTATCCCTATAGCTGAAATACTTGTATAAACCATCGATAGTTTGATTAAGATTCACCAGATCCCTGTCAGTAGGTATTTAAATGCAAAGGAAACCCTGTCACGGAAGCAAGTCTGTGGCAGAATGAGGCATACAAAGGTTTCGGGCTTCCAGCCCTGCAAAGAAAAGGGTGCTGAGGGGTTTTTTTAGACTGTGGCAGTGCATTCTACCATTGGAATCACAGGCATTGCACGTAAATGCCTGATTATTGGATTAATTATATCAGTATAGTTAAACTAATATAGACACAATTACTCTGTCAACACTCTAGTCTAGAAGAATCCTGATCCTTTTTTTTTATTCCCAGGCAATATAACTTATACTGGTAATACATGTCAATGAAATATATATTTTGTGTGTGTGTATACATATAAAGAATATATAAAGAATAGTAAATATAAATTAATTAGCTATAAATTTAAACCAGTGTTACTTCCCCTGCTCCTGCTTAAGTCAGAATCCATTGGCATGATATGCAAAAGCAGGAACAATACATTTTCTTGTTGTTATTGGCTGATGGTTCCAAATGATCTAAAAGCTACTTACAAAGGAAATTGTTTTCTTTTCCTGACTGTCATTCAGTCAAACCTTTCTTTGCCAGTGGGGCAGGAAATCATGTAATGGCTGCAGTATTAATCCAGATACCATGTGCATAAGGCTAGCACAGGAAAAAACAGGTGGCTGAATCTGGGAAGGAAACAGGTATCTAAAACCTACAGGAAAGTTGGCTGACATCACCTAACTGTCACATATCTGCATTTGTCCTCCGAGATGTTACAAATTCAAGATAGGAAATGGCTGGTTTTATTATCCAAAAGGCCATGAGCTTTTGCTATAAACAAATTATACAAATAATGTTTTGCCTCACGAGGATTCATACATTTAGGCTTTAAAGAGTTATTGTTGTCAAGTCCTACTCTAAAACAAAATTATTCTTTAAAAAAATTGTTAATAGAGATTGACATGTATGAGAGAAAATTTGCTGTTTTGAAAATACACCTATTTTTCAGGAAGAAAAATGTATGCTCTTGTTACTCAAAACAGTTTATTGGTCTATAGCCAGTGATCGCAGGAGGTAAATTAGCAGGAAACAGAAAACACTAAAAAAAGATATGCAAGGGAGGGCTAAATCTGTCTCAGCTGCTGAATCACACTGTCTCCTCCTGATTGTTAATAAATCAAGTATATATGTAAATATATCCTGTGAAAGAAGATATTTAACCACACACAGCAAGATCAGCCTCCTACATTTTCTAAGATAGTTCTGAAGGAGAGAAAAGAGAGATAAAAACCAGACCGAGGTAATTGTATACTTTATTCCCTAATTTTTTTAATCAAAGAACGAGCAATCTCCAGCTCAGAAGCAATATAATTAGCACAAGGATGTAATTATGGGGGAAGAGATTTCTGTGCCATACAGGAGACCAATTCAGAGTTAGAGTTATTCAGGAATTTTTCACCTAATATTTTGTCTGAAAAAACTGTTCTGTTTCAAAAGCAAGCTACATTTTTTTAAAGGGAGGGTTAATCCTTCGCCTGCCTAGACACAGTTCTGAAACGGTCGCCATGGCCCACTTACACTCTGACAGCGAAGGAAGTCAGACTCACTGGTCCGTAGTTCCCAGGTCCCTTTCCAGAATCCTTTTTGCAGGTTAGAAAAAAAAATTTTTTTTTTTTTCAAAATGGCTAGAGTGGCAGAGCTAATAGTAAATAAGATCAATGAACAGGCAGTAGCTTAGTTGTAACCCCCGCACTGCTGTTTTGATTCATTTTTTGCTTATTTTGTATTTAAAATATAAATACTCATGAAGTATTTATTTAAGTGGGATGATATAAAATATAAATACTCATAATATGTGTTATCACACATCACCAAAAAAAATTCTGAGTATGTTTAAGTTACCTAAAATAAAGCAATTGTATGTATCCCTAGAGTAAGGTGAAAATTCAATTTCCTTCAAGTGAAATCTTTAGCTGATTAAAATAATTTATGTACCACAAGCCATGAATCATTAACACCCTACCGTGTATGTTTACAGAGTATTTCAAACTGTCCTGTGCTTGCAGATAAAAACTGGTAGAGATTTGTAGGGCACTGTGAAATCTCTGCCATCGCTGTGGCCTCACTTGTTTGCAGAGTAGATCCCTGTGGCTTTCTGGAGATTCACAAGCCTGAGCCTTGTCAGTAAGAGGTGCACCTCTTTAAACATACCTTTAAGCTCAGCAACAGTCAGGTGTTACACACCCGAGCCCACAGAGCAATGGCAGTGAGGTCTTCTGAGGATACAGAGGGTGAGATTCACCTTGTGCCGAGCTCCGGCGGGGCCAGAGGAGGAAGGCAGTAGGCAGGCAAAGGCTTTGTTTTACACATGCAATGCTCCACCAGCATTACTGAGTGGCAGGAAATGCACTACAGTGGCAAATTATGTCTATAGGGAGTACGTATGAGTGATGGAAGTGATTCCTGCTCAAGGCAGGGAGGCATTTTCTGCAACAGACTTGCTGCAGAGATGAAATTGTTTACCAGGCATAGGCAGTGAGGACAGATGTGACAACCAATGCTATATAAATTGGTGCCATATCCCCACTCTGTAGTGTAACCTCTGACTGACACTCACCTAATTTATTATATGCACTACCTCTAACTCTCTATTATTGCTTACTATCCACACACACATTAACTGTTTGACTTCCACCAGACGCACCCATTTCAGCTGAGGTATCTATAAAAGAGGCTAATGGTACCACAGACTGTTCTACTGTTTGGGGTTTTTCTTCCATTTTCCAGTGACTTTTATTTCCATACTCTTTCACGGTTGCCCTCGTGTGGGGGTCACTAGTATCCTCTGTGTCTACAACATTCCCTGGAAAAGTATAAAAGCAGCAGGATCAACTTCACACTCACCATCGGTTATCAGTGCTCTGCTTGTAAGGACCTTTCCCAGCATGAATTTGATTACTGCCAAGACAGTGCAAAGGATTCCACTTAAAACGGAGACACTATACAGAAAGTCATCCTGAAAGAAAAGATGTCAGACATTAGTATATCTTCTGGTCATGCCCCATATACTAAATGACAAATAGTAGTAGTTATTGTGCAATTATTTGTGCCACTGAAGTACACAACCTGAGAAAAAATTTCCTGAGTTATGACGTTCACAACAGCTGGTGCTTATTTTGCTTATACTGTTGTCTGTAATTGCTTTTGCAAGCATAATTAATGACAGTTCAAAGCAACAAATTTTGAATTGACCCAAACTCCTCAGAATCAGGAGGTTTTATACCTGCAGGGCGGGCTGCAGACTGCCTAGTAATCCAGTGTTTAATGCAATCAGTAATGAAGTCTCTGCATGCAGGATAAAGGCTTGAGAGCAGAATCTCACTTACCAGACCTTTGTTGATTTTTGGTGTGAGAAATAACCATTTAATATTCTTTCTGATTGTTGCTTGCTTTGGTTTTGTTTGGTTTCCTTCTTCTACAGTAAAGGCTGATCCAAGCTACATCCATAAGAGTTTTAATACTGATGTGCAGTCAGGTTTAGCTCTTTCTTAGAAAATAAACTTTCCATGGACTTGCATTTCACAGCTACAAAAATATCCACATTGCTTAATTGGAATGTGTAACACAGGCTCCGTAGGCTCCCTCAACAAAAAGCTGTGTGTCTATGTAGGGCAAATAAGAGTAATTACTGTTTAACACACATTCTTTAAAAGGTCATCTGGAGGCACCTACCTCTTTCTGCTGACTATTCTGTGTTTGGTTGGGGTGGGAGGAAACACTCCTGGGCACTGAAACTCCGGCACTGCAACGAAGTGCCTACAGGGAGACTCCTTCTCCCCGCCGAGGTACATCAGCCCATGGGCTGTGCAGAAAGACCCAAGTGAGCTCTTAGCATGCTTGCCTGCCATCTAACCACAGAGCTTTGAAACAGATTAATTTATTACTCTTAATAGAAGCTTTAATTTCAGGTGTTGCAACATCAGTACAAATAAGGAAATAACAAGTTTTGGGGGGGTTTTTTTGGGTGGGTTTTTTTTTTTTTTTATCTGCAGGTGTAAGTGGGCCAGTGCCATTGGGACCCTGTTACTGATTAAAACACTCTGGCAAAAATCCCCGTTGCTAGTAAACACTGTCATGATGATTCATCATCAGCTCCATCCATTTTCATTATTTTAGCAGCAATTCAAAACCCAAAGAAATCAAAAAATGGTTTTGAAAGCTGTTTAGGAAGATACTGGGAATTAGATTACTGGTATAATGTACTCACATCCCTAAATAAATCATCCAATATATTTTTATGCTATTTTTTATGTCATATAATTTTCCAAAGTCTACTTCATTCAGTCTCAGTCATGAGCTCATTCTCTCTAGTCCTGGTACAATACTGAATATTAAGACAAAATGCACTGAGGAAAAGAGAGTAAAATAGAAGCAGTGAGGACACAGAACTCAAGCATTGGGTAAAGGTACGATAAAAAGCATTTGTAAAATTATTCTAACAAAGCAACTGGAAAATACCCAGGCAATTTTGGAGTGCTAGGGAAGAACTAATTTAATTGCTGTCAGGCTAGCAAAGAAAGTTGTAAGCTTTCAGAAGATCTGAAATGACAACAAGGGTCTAAAAGTCCAGATAAGCTTTGCAAAAAGCACTCAAAATTTGAGTTCCTTGACAATTCATGCCTCTAAATTTTGTGCATCTTTCCCAAAAATGCATATTTAGCATGCTCAAAAACTTAATTTTGATAGCCTGACAAATTCTGATTGGTCTTGAGATTTTAATCTAACCTCATCTAATATTTCATTAGATATTTTACCTAATATTTAATATACAGCATCTGTATAAGACTTCACAATAATCTAAAGCAGAATGATATGCTCCAGCAACCTAGTCACCTCTATCCCAACCTGCCGAGTTAGCAGCCCGAGTGCCATTCCCACTATCATACAGAACGTGAGCTTCCCATAGATGGGCAAGTTTGGTTTTTACTTTAATCATTTGTAACAGTAAGCGTGGCAAACCAACCTGCTTGTGATGTTCTCAAGAGCATGAAGGCCCCTGACTCACTAAATGGTGAGCGAGAGGCGGATGAAAAGAGCAATGCAAAGGGGTGCACCAACCTGACGTGCTCTCAGCTGTGCACAGGCCCCAGCTCTTCACAAGCAACGTGTGTCAGGCAAGTGCTCAATGGAATAATCAGCAGTTCCACACTGTGTTTCTCTTGCATCTCACTTGCCAGTGCTCAATGACTACACGACTTCTCTTCTTTCATCATCACCCCACAGACCCTTCAAAAATATGCTGATGGCTCCCAGGCATCCCTAACTCCTGTCTTTGTCTTCCTCCTCAGCAAAGCACAAGCTTTGCCATTAGCACAGGACTGAATGGTGTACACTCAGGAGAGGTGACAGCATAAATTACTTTGCTATCGAAAGTTATGTTACTGTCAGCCTTGGGCTGACAAAATGCAGTTTTCCTGCACCTATGAAACTCTTGGGGATGGACCTGCAAACAATTACAAATTCACATAGTCTGGAAAAAACTATGAATACCAATACAAGACATTTTGAAAATTATTGATGTAGATGTTCAAAAGTCCAATTATTAATTCAGAATCTTGAAAATGTTATGCTTTATTCCCTGTGCAAGTTTTTATCCTCTGCATGGCACATTATTTTGAGCTGGTTTGTTTTCCTCTTGTCATGGCATGTACCATAGATTTTCGGGGTGAATTCAGGTTTTTTTCCTGGATGTGTCACTAAACTCACAGTATGTGGAAATGCACCTTGCCATTTCTTTCAGCTATACAGCTGTGATCAAAATTAGTCTAGCTGCTTTACTAGAATACAAGAATGACTTACACGTGACACAGATTCTGAATCAACTCATAAAGTGAATTAATGAACAGACTTTTTACAGAGAATTCAGGAACTAGAAAAATCTTCATAAGTTTAGTGGTTTTTTTCATTGAATAACAGAAGACAAGCTCATTTGGTTGCTAATACTAACCTAATAACCACTGATGATGCAGACCTGACAAATCAAAGCTCCTTTGTTATCACAGTGGACACGGAAAGGGAATAAATTAAAAAACCCTGCTCTTAATGTAAACGTCTCAGTAGTTTCGTGCTTTAGACTGTGCCAAACAGCTTTTCAGAAAACGATATTCCTTCTTTCAGCTCTAAACCCTTAAATCTAAATCATATCCCAAATCACTCTCCAGTTGTCTGCAGCTTTTCGCAGCAGCCACGGGGAGGCGGCAGACACCGCAGTAACTCGGTGCACGGTGCATGAAGACAAAACCGAAGAGAAAAAAAAAAAAAATCTTTTAAACTCGCTTTCCTCAGTACTTTGCTACGCTTTCTGGGTGTCCAGGCACCCAAGAGTTTGAAGAAGAGTGAGGCTACTTGCCACTAACGAGAAGGTTTTGCAGGTGTTAAGAGATCAGGCCCACATCCGTGGCAAAGCCCAGCAGCACGGCCAGCCCCTGTGGCACGTTGTCCGAGCAGGTGAAGCGACAACAGGAGAGAAACAGCCCAAAACACTGCCTTGGCACTACTTCACTGCAACGATCAGCAGCTGGAACCAGTTGAGGAGAGAGGCTGCCTGCACTGGTACACTACAAGTCAGGACATGGTGGTAGGAAGCACCTGCTAAGAGGGGTTCAACAAATTACCTGAGGGAGGGCTGCTCTGGGCCAAGCACCTGGGCTGGAGCTGGGGCTGCGGGGGCAGCTGGCCGACGGGACCCACGGTGGACACACGCACTTTGCTGCAGTGCTACGGGCTCCAAAGAGTTAAACACGTCATACTGTGGCTGTGAAATGATTCCCATTAAACTAACTCATCCTTTGGAGAAATGAAGAAAAGAGAAGCCATAATGGAGATCTAAATTAATAAAATAAGCCTGGCCATCTGGCACCATCTCCCTCCGGATCTTCCCGCAGCCCTGCCCTCTCAGTACCTCTTGCCTTCCCATCTGACAGTCATTAAGAGCATGAAGCACATCTAACCAGACTCACTGTACACATCCTTGGTGTTATTTTAATTAAAGCAAGCAGCAAATTGTGACAGATGATAAAAATTTAAATCCTGATCATTTCCATATGATAAAGGCTTCTCAGCATGGTAAATAAAAGCTCTTTCCATTTCCATTTCTTTTCATCATATTCCCTCATTACTACTACACTGTACATGAGACCATAATTAAAGGATGCATATATCTTATTAGATGGCTTAATGTATAAAACAGCACTGTACGTAAAGCAAGGTGCCCATCCTGGACTGCCATATCATTACACAGCACTCCAATAGCTACAATGTCCCTATTTAAAATTTATTTTATGCAAGAATTTATGCTGTGACAGTTTCCCAAAAGAAAGCTTTCCCAGGCTGCTCTTCATTTGGCCCTAGAAAAGGAATAATAGAGGTCAGCAGGCAGCTTTCCTACACTTTATCCAAATACATTGTCCCCACCAGCGCAGCTGAAAAGATGGGTCTTCAAAACGTGACAAGAGTTCTGTCCCCGCTTTCAAGGATTTCACCAAAAGCAGTAGTAAACTTATGGCTTAAGGAAAATTTGTTGATGATGATGATGTGACTTTGATCTCTTTCTGAATCAACTGTAGAGCTAAAAAAAAAAAAGCCACAGGGGATGCTTCAGGGCTTGGCTTATTAGGTGGAGATTTCGGCTGATTTGTGATCCTAATCTTTTCCTAGAATGCATCTCACTAATTCTGACCCTAAAACTTTGCCCTGATTTTGTATATTACTTCTACCAACTCCCCTCCACCCCCTCTCCTTTACAGTCCTGTCACTTCCACTTCTGGGATGTAAACATATTCTCACTTCCCCTGAAGTGTACAGCACTGAGTACCATTCATCAGTATGGGAGGAAGAAGGCATGTTTGGTGTTCCTCCCCAGTGGTCACAACACATAATATTATGATTAAAATCAACATACGATCCTCCTCTCTGGCCCTCCTTGATAGCTCATTCCAGCATGACCTCAAAACAAGCTTCTCCTGCCCTACAACAGCTGCAGGTTTCTTTCCACTCTTCTGCCCTCTTTTTAGCTTCCTCTAGGAACTGGCCAAAGGCTGAACCACATCCTCACTCCTGCAGGAGCTGGGAATTACTGATACCACCTTCTCAGTGAAGCCAGTGTCTCATGGTGTTGTACCTCTTCTCTGCTGAGCCTTGCTCATCTCACCTGAGGAGGTAGGGACATGTTTCTGGAACACTACAGATGTTGCTGACAGAAGTGATGTCATGGCTAGCCCAAACTGAGCTGAGTTTGTGTTGTTAAATATTAATTTTGCCCACCTCAGCAACTCACCATCTGTCTCACAGGTCCTGACAATGACTCTTCTTCAGTCCAGGTGACTGGTCACTGTCCTCCCCAGTGCCCATTAGGGCCTGCTACCACCCTGATCCCCATCTCCACCTCCACATGCTTCCCATTGCCTCCCACTCCTCCATGTCCCTCAGCAGCTCTCGTGTCATCTGCGTCTGGATCACTAAAAGCCACTCTGTGTAGCACGTTACTTAATCAGAAAGGACTGGTTTCCCCTGCCCCTCTCCTCCTGAACGATTCTTTTTATATAGGTAGGAATGGAGATGTTTCTAACACAAACATTTAAAAAACAAACAAAAAAAAAGTCCAAATCTCTATCACACTTTCTCCAAAGTAATAAATAGTTTATGTAATCAGTCTAGAGGGAGCTTCTGGGAAGCCGGAGGGTCTCTCTCACCAGCTAACTTCAAAAGGGACAAGAGTTTTAATTGCACTTCACTGTCAGAAAACAAACTGACAGCCCAGTGTCTGACTCAAGTAGGAGACAGTCTCTTCACATGGAGATATAAAGATCTATTATTAGTACCACAAAAAAAAAAAAACAAAAAACAAAAACCAAAAACCAACCCTTAGGAATGTTTGAACTTGTATACTTGGTGCTAAAGCACTGTGACAAAGCAATTCCACAGTGCAGAACAATTCTTCAAGAAACAGATAACAAAGACAGGGTGTGCTGAATGCCATGATGGGGGCACCAGGGCTGGGAACCAAGGGGCTGTGAACTCCAGACAACTACCTTAGGTGACCTCAGGACTCCTGCAAAGGGTCTGCTTGAAACTCTAAGATCACTCGTGCTTCCCATTTTCATCTACATTTTTTTAGCATCAAACAGCTATAAAACATAATTTAAAATGCTATTTGTCCACCCTTGGAAGTGTCTCTCTAGTGTGACTGTCATTTCTCCAGTTAGCAGGGGATTGCGACCAGCAAGACACTTCACATAACCTACCAAGTGGCTAGCAGTTGCCAGCTTTCATTTCTTATCACTGTGTGGTAAATTCTGAAAACAAGACTTCCCACCAATCACTTGAGCAAAGACTGAAGTGTAGTTGACATGTTTTTCCTAACCCTGGCTTACTAGCTAGTTCACGTATCCACAACATTCTCGCCAACCTTTAAGAAGTACATGTATTTTAGGGTTAAATTAATTGTTTAAGGCCAAACACCAAACCATACATAATAGGGAACAATTATAAAACAGGATTCTAATGTATAATTAATGCATATGGTACTTTGATTTGAAATGGTAAGCAATAATATATATATATATGAGAGATTAGAAATGTACAGGTAAGTATGTATAAGGACATATATTATGTATATATAGACACATGTATTATTTGTTCTAATGCTATTGACCTATCATTCAACTGTTGACATTGTTAAATATATTTATGATGTATTTGTTATAAATGATTAAATTAGTAAATAAATTAGAACTCATAAAGCTACACTGTGCCACCCCTAGCTTCCCATTTCAACTGTAATCAATAATATATGCTAGAATTACACGCAGCCTAATCTTTCAAGTGATTTCATTTATAAAAGCATTGGAGGCGCCACATCAGATATGCTGCGTATCTTCTGTACACAAACTGATTATATTTTTCCTTCTTTGTTCTGCAGGAAATGTCAGAAATATGGCATGATGCTTGCTTACTCTCGCAAAAAAGTGTCCTTTGCCATACTAATGAGGACAAATGCCAAACTGCATTGACATTACATGTGTTATACTATTACCTAGGGAAATGCAAGCAGTAACTGAATAGTAAATGGATATTGATTTACAACCCCAGGTGAAATTAAAACAGTCATTCTCAGTGTGGCTGGGTTGGGTTTTTTTAGCCTTCTTTAATAAACAAGAAAAGTTTTGCAAATTCTTTGTGGCAACAGTCAAAATAAAATACACAATTTACACTTGAATTGTATTTATATCCAAGAATATATAGTAATCGACACAAAGAAGGTAAAGGGGCAAATGAAAAAGGATTTTTATCAGGGACGTGACAAGTATTAACACTAGCAAATGCAAACACAAAACAATGCTTGAAACTTATGCTTAATTTGAGTTTTAAACTCCTTTCCCGATATATTAACAAAACATTAAAAAAAATCACTAAAATTTACACAGAAATCCAAGAATGATGTCATCAACAATATGCAATATCACTATTCCTCCTAATTTGTAATGAAATGTAACCAAATCCTCAGGGTCAGCACTGGCTGTGGATATAGCGCTCTGAAACTTCAATAAAGGAATGATAATTCCTTTTCCTAGTGGGAATTATCTTATTATGGCTAACATAGGTTGGAGAACAAATGCTGCGAGTAACAATAGGGGAAATATTCTGCATCTGATAGCTCAGGGGAAAATACCATAGTAAATCACTTCTGAGCCAACAAGAACTGATTCTATTTTAGGTTCAACACTCAACATTGTAGAAAAAAACCCTTAAATTACATGATCTAAGAAATATTCATTTAAAATTAAGTGGAAGGGTAAATGGAATTAAGGTTTTCTATTCCAAATGTCTAATACTGATTAGATTTGTAAGTCAGGTGTATTGAACAACAGCTAAAATTATCAGAAATCTTAATTCCAAACACCCGAGAAAGAAGAGCAGCTGGCCTACTTCTTCTAACATTTCCAGCAAGTGCATTAGGAACAAAGAAATGAGAAGCAAGGGGAGAGGGAGAAAAAAAAAAGAGAAAGATCTGATCAACGAAAAATATTTCCTTAGGGGTCAAGAATATGAAACTGAAATAACAACTGCAGCATGTCACGCTGAAGCAGACCCTCAAAGAATAAAGATTCACGGTAATATAAGAAATTCACAGCTATATAAAAAAATAGGAGAAGAAATCAGAAAGATGTGGGATTTGTAGCAGTAAGGTTCCCACACATGAATGGCACATATCTCTTCCCTGTAAAAAATATTGTTTTCGTTGGATTTTGTGATCTTTCCATATTTTTTCAAGTTTTCCAGGTGTACAATAGGATGTTCACAGCTACTCCTCATTGCAAACATATGCATAGCATTTGGGTAGGTCCACTGTACAGCACATGCATAGAAAATCTAAGACAGTGTCACTTAAAAATTCTGGGAAGGGCTGGGGGCACTGTAAGGGCTCTATACAGCACACGTACACCTACTTTTTACAGGAAATCTTACTCAAATATCTAAGCATCCTAGTTATATGATAAAAACAGGAGAGAAACAGTAAGATTTCCTTCAAAACCAACATGTTCCAAGAGAAGTGGAAAATGTCATCACATCTCTAAATTCACAAAATAAGAAAGCTTTAATTAAAAATATTTTCAGGCAAATGAGAATGGAGGTCACAGCTTGATAAAGAAAGTGACTTGCACGTATGTGTTGATGCATGCAGAAACTGCATCTACATACACACACCCCCACACAAATTTGCCTCCAAAGGAAAATTAAGCATCTCTGCAAATTCAAGTTAAGGTTACATGACAGACAGATCCTCTCTGGAAGGGACATGAAAGCTTTATTCTCATCATTTACTCCTTGGTCCAAAAATCAGAGACCCATAATACTCTTAGTGAGCATCAGAAAATGTAATATCCAAAGCTTAAAAGATGTGGGAGAAAAAAATCCATTACCCTTCTCACTGCATATATTCAGTATGGGCGGTTTCCAGACTTTTTTACAAATAGCTCCCTTTGGTTGCAATATTTCTCCTACATTTACCTTATCATCAACCCTGTAATTCACGACTTCATGAGTTAATTAATTTAAAAACACAGTAAGCAGTAAAATTCTCTGGATCAGCTGTTGGAAAACATTGCTCTACATCACAAATATTGAAAATGCTAGTACAAGGGATGGTATTTTGAACCCTGAGGATTAATATGTATCTCAATTACTTGAAAAGAAACTTTTCCCCATGATAGTAAGAAGTCTATAGTTAATACAAATACAGAATTATATAGTAAGTGTATAATTAGTTCACTGGCCAACTCTCCTGACACAGAATGTCATTTTTCAGGGCAGGCTTATTTTTATATTATAATTAATATCAAGTACTGTGCACAGGGAAAACCCTAAGTTTACGTAATAATGACAATTTCTGAACTTACTGTTAACTGCAGGAGATGGAATCTACAGTTGAAAGTTCTGTAAAAATATCAATTCAGCGCTCAGTAGTAATTTGCAAAAATGAACATACTGTGTAAATCCCTGGTGACCCCTATACCTTGAATACTGTTGGATTTTCAGACTTCCTCATCTAAAAATGGAGATAAAACTAAAACAAAAGGTATGAAGAAAGTCAGTGATAACCAAAGGTGGTAACTCAGTACAGCCACGGTTGCTGTCACATATAGAAAACACACACACTACCAGGAGTCAAATTCTAGACAAACACTTATCATTAAACTTATCCATATTTTAAACCAATTAATCTACCTAGTCATCCATATCCTGCCTTATAGGCTATTTCAAAGTTAACTACGGCCCTTGGCATATCAAGCAAGGGAACCAAAAGGAGAAATACACTTCTGTGTTTCCTAAGATTTTGAAGCATTCGAAAGCATTACAAAAAATATTCCCTGTGCTGAAAACATGTGTAGTGACATACACTACTTATTATTTATTTTTACTTAACACATAGAAAGAGGTAAAACAAACAAAAAGCAGAAAAGAAAGGCGGAAGCAGTAATAAGAAATACAGGAAGTCAGGAGCTCTAACTGTCCTCTCTTCTATGTCAGTGCAGACCAGGAGTGCTGTCAGTCACAGTGTTCAGCAAAATTACATTCGGCATGGAATAAAAGAGAATTCAACTAGGTGACAGAAAAATGCCTGACTGAGCTAAACCTGAGCTCCTGTCCTGTAAATTAAGTAGCATCTCTCTGCAGTCTAACAAGAAACCGTGGACATTTAAGCCCCTTACAGGATGGGGTAGTCGAGCTGGAAGTGCCATTAATGTGTAAACCTGTCATTCTCCTTTTGGTTCTCCAAATCCTGGTGAGGATCATCAGACCTGTGGCTGAAATCATCATATGAAATTACAACAATACTGACGACTCCTGTTTCTAAATGTCCACATAAGTAAAGGAAAATCTACGTTCAAAACATTTGAAAAAGCATTTCAAATTAATTCTTAGTCATGTGAATTTTATATCCTTTCTTATTGGTAGTATTTTCATGAAAGCAACTCTGAGATCTACTGCAAGGACAACAAAATCTCTACATTAAAGATCTCGTAAATTCTTTCCAAGAAAATCTTTCTTGCTACATGCATATTAAGAACTGACAGACACGTAACTGATGTATCTTATATGCAACAAGAAATACAATGAACTTTATATAATTGATCCAGAATTATTCAGAAGTGACTGACTATGCTTTTAGGATTTTAATCATACCACCTTACAATTAGCAAGCAGATACTTAATTGCTTGCTCTGGTTCATTTCTGAACTTAAACTTGTCCATATCGTACTATTTTCTCCAAAACTTATACAAGTTAAAATGAACCAGAGAAATTATAACCGCTCTCAATTTTCAACACTGCCAAAGTTTACCACAAATTAAGATGTAAATGGAGACTGTATAGTTCTGAGAACGATGCAGCCAGTCATGTTGCTCTGCACTAACATTACATTAATCTTGATCCCCCAAGAACAGTAGAGCAATGCATTCCAAACCATTTTTGTCTTCGGAATTGACAATACTAGCTTTGTGTTCAGCATCTGAACACAGAGAGCAACATTTTCTAGTTGGGTTTTAGACACATTTTCTCCCCTAAAATTGAAGTCACACATCTAAAATTTCACAAGACACTTCGAAAAGTACCCGCATCTTCAATGACCTTTGCTTCAAGAAAGACTAATAAAGACGTAAACTGTACAAAAAGAATCATGCAACTATGACTCACATGTGAAACTTATGTTGACGCATACATCCTCTTAATCTAGTGCAGAGCTCTTCACCCTAGTTTTATACCAGTTTGGGACACCAGTGGAGTTCCACTACCTTTCCTTGGTCTTAATGTTCTGTTCTTGCTCACACCATGAGGATACTTCCCTGGCATCAGAGTAGCACATTAATATGAAATCCCAGTAACACAGAAATCACCATCAGAAAATATTTCAGGTCACTATTTTGATGCAGAGCTGGTTACTTCACTGCTGTGCAAAAAGCCATTAGCAGAAAACACTGTTCTATTATTTTTCCATATATGTCCACACATTATAGCTAACTTACATGGTAAGATATTACATAAATTAGTATCATTGACAATTAGTTCATTGGTGGTCTAAGAAGTAGGAGACAGCACTGTAGATAAAAGAGTAGAGGCAGAAACTTCTCGGCCTTACTGATTTAATTTGAGCAGATTTCCACTCTGCTAAGATGTTAATGATATCGCCTGGGCAGCTGCAGAATAGCTGAGAACATACTCGATCAGCAAAGACCCAAACAACTGGGAAGAATGACTATTTCCGCTGAGACACAGAACAGCTAAGGGAGCATTACGCAAACAGAAAATCAGCATCAGATTCAGGCACAGCTGGAGCAACTGAAAAGGTCTCTATTAAACAACATCCTTTTCCCCAATTATTTTTAATGTAGCAACTCCTAGGTATAATACCTCACTGGCCATGACTTGCAGCAGTAATGCTGTTCTCTCTGTCTCCCCATTTTTCAGTGTTATTCTTAGGCTACACAGAGATATTTCACCTGTCACATAACCCTTACTGAATCAGTTTCCCACAGTGAGATGTACTGAAAGACTTTGAAATGAGAATCCTTGCCATGTCATTTAAGAGACACAGAACAGAAGCACCATCGTTTTTCATCCCTTGTTCTAACCTACTTTCCAGGCAGAATTGCAAGGTATGAAAATCCTTTACGTGTGTACATGAGGCTTTTACCCTGCCACTAGTCAGCCACAGTCCATGTCCTGCCAGATACATCTTTCAAACTGTTGATAGTATTTGAGTGCCTAACTGAGCGAGAACTGTCACAGGAACAAAGTTATTTATTTATCATGATACCGTGTCAAACGTAAGCAGTATCCACCCTAACTTTTACCTACTTGATGCAGTGTTAGCACACCACAGTCTGAATCCAAGGCAGTCTGTGACAAAATGGATCTGCACAGATTATTCTTACAGGATGCCTGAAATGCAATGGGATCTTCTCTTTGGGGATACCTTTCTGTCACTCTGATTTCATATTTCTTTCCTGCTGTAAATGCGTTTCAAAAATTAAACATTAGGAAGTACAACATGTCTACAAGTCATAAATAACTTTGATGCTGCAAATAGGAGACATTTATCCCCACGTAAGAAACACAGCCCTCACCTGTAGACAGTACCTGTAATGACGGAAGAGTGAGATAAGATGACACACCTTTTAAACTTTTTTTCTTACTGCTGGAATTCTTAGGGCATTTGCCCACAGTGAAGTAGACTGAGACATCCAAATTAATCTCATCTACACTACCACAAATTCACCAGATGGGTGTTTTAACTGTTATTGCAGCCTCCCTTCTTACTTTACTTCCGCTTCACAGAGTCAAGACTATGTATTTCATTTTCTCACTATGGAGTCAGAGTGTAGCCAGACACACTGTCTGGGTACAGTCAAGTTAAGAGGCTGTCCTTTAGCTGGCCATCACTGCAGGGTCTCCCCTCACCCTGATCAGGATCTCCTTCAGCCTTACTGGCACAATGGCATCTATGTTCACTACCTAACCTGGTTCTGTCACAGTGTTTTGGTTGAGTTTAAGAACTGACTATTAAAAGTGTTTAAGTTAACCTAGATCATTTTGACAGAACCAGGCTGGTGAACAACTACATGTGTTGTTATGCTGGCAGAGCCAAGGAGGCAGTAAATTATGAAGACTGGAAAAGAGGAAAAGCAAAATGCAACAAGAACATGAATCACCTGCGGTCAAACAACACACCTGGCTGCAATTCAGTAATGCATTAGTTCACGGGTTTTTGCTATGCTAGTCATCTTTGCCCAAATTTTGCTAAACTACTGCTTCTTGGAATTTTCCATAAGAGCACAGGACCCACTAGGTCATCTGCACTGCTAACAGTGGATAACAAGCTGATTTCATTTTGGCTTTTTTTTCCAGCTCTGCCTCCATCTCCTGGTTGAAAGTGAGGAGTTTAGGTTTCTCTCTAGCGATGTGTTGAGAATGGTACTTGGCAGGGTGAAGCCCTGATGCAAAAGTCTGCACGCATTTAGAAATAGACCAAACTCTATGAAGGCTGAATAAAAAAGGTCCAAGTCAGGTTCTATATAAAATAACTGAACTGAAGCCTCATTTTGTTTGAGCACATTAGGAAGAATCTTCTGGGAGTGGAACCATTGTCAAATGGCTCTCCCAGTGAGTAGCTGGTTTGGATGAGTAGAGCTCAGGGAAGTTAATACCCAGTACTGAAAGGAAGCAAGCAGGACAGGACAGAGCAGAGCTGAGAGAAAGGCCACTGGGGAGAGCTGCTCTATAGGCCAGGTAGGGGCTGGCTTTCATAACCAAAAGAAAGCAGAGAGCGGGAAAAAAGCCCTTTGTGATGCTCCATGGTGAGCCAGTCAAAAAGCCAGCTCTTTCACCCAGCATGCTCCCCTCACCTGTTTCATTCCTGCTACTCGTACATGGCTCTGGAATTGGAGGCAAGAGCTGGAAAACAAAAAAATACAATCCAAAAATACATTTTTTCCACATTAAAAATAAAATACTGAAGCCATTGGAGTAGAAAACTGTGGAAACATTCTCCTCATAAAATCCTACTACTTTCATTATGCCCAGAGAGACCTCCTCTCTGTAAGTGAAATCCTGCAGTCCCGTATAAAAGCTTTAAGTGATTATGCTGAGAAAGATTTGGCCCATAAAGGTAACCATGGAGAAGAGATGGGATCAAGCCTATAAAAACCCATAAAGATTAGACTCCATCACATAAGAACAAAATACTGCTTGAAGATAGGACCAGTACGTGCAGCCAGGCAGGAAATGCACCTGCTACAGCTTCACCGAGTTCAACGGGGCTTGTTGAAAGGAGACACTGGCCTTTCTCATTCTCACGGGCAGTGTAGGGAATAAAGAGAACATTTTAAAGAACATGAATCACCTTACCACTTCTGGAAGCACCTTCTTCGCAAGATCGTGGATGGCTTTGATCACAATACATATAGATGACAGGAGGAATATGACACCCAAGATAACACAAGCTCTGGGGGGGGAAAAAAAAAAATGAGAGAAGTAAATGTTAAGAATATATTTGGAGTTGTCAACTCTCCCACTGCTGAAGGATAACACACAACAGAATATTAATAATAAAACATCTTAAGGGGCTAAAGATAGAGACTTGAATTAAAGAAGAGAATGAAAAGAAATGTCCAATTCCTCTCCACTTCTTAAATACTGGATTATATGTGAGAAGACAGGGCAGACCAGATGATGTTTCAGAGTGAGAGAGACAGACATGTCTCTCCTACTCCTGATGACTTATCATAGAGTACTCCAGAGGTCTATTTCTCTTCGCTTGTTTGTTTTGCTAGGATCTCACATTAAAATTAATCAAGGGAACTTCATTCTCTTTACCAAACGAGGACAGACCTTTGGTAAATCTGGTCAGTAACATATCAGAACCTGAAACATCTGTTTCCTCCCCTAATCTCCAAGAAAAAAATATTTTAAGTGCAGATACTAAAAAAAATCAGCAGGTTAGGTGCATCACTTTCTAGGCTGTCCAAGGGTGTCTCAATACCTAGATAAGGATCAGAGTCTGATCAGATTAGGTGCTGTGCAGAATTAGACTCTCTATTCCTGCTCTGCAGAGCTGACCACCCAGTCTTATGAAAAGCAAACAAACAGGTTAATGAAGAGAAGATAAAGTAACAGAGAATAATTAATAGAGAATAATTAAGTTTTGTATAGGACACAGGCACAATGGGGCTTACAAAGCACATAATGCATACCTAGAACTTCTCAGTAAAAGAGAAAACTCTTGCTTTTGATCAAATGTACAGACCAATACTATTCTGAGATGGAGTTCCTCTAGCCATGAAATACAACAGAATGTAAGGCTTTGATTTCCTCTACACAAACAATAATAGCCAGTCTATTACGGTATTGAGATATCCATAACTCCATTTTACTAACAGCTCTTCATATAAAATTCTATTACTATAGATAGGTATACAGTAAGAGAATTTTAATGTTTAAAGCATGAAAGAGTTAAGAAGTGATATCTATATGTACATTTTTTTCTTCAAAATTTGTATTTCCCTTGTAATTCATTATTCAGTACCTATGTTAGCTCAGTTTACAGATGCTATAGTTATTCCAGTAGCACGCTACTATTTTCAACAACTCAGACATCAGGCCATCTGATGGTTGGCACTCATGTAACGTTCACAACAAGCTCAATCTAGAGACTGGAGTTGAACTGGGATTGCTCTGCAGCAGTGGCACAGGTGAGTAGCTGCTCACTTTATTCCCCAACACTAAATCACACTGTGGACAATCCACATAATCCCTCAGACAAGTCCTCAGTAAAGGGGCTGCCCTTCTACAGAGGCGCACAGACAACATGCAGTCTAGCATCCTTCCTAGCAACGGAGTGGTATGCTCGATGACGTACTCGTCTCAGGTAGATAAAACTCTGCCACACCAATTTAAGAGAGATGTTTAACTCCTTTGTAGCAAATTGCAACACAGTCTTCATTCTTGTTAAACTTAACCCGTTGTAAAAAGTAGGCAGAAAAGGCTTGTGACAGTCTGATTACACTAGTCCTTCCCCTAGACTCAAACACAAAAACCTGGCCCATCATCTGAGATAGAGAAAGAAACTCACAGGATGGATTCTCTGCAATCCTGCAGTGAGAGGGGATCATTAAATGGTAATACGGATGGGAGGAAAGTTCATCTGCCCAAAAAAAGGAGTGAAACTGAAAATTAGAGGGCTTTCCATTTTCTATTGCACATTTGCAAGCAGATCCCCATTCTGCAATAGATTATTTTCAGAGATTTGCAGTTTCACTCTGAATGGATCATCACGGAGAGATCTGTTCAGAGTCTCTTGACCTACTTTTGTCAAATTCAAAACTTTTCAGTACCACCTTTATGTATAACTTCTGTACTATTTAGCACTACCATAACCTAAGAAGCTTATACTGCACAATCCTTCACAACAGATTCTGTTGTAATTATTTTATTTTTTTGGATGAGGTACAGAAACATATACTAAAAGTTTGCTCATTTACCTGGGACAAATGCAGGCATTAGGTAACTTGAACACAGAACTAGTCCACAAAAGTTGGCTGACTTGCCTAAGGCCATTTGCTGAGCCAGTGACAGGTTGACATAAGATACATATGCTTCATGTAAGAGTATGCTGACATTTCATCTGAAAGCAACACTGAAAGAAAAGCTTTTCTATCATTCCCACCAGGCTTAAACCAACACAGCCACAAATCTGTGAGTTGGGAACAACAGATTAAACTTCCTTGTGCCGATATGTATTGTTGCACACCAAGAGTATGGGAAGGAGAAGACCACGAAGCATCATCACATTCCCTCAGCATACCTCCTATTCCCTGCACACATCTTCTGAGGAAGACAAGCAAACATTCCCTAAGGCCCTGACAGGAGCCTTGCACAAGTCTACTGTGTCCAGGGAACCAGAACTTGCCCTGACCACTGGCTGGATGCAGTTCTCACATATGTTGGAGAGTTTGGGCTTCTCTCTGTAAACTCTCTAACCACTCAAGCCTAACAGCAAATATTCTGCATCTTTGCCTATGCCAGCAGATAAGTAAGGACTTCAGCAAGCTTGAGCTGCTTCTCTTATTCCCCAGATAAGTTTTACTGTGTCAAAAGAATTCCCATGCACCTACTTAACCAGAAACAGCTAAAAATAGAAAGAAAAAAGGAAGATGTTCATAACAGTGACAAGGGTATTAATAGCACACAGAAATGCAGTCTGAGATTTGAATCAGCATTCAGTCATCATATTTAGTAAGCCTAGCTTCTCCTTTATATGCTGCCTTTTGGAATCCACAGCCATGCAAAATTCATGAGTAATGGCATAGTACTTTAAGTGCAACATGTTTCTTGTCTTTCTGAGTGTATCAATTTATCTGCAAAACCACTAGAACAAAATACTGCATAGTGTCTTCTTTCAATCTCATTTCCCAGAAAAATAATTTCTATCTAGACTGCAAATCATGCAAAATTCGACTACAAATGTACAAAATACGTAACCTCCAAAAACTGAGCTGAAATTTTAACTGTAGTACATAATAAACAAATTGTAATTGGTTATTGTAAGCTTGCTTTATTTTCAAGCCATTAGACAGTGAAAACTTTAATACAAGCCTGCTAACTTCCATCTGCTAACAATTATTCAACTGCTTTGTAACTAAATAGTGTTTCCACGAAGTGCACACAAAGGGCATTAGTGCCAAGGTTGTTGGCAAATGCAATTTCATTAATAACATTCAATTAAATTAGATGAGCCAACTGCTATTTCTAAACAGGTTCACATCAACTCAGAAGTACCCATAAAAATTAATGAGATGAGTTATACAGAAGTGAGGTTTGACTGAAAACCTGGTGAAGATTTTACAGATACTCCTGGCTTGAATCACCATAGTGTAATAGATGCTTCTCAATCTCCAGGTCCCCCATGATCACTGTCAGCAATTCAGACACTCTGGAGTAACTAGTGGTCCACCTAATGCCCTCATATTCCAGAATATTGGTATCTTCTTGCTAAGACATGAGGGTACTCTCTGTCCAGCAACACTCATGATGAACACCAGTACTGCTTGCTTACACCTCCAGCAGCCATTGGAGATCATATACTTATTTTAAAGCCATTTCTATGTGAGTTAGTATAAGAGCTTCCCACTAAATATTTACTACATCATTAGAGATATAACTGATCTATAACACAAAATAATTGATCACTACATGTTTGACAGGCAACAGAAAAGATCTAATGAAGAATGCATGAATCTGAAAATTCCCTCAGTTCCATGTAATATATGGTTTCTAGAAAGAAAGACTAACAGAGACAATTTAGTTAAAACATTTTGAAACATAATGAAAAAGCATGATTTGATTTTCAGAAACAATAAGCTTTCTGGAATCTTTCAGAATGCAGTATAGTTTAAAGAGTAATAGACTAATTCAGAAAGGACAAGGTGAGGACATCTCTCTGATATCCAGGCAGTAAACAACTTTTAGGTCAACTATAGCTCAAACCTCCAAAGGTTTTTTTCCTAGAGCAATGGCACTTGGAAGAGTAATTAAAACTATATCATTGAGTTATCAGTAAAGAGAACATAATATTATGATTTTAACAGTGAAATCATCAAGTCGTCTTTAGTTTGCTGTAGGTCTTGGTAGCAGATCATGATATGCCAAAGATACTTCCTGATGTGCTTTTGATGCAGTATTTCTATTTGAAAATCCAGAAGATAATATAAAGTATAATTCATTGTATTAAAATATGAAATCATCCATTTTGTCAACTTTTCAATATAACTTTGTCACAGATGGAACATACCGTTAAATCAGTTGTACTGCAGCCTCAGGCATTGAGAGTGAAATTATTTGGACTTTGAAAATTGCCAAAGACTTTATACAGCGTTTGAGCATCAGTTACTGCTAGCTCACTTCTAGTGGAATTCAGAAACATGATTATGTCTAAATTCTGAAAACTAAACTCATGTCTCCAATTTAAAGCTTGGTTCTGGGTGTGCTACAAACTGACAATTTCCAAAAGACATTCTTCTGAAAGCAGTACTATAGCCTATATACAACCCATTTACATTTATACAACCCTATAAATACCATTTTGCATTACACTGGTCCTGGATATTTGCACTCACACCCATCAAAATAGGATCAGTGTATTCATGACATACAGTTGCTATACATCCACTATATTACATGACATACATCTGCCACCTCATCTTTTCTGTAACACATTCCCTGTACAGAGTTCTAATATAAGAATTCTACATTTTGATGACAAATTCTCACAACTCATAAGGAAACCAGAAGAGGAAATCTATCACTGTAAGCACCTGGTAGTCTTTCCCTTAATCAAAAATTTGTTACTTTGCACAAGTTAATGGCTTTTAAGCAAGTACTGAGCTTCAGATGGTTCCATCTCCACAAACTATCAATTTTCAAGCTGCTATTAGTAAGTTACCAGTTTTTTCCCTCTTTTTATCACAAAAATTAATTTCCCTATGAGAAAAAAATCCAACTATTCAATTCATTTGCATCTAGCAGACACAGCAAAACAGCCTTCTAATTTAGAGATTTATCCTTAATTCTGTCCTACATTTGTAGTTATTTGTTACAATTCCCTACGGGTAGTGATAAGACTAAAGTTTTGTAATATTTCCACCACAGAACTAAAGACTAATCTCACCCAGATATCTGTGGTGATTAATCTTCAATGTAATAAAGCAATTTTACCTTTAGTATGTCTCTTGCCACACTGACTGCTCTGTACATGAGTTGACCCATTCCAGCCAAAGGGACTGCTCTTCCATGTAAGTGGTAGTCAGCCTAAAGACTGCAGATTTAGACTCTCAGATACCTGTTTTGTAACATTTTGTAAAAAATAAATAGATAAAGTGACAAATACACCCCTAGTGACAAGCTCTGCTATATACTACCTCAAAAGGATCTGGGGTAAGCTACACAAGGGTGACTGATAACAGAGTTTTCCTCATATCAGTTGACTGCTATAAAATAGCCACTGCAAGAGGCTTCTCTTCTTAATTATCATCCTGCTGTCTTTCTGGCAAATGGAATACAGTGACACAGTACCAACAAGGGTTTGTAATGAAGCTCTTGGTAATTACACCCCTCAAGTCAGTCTGCTCCTCTCTTATGCAGCAAAGCTGGTGCAACAGAATTAAGGATTCAGAAAATATTAGCGATGCAGATGAATACAATCTGCAAAAATGTGTTACCCTGCTCTTGGCAGCTCACAGAGACAGTTGTTTTGGGGCAGTGGAGAGGGAAGGGGGTCTCATGTACTTGGTAGTATGTCTGCTGCATCCTGGAACCTATTTTACCACCACACTTCAAGTTCATTAAAATAGTCCCTGAAATGTGATGACACCATGTGGGTAGATTGTCAGTAGCAGTCTAATTACTTCCCAGTTTTGTTAACATCTGATACACCTAAAATGCAATATTAAAAGCCTAAGTTTCTTGTAAAATACTGTGCTATTCTGCCACCTTTTTCATTCATTGCTGTATTTCAGATTACTTGTTCTTTCTTGATTACACAGGTTATTATGGTTTTTATTACTTTTACCAGTGTAAAGAACCTCACAGAACCACAGAACAGCCCAGGTTGGAACAGACCTCAAAAAAATCATCGGGTCCAACCTTTCATGGGAAAGAGATCCAAGATGAGATTATCTAGCACCCTGTCCAATTGCATCTTGATAATCTCCCCCGATGGGGACTCTACCACGACTGGGGAGGTTGTTCAAGTGATTGGTTGTTCTCACTGTAAAAAATTTCTTTCCTGTATCAAGATTACTTACCTTATTAATTGGAAATATTGCTTACCTTTTTCATGGAAAATATTTTAATAATTTCAGCAGAGCTACAGAGATAAACATGACAAAGAGAACTGTGAGAAAAGACATTACAAACCACTAGCATTTGTATTAATATTCTTTAGGTAGAAACTATATTCTCACATTTGCAAAGCTGCTATCAAAACAAGCTTCAGTTCCTCACCCAATTCTCTGACAGCTATGATACTATAAATACAAGATAATACTCTTAATTCCTACATACAGTTCTGATACCTTCCAAGAGTCAATTAGTTTATTTTAATCCTGTATTTTCTTGGTTGTTAAGAATCTTACCATGATATATTTTTCTACGAGAAATGAGTTTTCCACCATGGGAATAGTGGAACAGTTTGCCCAGAGAGGTTGCAGAGCCTCCATCCTTGGAAGTTTTCAAGACCCAGCTGGATAAAGTTCTGAGTAAGCTACTCTGATCTCACAGCTGACTCTGCTTTGAATAAGGGCCTGGGCTAGAGACCTCCTGAGGCTCCTTCGAACCTGAATTATCCTATGATCCTATGAATTTTTATTCACAAAATCTTTTATCTCTGCAGGCTCTGTCAAGATCTTTCAGCACTAATAGCTCTTAATAACCCACAGAAAAGGAAATGCTAAAATCTCTACAGGCTGTTTTCACCGCTGGAGTGAAGAGGTAGTGTTAAAACTATTACTTTGCAAGGAACTGTAACTTAGCATTAAAATTAGCTGCAGGCCAATAAAAGCAATATGAGCTTTAAGCCCAGGAGTAATGTGAGCTTTTTCAGCAAAGCTAAGCAAATCAGTTTTATGATGGATACAGGATTTAATCTCTGAATAAACCTGCTAACTCTGGAGTTTAAGAAAAAATTTAAATGATAATAGTAATTAATTTAATAAAAACTATAAATGTGCTAGTTCCTGTTTCCCTATGATTTGAAAGGATTTTAGTATTAGTGGGTGACAGAGTGAATATCACATATGGAATCATTCAGGGGAAGTCACATGGCACAGCATGCAAGGCAACTGTCAAAGAGGTTTTTGCGATGTTAGGAGTTTGGAAAATATTTTGAGCATACATTATTCATTCACTTTCTAATTCTGTATCTCTCTATATATTTTTCTCAATTGTCTCCTGTGTCTAGCCACATGACAGGAACCCCTTCGTATCTCTTCGCTTTGCTGGTACTGTTTTCATTCTTTCTTCCCATAACCAAACACAAATTACATTCTGTGAATGATCCTTCATTAGTAGCTTGGAGCTTGCAATAATCTGCACCATGTTTCTTCTAGATGACAGGCAGTCAGCCTGTTTAAACAAAGCTAGGCCTACTTTCATTTAGTATTTGTATTATGGCAGCTGTTATAGTCTGATTACAGTAGCCAAGTATAAAATTCCAGTCACAGCCAGCCCAAGATTTCTCAAGTGTAGGCAAAATTGAATACTGATACTCAAAGGGTGAGAACTTGGGAGGAAAAAGCTCAATTTTTGGTCACCAGCAAATGATTTTCTGGTGGCAAACCAGTGGGTTCTGGCCGATAGGGATGAAGTGGAGTATGGCAGAGAAAAATGGAAGAGGACTCAGAACTAAGTCGGAGGACAAAGAATATGGAAAATGAAAAAGTCAGGGTATGTTTCAGAGAGAAGGGGCTGAAAGTGTTTGTGCTGGTTGCAGATGAGAGCCTCTCTTTGCTGTCTCTTCTCTCGATCTCAACTGCAATCCATGTCCTTCCGAGACACACAGCTTTTCTTCTCCCCACAGCTACCTTCTACTCCACAGCAGCCTCTGTTTGCTATCTACACATCCTAGTCTGCTGTCACACAAGTGAGGAACAGGAAGAGTTGAGCAAGGACCATTCCTGCCCCCAAGGAAGAGTACGTAAAGAAGCAGGGGAGAGGCCTAAGCAGCTGTGCTAGGAATGTCTGCCTGTGCAGCAATAGCCACCCCAGACACAGCAGGGACAGGCAATGGCAAAATCTGTAGAGCTGGGTACCGCATCTCTACAGTGGGAAAGGGCCTGTTCAGTCTACTGCACACTGTGCCTGCCACAAGCACTAGTCTGCTGCCTGTTATTTTAAAAGGGGGCATTAAAATTATAATGCAGCTGTTCACTAACATTTGTTCCTTGCTACCCATTCTGCAATATTGCTGAGATAATTCTAGCCACATTTTTCATTAGGGTGACATCCAGAACTGTGAAAACTGTAAAATCTGCCTCTTAAACCCATTAAAGAGCTTACTCTAAAAAGAACAATTACTAGCCACTGTGGCACACTACTGTAATACACAGGCAAAAGATACAGTATCAGCCTCAGTCTTGAGATTCCTGCTGCTTTGTCATGCTCTGCTGCTAATCTTAAGCTTCTTTGTGCCCAATTAGACAGTTAGATTGCTGTTTATGTTTGCGGTGCAGCTTATCTATTGCCAGGTTTTGTTACTGAGGAGGGCTTGGACATTAAACTGTACAGAATCACAGCTGTTCAGAGTATTTACACACCTGCCTGTTGCTGGGTGAAGAGGGAATAGAGTCACTTTAAGAGGCACTTTAAAAGGAACGAAGTGGGCTCGCTGTTCATCACACATGTTCCATAATCCACCTCCAACTGCCAGAATCCAGATCAGCATCGTTACAGCTACTCCTTTTTCTCACCATAAAAAAAACTCCACCAGATTACAAAATAAAAAGAATTCAAGTAATAGTACAAATTATCATTGAAAGCTGATTTCTCAACTACTACATTAAAAAATATACTGTGTTATCACATGGTCTAACCTCTTCTTAAAGAACACAGAGGGGAAAATGCTGTTCATATGTGAGACTCAGATTAGCTATGCTAGGGATCCATTTCATGTTGAAAATGTTACAGGCCTTCTAAAAATTTTCTTATCCTCATGAGTTCAACTAGTCACTGCAGAACAGGGTATTTACATACTTTAAAATCATGGACCTGAACCAGGACAACAGTTCCATAAATAATTTGATTCTCCAGGTATTAAATATCTGCCCATAAAAGCTAACAGACATTTCTACATCTCAGAGATTTTTAAAACTCTTATGACCTGTTTTCGAGCTCCTGGTCTGCACAGACTGTACAGTTGCACTTATGGTACCTTATAACCACCCTCCTGGCTTGCTAAGAGCTGATCACTGCTCTTAGCCTTGTGCAGGTGATCAGAGATTCTGTTCCTCCCCTGAAGCTGGAAATTAAAGCCTTTTCAGGAGTTCTGTAATATTCATTTTTATGGTGATTATCAAATTCCAGTAGAGAACAACACCTTATCCCTGGTTTTATATATATATATATATATATATATATATATATGTGTGTGTAAATACTAGGTAATATACACAAATACTACCTAATCAAGTACCAGTGAAGTAAAAGGCTTTCATAAATTAAATAGACTTTGGATCTAGTTCCAGTAAAATCTTTGCCAAGTCTACAGATGCCACACTTTTAGAAACAGATTTTAGAATGTATAAATATATACATTTGCTATTTCATATTTAATATAAATTCTATGTGTGAGGATTTTGTGTGTGTGCATGCATAAATGTATGCATACATGCATTTCTGCCTGGATAAGAGCAAAGTTTATGATTGCTTCACTTTTGCCTGAATATGGGATAATGGATTTATGGAGAAATGATGTCATTTAATAAGTCAGACTAATGAAGCACCTCTAAAACTTGGATCTAGCAATGTACCTGGACGTAGTATTTCAGTTAAATATTTTAGAACAAAGAACAGTTTAGAAATTTTCAGTATGGTTAAAACGAAACTATATTTCTCCTCCTATAAAGCAGACATTCAAGCATAGGTGAACACTTATTTTGCAAACTCTGCACTGTGCTCCACTGGGTAGGAGAGTCATGCGTGTGCTATGTGAGGACCAACTCATGCTAGCTGAGAACTAAACAAGAGCTGAAGAGGTAGGTTCTTAGCTATTTGCAGTTTGTAGGCTATCTCCATACATTTGACATTTTTCCAGATCACTTAGCTATTCCATTCACTCATCACAAAAGAGTTTTTCCTCCAGCCACAGAGGTTTGCCCTGAACTGTGGGTAGGTGTGGATTTTGCCATCTGTGCTTCAAGTCTCTTTCGTATGTATGGCATAGATAAAATTATCCACAGTTTTTTCAATGTGACTGGTATGTTGGGTCTGAATTGAGAGAATTATTTTCATTCAACACTATCTAAATAAGACAGTGCTCATTTAGTTGGGCTAACCAGTTCAGCAGAGTCAATCCCCACATTCAGTACTAATACTGAAAATTAGGTTGTTTTAATTCTGTGAACCAAGAGAGAACCACATAGCGACCACATAGATCAGTACGCTCTCTTATTTGAATCGGTGGAAAAGAAAGAAAAGCCAGACCTAACCTGGCAGTATGACAGCCATTTCCTCCCATAAAAGCTGGTTTCTGACTCTTTTAAACTTTGGGTGCAAGAGTAGGATACATCACAGTCCCCATACTGCATGCCTAAACGTAATACACATATATTGAATATAACTTATGTAAGGCTCCCCATGACCAAACTCTGGGGTAAACACTCTCAAGTATTGTCATCTGAACATAAGCAAGAGAGAAAAAAGGGTTACAACAGATAGAAGGAGTGGTCACTCTGTCTTAGGGTCTCACCTGTCATCACATTTTCTCAGTAAGAAAGAAGTTTTTATACAAACTCACCAGCCACTAACTCCCCACATTTGTCCACCAGCCACACAGATGCACCCACTTCCTTTACCAGCAGACAGTGGCTCTGCAGGAGGTGGTGATGGTGATGGCTCTTTAAAGAATCTGCACAGGGCAGTAATAAAGGGCAATTCCAATGATCACCCTCAATGCAAAAATCACTGGAGCCTCTGGAGTGCCCTGGACTAGATCATAAGCAACTGGACAAGAGATGATAGAGCTAAAGTAGATTTACAATTCAAATAGATAATGTAGTGCAAAGCAGTAAGGTGTCATTTCATGAAACCATACAGCACTTTTCCCTAGCAACTGAAGAAGGATACCATGTACATAACTGATTTCCCCCATCTTTCAAAAATTAATTGCACCAGAAAGTAAAGAGTGGGAGAACAAGGTGTCAAAAGAATATTTACGCATACGATACCCACGCTGACAAAGGCAACACCAGAGCAAAGGACAGTTCCTTCGGGTATATTCAGTTCAGAGTGGGTGTCTACTTACCATACACAGAGTTGTACAGCTGATTTTATTATTGCTATTTACTTAAGTCTAAATTCCAGAAAGAAGGTAACTAAGCAACTGGTAAGGGTTTCTAATCACTTGCCTAGGCTTCTCCAAAGGTCACATGCCTAAGAAGGTGTAAGGTTATAAAAGAAAGACTGTTCCAATCTGCATCCTTCTGCTTGATAAACATCCTCCAATTTGTGGCAGTATTTGAAACAGTAATATGCCTACTTGCTGCACTGCCCTATTTACCTGAAGAGGCTACTTACAATCAAAAACTGAACACAGGATTTAGATATCCTAATTCCCCATGTCATACTGTTACATGGCTGTTTTAGGGATATGGTGTAGTTGAGAACAGTCAGTGTTAGGTTAATGGTTGGCCTAGATGATCTTCAGGGTCTTTTCCAACCTAGATGATTCTGTGATTCTGTTTCACCCCTAGTGCATGAAGTCCTAGGAAAGGGTCAGAATATCCTTGTTTCCTTCCTTCCTTCCTCTCTTCGTTACACATCCCTACGTAACAGCTAATCCATATATACAGATAATCTACATAGTAGATTCCTAGTTGTCCGACAACTGAAAAGCCCAGTGAACCACCACTGGGTTCTTCTTTCATTAGACAGAAAAAAGTCACAACAATGCTGAGCACTTCTAAACTGAAGCTATATATATACACACAGATAAGAATTGAGATGTACATCTTTATCATTGAGCTTAATTAAACATAGGGGTAGGGTAGTGAAGGATGTAAGAGATTTTCTAACTGTTGCATCCAGCATTCTGAGTCACGTTTCCTATTTACTCCATCCCTGAGGAGCAGTCAAATATCTTTCTTAGAGATTGCTTTTAGCTCAAACTAAATTAGAAATTCTTGGATTAAGCTCTTACAGTTGTGCTCTTCTGGATGTCAAAATAGATGAGAATACCAGTTCATTCTCCCCATAATTTAAGAACCTATTCAGAATCAAATCCTCAGGGCAGGCATTTTTCACTTGGCCAATGGGTTCAGCATTCTGACAGTATCAAATTCAGCTGCCACAACTGAGGTATAGTGTGTGGAGATGAAAATTAAGTTACAGACACATAGCAAAGTTTTTAGATAAAGTTTAATTGCAAAGCTGCAAAGACTGAAAGACCTTCCCAATTCTTGATCCATTGTTTTTAAACCTAGCATAAGGTGAGAAAAGATATGCAGAATAAATACATGAGCAGAGGTAACTGAAGCCACCTGCTGTTCCAGGTAAAGTGTCATTTTACCCACAAAGAAAGAGCACTCCAGAATCACATGCTTCCCCACTGAGGAAAGGAATGACTATTTTCTCCTGGTAAAATGCTTTCTCAGCAGCAGGTGGAGGTATGACAGATATCTGCAGCCTTGTCTGCCACACAGTAGACTATCTAATTCTTGTTATTTTAATAATACTGCCAATGTCTTGGACTACAGCTTCACCAATATGAGAAAAAAAAGACATATCTGCATTCATTATGTATTATGTCATGGCAACACAGAGCACCATGAGTTTATTAGAAATTATTTGCCTATGATACAATTTAATTTTCTTATTACAGTAATAAAGGAAAGAATAGCTGGAGTCTGACATACGCAATACAAAAAAAGAAAAAAAAAGGAAAGGATGAAACGTGAGCATTCTGCTCCTGGCATAATCCAGAATGCTCCTTATGAGTAAGGTTTCCTATTTACTCTGGCACTGGGTTAGGAAAGATGTTGACAGACTGATTCTTGGGAAACACAGAACTTAACTTGGTACCATCAACAAAATAATATATAATAAACACCAGCTGCAACTGTCAAGAATCACTATGTTAAATATGCTATACAGAGTTAGTTTTTGCAGTACTGAACATACAAGCTCAAACAAAACCCAGCAGCCAAAAAAATCCTAGGAGAAATGGATCCTACAGGCATAAGCAGATACTCAGTCCTGTGCTGCATTGTACAGAAATGCAAGACTGTAGCTCTGTAATGTAATGATAGAGATATTGCTTTATAGCTTCAGAAGTAGCATTACTCCATTTACTCCATTTGACCTGAACAGGCTGCCAACTACACTATTAACTTACTGTGAGCAAAGTCCTGTTTTCCTGAGCAGAGCGTATCAAACAAGAGATGTTTCCTTTGTTCATAGTTTTGAGAGCTTTCCAACCAACTATATATAAAAAGCTCCATCTTTTACAGCTTTTTCACAAGGCTGTGTGCCTGAAGTTTGTTATTCTGTTTTCTCCAATCCTTCCCTTTTTTAGCGGTATTTCTCACTTTCTCCTCACACACAGTTCCAGCACTCCAATCCAAATTCCTGAATTTAACAGATCAAAGAGCTGCCCTTTGGCTGTATAGCTAGTTACTAGTTCAACCTCTCATGAGACCTTTTTCCAGGTCTCTAAAGCTTCAGTCTTCTATTAAGAAATTACTTCTACTGCTATTTACCGGGTTTATTTATGCACATGAAAAACCACTGCTACCACATCAATTTCAATAAATTTCTTCTTTCAACAGAATTTAGTTTTGCTTCAGCAGCCTAATAAGCTGTTATGTTGCTAAAGATTTACTAAAAAGCAGACCATTCAAGAATATTTGTACACTGGTTACGGAAAGCAGGAAAGGGGGATCACTCAGATTTCTTTGGGCATCTTGAATGGTGCAGTGATCATTTAATGTTCAAATCACAAAACAGAAAATTGGATTCAGACTTTTCAACTAACAACCTGTTCTAATCGACCCTGCTTTGAGGAGGGGGTTGGACTGATGACCTCCAGAGGTGCCTGCCAACCCCAGCTCTTCTACAGCATAGCACTGCAAAAAACTCTTACCATGAAGTATAAGCTGTACCTGGCCCAAAATGCATAGGTGGTGGGTCTACTATATTTTTTTTTTTTTTTACACTCTCTGGTTTATGAGCTACATCAGAGTATATTCCTTCCTCTTAGCTTCTCCTCTTCTGAAGAAAAATAGGGAATTGCAAGAATTTTACTTTGGTTGTAAATTTTCATCTTTTGTTGAGATTCCAAATTATTTCTCAAGTTATTTCAGCACTCTTGTCTTTCTTGGCTTTCTTCATCATTGCTTTGTTGATGATTTGTTCAGCACCTCCTGCAGTCTGTCAACATCTTTCTTAACCCAGTGCCAGATTAAATAGGAAACCTTACTCATAATGATCTGCAAACCAGCAGATCACACTGAGCAAATCAAGCACTCATGAACTATGTACTCTGAGTATCTTCCCAGATATCTGTAGTTCTTCCCAATTCTTGCATTGCCTCAAGATCTACAAATCTTTCAACCACTCTTCTAAAATATATGAAAATGTATTAGCCTGTTTTTCCCCTCCTTTATTTGACTGCCAAAACAGAAAGATGATGAAGTGGGAAACTATTCCAAAAGTACCAGTAACAAACACATCTAATATTCATCCCACTCCTACATACTCTTTCATTAATGAGCCAGCTAAGCAGAATCAGTGTCTCATATGGCCTTACAGTGGTTTATACCTGATCTTGGTGAATATTCATTATATTTTCAAAGCCACTTGGTATATTTAAAAATAAAAATTTCATCATAATTTCATCATAATTTAAGACATACCGTGAACATAACCAGATATATCTTTTCACGATGACTTAAGAAAAATTCTCGTCAATAAAAGACTTGAAAAGCCTGCCAGCTTTACAGTCCATCAATGTCAAAGAACTTTCAAGAAGGGCAAATCGCAGATATAAGTTAAAATACATTTTGCAGTTACTACATGTGAGCCACCATGAGAATCAATAAAGACATACATTATATAATTTTGGTCACATGTACACTGAAAAAGTGCCTTCTCATCTTGCCCCAAAAAATGAGAGAAATCAAACGATCTAATAAAAATGAAACCAAATAAACTGAGTTAAACTCAGCAGGACAAATTTTCCTGAAGGTTTCAGCACTACAATTCCCCCGAAGTCAAATGGAAATGCATTGGTTAGCTTAACAGAACTTGGCACAGCAAGCAGTTTTGTACTGTTCATTCTGAGTACCAGCCCATGAAATGTTGCATCTCTAACTTCCATATGGCTACATGTTAAGTAAGATTACACAGTTCCTTTACATCTTAGCATTTTATTCTAAGTATTTAATTCATAGCACATCATGAGTCAGGCTGTATTCTCTGTGTCTTTTTCTGGGGTTTTGTTTTTCATTCTTTCTTTATGTTCTGTCCCAATGATGTCCAACAGTTAGGACTGGATCTAATGTTGCCCTTCCATGAGAAGCTTCCCACTGATTTCAACAGATTTTGGATCAATCTCTTGCTGTCAAGTTTATGAAACAGGAAGTTTTATAAATTTGCAATACATAATTAATTGGCAATTCCACCTGGTTTTTGTCAAGGAGCTCAGGTTATTTTCAGACATGTTAGAATACACAGACAAATGTAATATTTAAATCAATAAAAGAGAGACCTATAAATAATGAACTAAACTGAAGTCATGCAGGCACATCTTACTCTGGTAAACAGTTGTAATGCTTTTGCAGAAACACAGAGTTTTGCACAGGCTCCTGCAGTAAGGCAAAGCATGGCCAGGCATACAGAAACAGGAATAATGCACAGGAATAATGCCCTAAGCACCTACATGAATTTGCACCGAACTGTCCAGGAGTCTGAGAGCAGACTTCCCCACTGAGGCACTGGCACACAGAAAACAAGGACTGTGAAAGAGCAGGTGTAGTTATAGGCACATACAATACAAAGATTATTTACAAGGCAAGCAAGCAACCAGAAGGAGTCATGCAACATTTTCCCAGTGTACAGGGAAAATAATTACATGGAGTCTTTCAAGCAAGATATTGATTAAGCACAACAGGAAATTAGAAGTGTGCCTCCCTCAAAAATGTGACACAGTAAGAATTGTCTTGAGAGACACAACCATCTCTTGGCTTACTGGTACTATGATAATTCTTCTGCCAAGTCTAGAAATGAAGGGATAACCAGACTGGCTATCCAGTGATTCATATTTCCAGCATATGGTAACGTTCTTTCACTCAGTACTAATCTCATCCTGTAACCTTATCTGTCTTCAACCAGAGGGTATGGCAAATAATTCATTGGCTTAATTTAGCCTTATGTAAAGCAAAGGGATTATATGAAAGCAAATTAAAAATGAGCATAAAAATCAGGAAAATGGGTTTGCTACTTTGCTTGTTCACTTTACTGGCTTAGCCATAGGGATATGTTGATTCTTCTTTTGTATTGGGATTTATTTTTTCTATAAAGTACTTTACAAGGTTCACTTGAAAAAAGCTTAACAGAAGGAGATTTCAAAAATATGTTAATTGAATGTTGACAGGAATCTCTGTGGACGCCCACAAAAGCAAGATACTCTGGAAATGTCTGTTAAGATCTCCAAATTTGTGCAGGAAGACTAATTTTAATCTCATATTTCTGGATTTATTTTTATGAATCAATGCCACATCAATCTTCTATGGCCTTTTATTCCAAACTGTTATGTATGGAGCCCTGCCAGAAAGAAACTCACAGCACTGGCAAGCTGTTGCATGAGCCTGAGTTAATGCATGTAAAAATACTGCTTACTGTTTTCTTAGTTTTCAGGAAAGAACTATGAAGACAAGTTATAGTCCCCTCTGTGTGGCTTGCTTTTTTTTTTTTTACTTGATCCTACCCGTTATGTAAAAGCTCAGTTTCATCAGGCTTGCCTTCTTGTAGAAGGGACTTCATTAGAGGTGTTTCAGAACAAAACTACCTTATTCCCCTTTATTGTAAAATTGTAGGCCATTCCAGGAGATAGTTGAACTATCTTCAAACAAGCCAGATGGGATACTGCTAGCAGTGGCACCACAGAACAAAACCAAAGCAGATCAATGTACTGCAATTCTTCACCTAGATGCACCCAATTTTTGAGTAGGAGGTTAAAGTCTTTTTTTAGTCACTAGCTGGAGCAACTCTTGAGCAACAACTCCATCTGATCTTCTCAGCTACCACATGCATTGCCAATAGAAATGCTGCACAATGCACACTGATGCAGAATATAATTTCCACTGTGATCAATACTGCACTGAAAATTAAACTTTTTTCCCAATGGATCTATATAGCAAGCATTAAATATGCTTGCTTTGCAAGCATGTACTTTTTTCCTTAAAGAAGATATGCAACTATTGATATACTTACTTTCCAAAACAGCAATAGTTCTGTAATAAAAAGGGCATGCCTATCTCTCTCTTTGTACAGCAGTTATAATAAACTGTGTCAGCGTACTATCATATCACTAATACAGGCTCAATATTATCAGATGTTCTGTAATCTCAGTTTCTAATAATATCACTAGCAGTTGAGTGATTTACATTCAAAGAGAAGGGATTCATATTCCCATCTTGTTAAGGGAAGCACAAATACAATACAAGCATCAATTTTAAGGGAAGCACAAACAGAACACAAGCATCAATTTTAAAAACATATTCTGGTAAGAATAATGCTGTAAGATGAAAAATAAAAGATTTACAAATCCACTACAGATTGCAAATACAGTTCATTTGATACAGAAGCTGCAAGGAGAAAAAAAAAAATAAAATTGCAAAGCCCTAACAATTACTATCTTGGCTGAAAAGAAACTGGAAATCCCAATGACAGGGAGGTTGCATGTTTGAGACCAAACAGGAAGTTGGCAGGAGGAAAGAATTCTTGCTGACATGACAAAATGGTTTTTGTCAAAGCTCCGGAATCTGTAGCATCACAGCTTGACAGCAAAAGCTCTGCAGGCCTCTACCATAGCCAAAAGTAATTAAGTGTACTTACATGTACTCCCTGTGTGCAGAATGCACAGCAGCTGCGTTGCTGTAACGCCACAAAACTATCGCTGATGACAAAACGTCCAGGGTAGCATCAAACTGAAAGAGATACAGAGTCAATTGTTTTGTGGGCCATTAAACGTGCCCTGTACTAACAGTAATGCATTTACTATCCTGCTGCACAGACACAAAGCAGCTTCACATAAATCACTTTAATGAAAGTAGGATTTACATTTATTAAATGGATCTTCACATTTTTGCCATATATTATTGCACAATGATACACTTCAGAGCTCAGGAAGTCAGTCAAGGGATTAAAAACTTTATTTGTAATCCATCACCTGAGGAGAAGTTCAGGAAAAAAAAAAAACCACCACAATCTGCCACTGTGGCACCACAAGAGTTAAAATACTAATATGAGTCTTATACAAAGACTCTAAAAAAAAAAGTGTTTGAATGTGCCTCTTGAGCATTCATTTTTCCTGCAAAGCCACTAATTTTCTGCAATAGAAGGTTTTGTTTCAAACCAAGCAAATATTAACTTCTTTTCAAAATCCCATTGTATCCAGATTCCATGTTATTCTGTATCATCAGCAAAATTGCCATGTTTGTATTTCCAGTTAATGAAGACATGATGTCAGGTAACACCAAAAACCAGGCTTGTCCCACTCCCCATCCTTAAATCAAACTTTCTATGGAGTCAATCTAACCTTCAAATTTGAAAGCAAAAGACAAATGACTTGAAATGAGTCATTTTGCTTGTCGTTAGGAATTTTTTGTTCTGCCACTAATCAGGAAAGTCATGGCAAATACTACAGAGGAAAGCTGTCATCCCGAAGTCAATAGGAGTTTTACCATAGACTTCAGTAGGGAAAAGGGTCACACAAAGTTCAAAGGAAACTTCAGAATTTGGCTCAAGTTCAACAACAGACCTGATTAAGCTGAGACACCTGGTGAATAGTATCTATCAATGATGAAATATACGTACTAATATTAACTCCAATATAAGACTTAGTAGTCAGAAACTGAAAAAGTACAATGAAAGTATCTTTACTATCCTTTCAAAGGTATGATTTCAACAGTATTTTTTCTAAATCATCATTGACTTTGCACACCTTGCCATGAACTTACAATAAGAAAATATACAGTATTTCATGCTCAAAAAAAGCCCATTAAAAAATGGTAGAGAATATTTAAATTGTATCTCTACTTACGGCAAATCCAAATGATGATGCACTGTATCTCATTACGGAGACAGCTGAAGGAAAGAAAATATTATTTACAATCACTTGAAATACTTTTTGTATCCTTTCTTCTTCTCTTGTTTGAGAGCTACAAAACTAGTTTCACCATATGGGTTTAGTTTCACCTGGTTCCCACTAGAACAACCTGACCAACACTTTAAAAAGATCTGCAAGAAAGGCCATGTGCTGCAGGAAGTGGTTAGGTCCCTCAAGATGCTTTTCTTTCTTCCAAAACTGTAATGGGGCAGACCTTAGTGTAGCATTCAGAAACAGTCTGTTTATGAAACATGCTACATTTCACATGCAGTTTTGAGTAAAAATATATTGAAACCACAATTTCAAACTCTCGGAAAACTTTACATGTCTCAAAGTGCTCCTTGCCCCAGCTAGACACAAAATTCCACCTGAATTGGATGACAGAAAACTATGCAGGCCCATCCAGACATCTTGACTGACATCTTTTTGACAAAAAGCCTAAGGGTAATTCACACAGCCCCAAGAAATACTTCCATCGGTGATTTCCAATCGAAAAAACATTAGCAGGAAAAATTTTGACGAGCTCTGATTTTGACTGCATACTGCCTCTAAAAAATAAACAAGACTTTAAAAATGGGCTAACATCTAGAAAAAAAACTATCATTTTTATCATTTTACTCCATGCATCCTAATTCTATCATCTCACAGTTCCCAATTCTAGGTAGTGTGCAAGAAAAAATACCTTTCAGTAGTCCAGAGGAATATCAAGGAAGAAGGAGAAAGCAACGGAAGAGGCCATCACCTGGAGATGGGACTTAAAGGGCAACTCTCACAAGCTAACAGCAATACTACGGCTACATCAAGCTCTCGAGCACTGAGCAGCTCGAGCCTTCTTGCTGTGTTTTGTAGACTGGCAAGTAAGGACTAACCAAACCTGTGCTCCCTGAATAAAACGCACAGCACTCTAGTTCCAATATTAAGAAGGCTTGGAATAAAACCCAAAAGGATTAATTTTACTACTCTTTTATGAACATGTATCAGCTAACTTACTAAGAAAAATATATTTTTGTAAAAATAAAAATACTTGACCTCAAAAAACCCAGACTCATCAATGACTTTGTCAATCTTAGGCTGACAAACACAGTATCTAATTTTCAGTATTCCAGTATTCATTAGAACAGCTTGGCAGAACAGAGCCACTATGGTTTGACTGTTCTTTTCAGTAACAGCAAGCTGCAGTTCTGTGGCACTTATCTGGATAAACAGAAATTAAAATCTTGGAAAAAATAACCCTTTTCTTATTGATCTAAGACCTAGCTGTGGCCATGAGCATGCCAGATATCTCAAATATTTCAACTTTATCATTACAGTTGGCCAAAACACAAACAAAAGTCATCAAGTTCATTTCCAGATTCCCATTTTCTCGAAGTTGAAGAGTATTGAAACAGCTAGTGTGGATTTATATCTCCCTCTCATTGTTAAATCATGATTTCCCACACTTCATCTCCTAGGTGAAAAAAGAGGCTATATTTCTTGGTCAGACCTGCCAGGCTACACTTGACAAGCTGACACTAGCTTGCAGTAATCCAGCTGCAAATTTGAACGCTTCATTGCATAATAATATATTGCCTACCAAATTTTCATTGCATGCCTCCTTAGAGGCATACGGTTTCAAGAACTGCAGAAGTCACATCCAAAAAATATGGGCATTCACAGGTATACACAAGCTTGCAATGTTCCTGTCATTACTGCAATGTTCCTGTCATTACTGCTCTCATATGATGCAGTTCAAAGCCACACTTTTACTCCTACTTCTATTTCTAGCCTGCCACTTCAGTGGAATTAGCTCCTCAGTTTTTACTAAATTGACAACTTTTTTCCCCACTCTAATCCAGACTTAAAACAAATTAACTCTATGGCTCCCTTTAAAATGAATACATAATTTCTAACAGGTGATGAAGGGCATACAGATAGCCACACCTTAAGAATGCTTTAGGGGACGTATTTGGTGTATTTAAAGCATAAGGTCTTTAGCATGAGAACTGTCTTTATTTTTATGTGTTCTACCACAGTGAATATCCACAGCACTAACACACAATCTGTTTGGCCTGAGCTATCTAAAACAGTAATGAAAAACAAGTATTAACTAACAGTGTTGCAAGTCTGCTTAAACTAGTGAATGCGACTGGAGAAAAGACTTTCCAAGAACTAGTACCTTACAATACTAACTCGTAGTGGTAAAAGGCCATAATAAAAGTAGTAATGACCATTTAAGCACTGGAAAGGTATATTTTTATATTATTTATTTAGATATTGTTTTTTTAATGGGAAAAACAACACATTTGTTTTTCTTTCAGAGTCAAATAACAATGTTAAAGCATCTTCAGCCCCGACCTAAGTACCTTAATACTTCTAGTTGAAAGTACAGTCATAAAGCTCACCAGTAAGTCACCCCAGATTAAATGGGATGTTTGTCCATGAGTCTAGGCTCTATGGCAGAGAAAGCAACTGTAATATTGGCTTACAAGGTGTCAACCAATACAGGTTGTCACAGACTGACCACAACCTCTAATGACATCAACTGGCTTCCATTCTAGGCACTGAAGCTGAAAGGACTTTAGGACTTCTTAGCATCCTTGAACTTGAGACCCGTGGGCAAAGAAATAACCAGTGGTCTTTATGCCTTTGGTATCGCTGCTGTGCTCCAGGAGCAATGTACAGCACTGCAGGAATGGATCATAGAGCTTTTGCTGAACCCTTGCCTTCCACTTTTTCCATTATTCCCAGATGAGTCTCTGATGTAAAAAAACCCCGGATTCCTAACTTTCATATTGAATCAGTACAATGGTGGGTAACAAGCAATGAGAAAAGAACAGAGCAGGCAGCTTAAAAATCCTGTGGTGCCACTGTATACATTTAGCAGCTACACTGCCATGACAGTGGGAGCCTGCTTTTAGCTATTTTATTGGCTAAATTGGACAGCATTTTATTACCTCTACAATAAAGCAGATAATCCTAATGCATTTTCCTGACATTTGTAAACGGAACTTGCAAGCAGTCAGAAACTAAAAATAGAGCCAGCACAGTAAGCCACAAATCCACCACTGCCTCCACCTGCACAGCGAGAGCAATTTGTGAAGTCTGCCAACCTATAGGTCAGATTTTGCTGTAATTCCTTCACTCTTTCCAAAGTGATTCCAAATAAAGAAAAACACCTCATTTCCCACACATTCTACCCTCAACAAAAGAAGGGTTTTATCCATTTCCATGTGCCTCAGAAAAATCATATGACTAGGTCCCTAACCCTACAAAATCATTTCCATTTAACTCTTCAGCCATCCAGTCTCCCACCAGCTTTTGCCAGGTTTAAGCCATCTAAAATGTGTTCCTGGAGAGCCAGGACCCCACAGTGACTCTGGGCCTCTCACTTCCTTGTCTGCATTGGGAGAGCACCCTGGTACCTTTTTGAACAAACGTAGGAGGCAAGAAATAGGACAGAAAATTAACTCTGCCTCCAGTTCTCCCGAACAGAAATCTTTGGGATGAGTCTGGCTACAAATGAGATGGTACATGCAAACAGCTCCTCCATCTGTCATAAAAATCTCCTCTTACCTACTCAGAGGGCTGAAAACTATTTTTAGGAAGCTTCTCTTGACAGGACAATCACTCCATCATGTTTGCTTTGAAATTAGTCTTTTTGAAAGACACACCTGGATGTCAGCGCATAAAATATCGTGGCTTCAAAGCACATGACTTGCACTTAGCAGAAATCAGGTAGACAATTTGAACATCACTGAAAGTGTTGGGTTTATTTTATATATATTACCATGCATATCTTGGAGGTTGTACAGAGTCACAAGCAAGAGGAACTGGAAGTTGCATTGAGTCAGAAGTGAAACTGAAATACAGTCTGTTTTCATTGCCCAGTGTTGGTAAACATCAAAAACTAATGTTACAATAAATATTTCAAAATAAATCTATTCCAAGCAGAGAAAACCAAATGAATAATACTTTCTAAAAATCCATCACAACTGAAGGCAAAGAACAGACATGACTGATACCATTAAAACTTGTAAAAAACTTCACTGACCAGGACCAACAGGTACACATATATTTCCCCAGGCACCTTCTCCCCTCCCCAAAATTCTAGTAGAGCAATATTTAAGGATTTTTATGGACATGTCCAAAATTTCTGCAATTGGCACAGTAGCTACAAACGGCTGCTAAACATCCAATCTCAAACACAAAGTCTACCAGACATCTAATCTACAAGGGCAGATCCAGTGCTATCCATCAGTGTCACGTTCCTACACCCATATTTCTATTCCAAAGTCACTGGCAAAACTGTACCAACCTTATCTATACAAACTCTTCAGCTCATTTTCCCAGTTTATAATTGCATCAACATGATAAAGACCCCTATTTCTGGGCAATATCATTATACTGTTATGTATGTATCTACCAGGCGGAAACTTAAGTTTAATGTACATTAAACCTGGATCCTGATCTCATTAGAATTTATGACCAATTTGTAAAGAAGTCCCTAAGAGGGTTCATTTTTCCACAGGCCTGCAAGGTGTCATACCGACTGTGCAGACTGAACTGCAGCAGGGTACTAGGAGACTTCTGTCCTTGGGGAAGACTCAGCTGTGGGATGTGACTCAGTGAACAAGAGTTCTAAAGGAGCCAGACATCATGTCCTCAGCTCTGCCACTGCCTGGGGCATGACTGTTAGGCCAAGAAACTACTCTTCTCAAGCTTTTTGTTTTTCCAATTTCTGAACTTGTTTTCTGTACAAATTCTATGCACTTCAGAGCAGCGACTGTATCTTCCAGTCTGTTTCTACTATCCACTGGACTACAGGCAGGGATGGAACTTCTGGCTTCTAAATGTGTACAAAAGCAACAAAGCTAAGGAACCTAGGATTTACCACTCCCTCCCTTCAAAAAGAAAGTCCAATCCCACCAAAATTATTAATCAGCTTTACTTTTTCCTTCATTTTTTTAAAGGACTGAGATCCTTGACATAAACAAGTGACTACTATTTAATAACAATTTACTTTACTTTTTCCATAACAAAAAAAAAATACAATATCCTAAAAATCTTTGCAGATTCGGTCTGGTAACAAATTCTGCTAATGGTAGCGGTAAAGCTTTCCAGGAATACCTTTCTTTCCTTCTCTATCACTCAGTTAATATTTTTTTTGTTTCTTTGTTTTCATCTATTGCAACGGTCAAATCTTTAGCAGCTGCAAACTTCCATAATTTCATTTACTTCAGTGAACTACAACAGTATGTATCAGCTGATGATTTTCCTGATTTGTTATTACAGAAACAGTAGAATTTCAGAGCTTTGTGCAACAGTTTTCCTTTGAGTTTAAACCAAACAATTCTTTCCAGTTTGCTGACATGTTAGCAAAAAAGCATTATTATTATCATCATCATCACAATCTCTGAATTCAGGATTTTCTATATTAAACCAATCATTTTTCAAAGTTTCAATTTCAGAATTTTTTAAAAACCAATTTTTTGTGGTTCTTGCAAAATATTAAATATCAGTTCTCCCTTAATTCCCTTTGTTTACATGTTTTCTGATTGTATCAGTCTTGAGGCTGCATTAGTACCTCATGGTAAAAGATCAGAAGACTTCCATTTCAGGGGTTAAATATTCACTGTATTGGCTTTCACGCAGGCAGCACAGATGTAGTTTTCCCAGACTGATTATTCATTATACCATGGTGCTCCCCAATAGCAGCAAACTCCAAGAACAGCAAAGCAGTCCAGTCTTAAAGCTTACTTAGTCTCCTGATTCACTTCCATTTAATTTGCTTTCATCTTTCCATTTACTACAGAAAAAGCACCCATGCCTCCACTGACATATCCCACAGATGAACAGAACAGACTGAGCAACCGAGCAAGACTGTACAATCCTGAACTATGAAACTATCCTACTACAGAAAGCAAGGTTTAACTTATCAAATTATGAAAAAATTATCCATGCAGAGAAAACAGTGAATCAGCTTTCTCTACAATACACAGTAGACAGTCCCCAAGAGCATACCAGTAATATAAAAAAAAAACCAGGCAAACACTGAATGATAGACACACACACACACATACACCCCCCCCAAGGGTAAATCTGTTCCTGATTTGGAAAAAAAATAATGTTTGGGCTCTCTTTTAACAGCTGCTGAAATATCTTCTATATACAACAAGCCTCCACTGCCACCCTTCAGTGAGTATAACACTAAAAAATGGTCAGCCAAATATATGCCAAAGCAGTCAATTTTGTATGTCCCTCTTCAGCATAGCTAGAGATGAATATGAGAAACCATTTGTTTACGGAAAGCTGTTTGTAAAACCAGAAAGCAGGCAACTCCATTAAGGCAGAGTTAACAGCAATTTCCAGGGTTGCTCAGAAGTCCACGCAGGGGTGATATTACAGCACGCACAAGCACTGTGCGGAGCGATTGCACTGCAGTGCCGGCTCTGGGAGAAAGCAGGACCCCTCATGTCCAGCACCCCACTGCTTCACACACTCCCGTGCTTCCTTTTGCAGGTGCCAACCTTCTGTTTTCAAACAAGATCATCTCAAAGAAAGAATGCAAATCAATCAGAGAAAAGGAGGAGTAGTATTTTTGCTTAGTTTTGGCTTTGCAGGGGGCAGGAACTAAAAGAGGGACCATATGTTACAGCTCCAGTTGAGCTTTAGCAGGATACTAATGCATACCTTTGCATTTAAAAATAGGAATAATAAAACTTGAAGGTCTGTAAGAAACATAACTACTTTTCTTTCCAGGTACATGGTGCAAACTCTCTGCAATTGAGTACACAGATGCATAGTTTAATCTGTTACATTTCAAATGGGGCCACTTGAATTACCCAAAATAACTCTGTGCAATGACATTAGAGCACATTGTCTTTTAATGAAATTATGTATTATTGATGCTTCAACTCCAAATATAACAACTGAAATGGTCTAGAATGTTGCAAATGCTCATAATTGCACATTTACCAGGGAAGCTTTTGCAGCTTATACCTACAGTCCACAGGCTTTGTAAATTTTGAGTCTTAATCTAGCTTCCAAAACCAAAGGAAGCAGTTTGGCCCTTGCCAGGGAGAAGGAATGAGTGGCACTTTGACTAAAAAAGCCACAAATCACCAGAAATGCTGAGTGATATCAGACACACTCAACAGCTGTTCCTAAAGCCCTGTGGCCAAGATCTGTAACTCACTGTATCCAAATGAAGGTTATCCAGATTTAATGACCTAGGAGACTCTCCAAAGGCAAAATTTCTCCCATCTTGTTTTACTGACTGGAGGCAAAGCTAGCGGAGGAGTATTCTGGTACTACAGAGCATAAAGAATTTAGAGAGTAAAGAGTTTGGCCAGTTACTTTAAAGTAGGTTTTACCTAAGTTAAAAGAATAAGCCAGAAAACTGAGGTGAAGGTTTGTAAAGGCTTATCAGACTTAAATGAGTTGCTGGAAGTTTTACAGAGATCCAGAGAACTCATATTTTATACATGTATTTCCAAACCCCTAACAGCTTGAACATAGGCTAAACGTTTTTATCAGTCATAGAAGGTTTTGAATTGTTAATAAAAGAGCTGAAATACTGCCATTATTCTCAGGTTCTGGTAAGTTCCTCTCCTGTAGTCACATTGGAAAGATGGAGAGATCCTTTCAAAAAGATAATTAAAGAATGATATCGTACGCAAGCTACAGCTCAGCTGTATTAACATAGAATTTACATGCAAGGATTCAGGCTAACCTCAGCACAACCAACAACAAATATATGAATATCGTGGGCTGTACTATGTATTGTGCTATGTATTGGTGTCTGTATGAAAAAACTGCTGTTAATTAGCTGTTATTTAGAACATAAGCACATTTAAAAGAACATAACCAGTTAGAATTGCATCCTCCCCACCCTGGACAAGGTTATTTGTCTCCATTACAGTAAAGCAGCCAAGTGGTTTAACTTTAAAAAGATGCTTAACTTGAAGTTTGCCAAATTTAGACTAAATGAAATATATCACAAAAGTCCAAATGCCAAACATCCAGATTCAGCATCCTTTTTTTTTTTTTATGCTACTTTTCAAACTCAACTTGATTGTGAATTGTGTTTTCAACAGTTGTGGTATATCAGACATCAGTAGGATTAAAATAAACCATCAATGCTGCTGTTAAAAAACACAAGCAAGTCCAGTTTAAAAGTACTTCTAAGAAACATAAGTAATTGTCCAACATCATAAAACCTAATTCTCAGCATGCTATAAAATTCAAGCCACAGGCTTCATGGTGCATACAAACGTATTTCACTGGTTGATATTTCAGGTTCAAAATCTTCACACCAGCAGACAAACATAACACAGCTTTAAACACCTGGAACCATACTACAGTATAACCTCTGCTCCATATAAATTGGCTGACTGAAGTGCAGCATGGAGGATTTGGATCAAGAGAAGATTTAGTTAGCTTTGCCAGCTATTCTATTTCTTTCTAGAAGTGTTTCAGCTATCTCATATCTTAAATAAGATAAGAAAAAAAAAATCTATCTGTGGTTTAACTCTACTCAAGTTGGATTCTTCCTGGTATTCTTTAAATTCGGAGAAGAGAAACACATTTTAGCCATGGTAAGCATTTAAAACCGGTCCACAAAAGCACTGGCTAAATACTTGCTCTTCCACATTAACTGTAAGAACCTCTTCTTAGTATCTGCTATCCACAAAAGAACACAGGCAATTTTTCTAGTTATAAACAAATACAGACCTGCCAGATAACAATATTTTCACTGGAGTTGCATGTGAACTTCAACATACAAATTTTTGATCAAAGGTCTTTTTTTCCTAGAATTTCAGTAAAATTTTAAGCAGCCCAGTGTATTTACCATAGAAGGTTCTCCAAACAAAATAGAACCTATTTTATTTGATGGATTTTAACTTTTACATTCAGTATGTGTGTGGAGAGAGTTATATATTTGAGGTCATTATATACATATATTTACAATAACCTCAAAAAAATAAACCAAACCAATTACAGTAGTCTCCTTATTTCACAGATAAAGAAACAGAACTGGATCAAGGTATCTTAGGACATATTTGAAGATCAGAGATCCAGAATAAGTTTAATAGCAAGAACAACCAGACTCTGAAGAGAGAGTATAATTGTTTGAAAAGGCTGCTAGGTTCAAGTGGTTGGCAGACTCACACATCATACTGTTTTACTAAGTAACTTTTGACAAAACCCTTAAACATTCCCTTTTTTAGGATTCTTATCTATAAAATAGGACAAAAGTACTTCCACACTTCAGGATGTTATACACAGGGAAAATCATTTTACCATATGGAATCATCTAGTAATTCTGCAAAGAGTGACAGCAGGCACCATGAATATCTTATCTATTTGAATAAGCTGTTTAGTAATATGATCTGCCTTTTATGATATTTCACATTCTCAAAGCACTGCCATAACTTTTAGAAATGCAAACTTTAACTACTGAAAATGGTAACCTAATTAGAAATGATTTGCCTGATCTCTATGGCATTCCCACAGCTTAACAGTTGTAAGATATTTTATTTTTATACTAGAACTATTTCAACAGACTTCTGAAAATCAAAGACAACTTCCTTTTATACAGAAATACAGCAGTTCTTCAAAGGTGTATTAAGTGCTGAAAGAACATATTGAAAATAATTTTGTATTGCCCTTTATCTTGCACTAGTATAATGTAATTCTAATTATTGAAACTGATGTGACTAGTGCACCCCCATCAATGGGTTATTACACACTCATTTTTGTCCTGCTGAAACCTCTAGAGCACAATGGCAGTGAGACCCATGAATGTAAAGGTGACTGTTTTAAGCGTCCTTTGTTTTAGACACCTTTGAAAAGTTCTGAATTTGGAACACAGAAAAATGAGTCCACACAAAATTGTCAGTTGGACACCCAATAATGAAGACACCCAAAATAATTATGAGAAAGAGCTATTAAAAAACTACATTCAAACTCAAGTAAATGAGAACATATAGACAGGCTGATACACTAGAAATTGTTAAAAAAAAAAAGTAACAATTTATCTGTGTTCTATTTTTTTGCAAAAATCACACAAATGCAACAGAAAATCTGTCAGAAGGAATGAAGGTAAAATAAGATATTTGCTTGGCACTTTCCTTGGTATTTTTGTCTAGTTCCTCCCTCAACTAACAGGTGGTTAAGCCTGAAATACTGTTCTTGAGGAGGATAAACAGAATTAGAATAAATTCTCTGCACATACACATCTGTGATGTAGAAATCTAAGACTGCTAGCTTGGCTGGAGCCCATCCACACCTGACCCTGGTTCAGTGGATCCTGGGACAAGGAATGGCCTCTCCAACCTGGCAGCCCAAGGGCACAGAGCACAATCCGACACAGATCATACGTACCACACAGCGGTACAGGAGGCTGTTCCTCTGGAACCAACTGTTCTGTACACAGGGACTGATACCTTCCTCAGCGAATCCTACACTAGTTAATGACTAACGGCACAACTGAGTCCCTCTGTTGTCAGTGGGAACAACAGAAGAGAGAAACATGATAACGCAAAGATTGACAGCTTTTCCTTATCATAATTTAAAAAAAAAAAAAAAAAAAAAAAAAGAAAACTGGAGGCTTATATTCATTTCTCTATGCATGGCTTACCTGAATATGCAAAGAATGGAACATGGTGTGTGAAGACAAGAGCAGAAAAAATTCACACTCATGACATTTAGTCTCATATTAAATGTTTGTTCTTCGAGCATTTTAATGACCTTAGAAATATAAAAACCAGATAAGATTTGAACTGAAAATCTTTGGTTGTTGAAAAATAATTAGTTATCTTCACATCTTTTTTTATCATCCCTATCAATTTCAGAGACAAGACACATATCGCAGTACCCCCCATTTTAATGAGATCGCAAGTGAGCTGCTTCAGAACCAAAACAAGCTGCCAAATACAATTAAGCAGGCTGCCAGAATATAGCACAATATTACAGAGATTTTCTTTCTAAAAAGTGAGATTAAGGGTGCAAACCATCCCAGACACCTCAGTATATTAGTGGAGAAACTTTAAAACCTGGCTTTACGGACACATTTTAAAAAAACAAAATTCCAATCTAAAGTTGGTTTTTGCTGTAAAAACTTTTCGATACCTCAACAGACTGTGGGAGAGGATATCCAATCAGACTGCAACTGTAGACACACAGCCCATTTCAGTATGCAGGAGCCTGAAGGCCTGTTCTCAGAGGTGAGTATGTTAGGCATAGAGCATGCCTCTACGCACTACTAGACAGGAAAAAAGGTATTCCATACCCCATTAAATCCTTCCATTTAATCTTCAGTTTTAACAAGTAAAGAGTTCAATTCCTGCCATTTAACATCTTAAACTTATAAAACTCTCAGAGGGGCATTCCCACACTCTTAAGAATCTGCAGTTTTAAATAGGCAAAATCACTTGCAGTTCCTTTACTGTTCTGTATGCTCAAGAATTCCTGTATGTGGCTTATCTGACAAGGCACTAAAATTCAAACAAGGAAGACTTATACTGGAATAAAGTAATACTTCTTTTGGAACTGAGGGCAAATTGGGGAAACTGTCACAATTTTCAACAGTAAATTTTACTGGCCAATTTTGCTAATAAACCTAAAAAAATGCCCAAACAACTACCAGCAAGTATTTTCGTACTTATTTTATTTCAGTACTGTTTTATCAAAGTTTATTTACATTTACTGTATTGTCATATAGTTTGTGGCAGTTTATCACCTAGATCCTTACGCTATAAACTCATTTCTAAGGCCAGATAACTGGAAAGCAAGAGATGACTGAAAATGTTACCTTGTCATTCATTCAGTTAGACCAATGGGAGATTCTATCACCTATTTCAGCATACTGTATCATGGGTTCAGATCAAAGTGACATTTAATTTACACTCCTATCACTATTAGGGAAGATTATTTTCTTTGCACAATAAATAGTCCAGGTAACCGCAAGCAAAATGCATTGATAAAGAAGGGAGGAAATTGCAAGCTTATGTATTGCTATTCACTGTGTGTAAGCAAACTGATGAACATACTGACTTCCACCCAACTCAACAGGGCTCTGAGAAACAAAAGAGGTTTGTTCACAAAATAAATTATGGAACTAGGATCTAATACCTACAAAGCCATTTATTTGAGTTGTCTAAGCACAGAGGAAATGACGTTTGCTGACTGCTTCTTAATGAGGGACATTTTTTCTTAATGAAGCCCAAAAGAGAAGGCAGGAAGCCATACAATCATAACTCTTTTAAGACAGGCACTCCCTACGGCTCTTATTGTACAAAAGCTTTAGTTTTTATTTTAGGATTGTCTTCAATGGAAGGCATGTTGGTTTGTTCTTGTATAATGATTTTATAGAATAATAGAATGGTTTGGGTTGGAAGAGACCTTAAAGGTCATCTAGTCCCAACCCCCTGCCATGGGGGGGAAGGTTGCTCTAGACCAGGTTGCTCAAAGCCCCGTCCAACCTGGCCTTGAACCCTTCCAGGGAGGGGGCAGCCACAGCTTCTCTGGGAAACCTGTGCCAGTGTCTCACCACCCTCACAGTGAAGAATTACTTCCTCTAATCTAATCTAAATCTACCCTTTCTCAGTTTAAAACTGTTACCCCTCGTCTATCCCTATACCCCCTGATAAAGAGTCCCTCCCCCCTTTCCTGTAGCCCCCTTTAAGTACTGGAAGGCTGCTATAAGGTCTCCCCAGAGCCTTCTCTTCTCCAGGCTGAACAACGCCAACTCTCTCAGCCTGTCCTCACAGGGGAGGTGCTCCAGCCCCCTGAGCATCTTCGTGGCCTCCTCTGGACCCGCTCGAGCGGGTCTGTGTCCTTCTTCTGTTGGGGGCTCCAGAGCTGGACACAGCACTGCAGGGGGGGTCTCACGAGAGTGGAGTAGAGGGGGAGAATCCCCTCCCTTGACCTGCTGGCCACACCTCTCTTGATGCAGCCCAGGACACGGTTGGCTTTCTGGGCTGTGAGCGCACATTTCTGTCTCACAGTCAGTTTTCCATCCACTAATACCCCCAAGTCCTTCTCCGCAGAGCTGCTCTCAATCCCCTCCTCGCCCAGCCTGTATTTGTGCTTGGGATTGCCCCGACCCATGGGCAGGACCCTGCCCTTGGCCTTGTTGAACTTCATGAGGTTTGCACGGTCCCACCTCTCCAGCCTGTCCAGGTCCCTCTGGATGGCACATCCCTTCCCTCCAGCGTGTTGACAGCACCACACAGCTCGGTGTCATCAGCAAATTTGCTGAGGGTGCCTCGATCCCACTGTCCATGTCGCCAACAAAGATGTTAAACAGCGCCGGTCTCAACACTGACCCCTGAGGAATGCCACTTGTCACTGCTCTCCACTTGGACATCAAGGTGTCAACCACAACTCCTTGAATGCGACCATCCAGCCAATTCCTTATTCACTGAGTGGTCCCATCCATCAAATTTTACTCCCTCTTATTCCCAAATATACTTTAAAGTGTGCAAGTCCAGAAGATTCTTTCTTTGCTGGACCTTCTTTGCCCATGCTTTTTCAATTAAAGGATATTTTACATGTTTTGTTAGCAGGATTCCAGCTCCACAGATAGCAGGCTCTTGCTTTACTTCTCATATGTCTGCTGGAATGTAAAGTCTGAACTGGATTATTAATGCTCCTTTAACACAGATCACCAAGCAATGAAAATTCACCCTTCTTATACAAATTTAAATATAAGAGTTGTGAACACAGACAATTCTGCTAAATAAATCAAGTCAGGAAGAAAAAAAAATAAATAAAGGAAATCCTCTGTGTTAACTTTTTTCGTTTTCTTGGTTGAAATATAAACAAACCTTCCAGGGAGAGGAGCAACTGTCTGATAGCTCTCTGCTGAATTTAACTGTAGGAAGGAACCGCAAGCCCTTCAGACAAATCTCCTCCTCAGACAACATGCTAATCTTAACAATCTATTCCTAAGGGCCTCAATAAAGAAGCCTGTCATCAATCCTACTTCAATGTTGTAATATGGAGATGCTCTGCTAGCAAGGATGACAGACACACTGTACACACAAAATAGCACTGTAGTTGGGCTTAGTATACAACTCAAGAATAAACCCAATATATTAAGTTAGCTGTAGGGTCTAAGTCATTAGGTAAAAATTACAATTAAAAAAATTTCCTTTTTTCTGTCGTTTTTAATTAAGCTTTGGTAGTAGCTCTTTAATGCAATAATTCTAAACAAACCTTCTTGGAAATATGTAATGCTGATTTCCTAACAAAAATATTTTAAAACTGTTACAGTTTTCTTTCAGTTGCACAGTCTTGACAACAGGGAGCGGTAGGAAATCCTACTCAGCAATTCACAAGACCAGGAAGATTGTAACAGCTTCCCTGAAGGATGCAGAGTTCTAAAACTAGAAGAAAAAACAGTAAATGATTGACATACCACACTACTTTGTATCTGTCCAATTGGCTTGACACGCCTACTGCTAATTCCGATCAAAGTAACAGAAAACTTCCAATCCGGTCTCTATGAGATGAGCTTAATTTATTTGGACAAAAAATAGTCCAGGTAACATGACAAAAAATGTGATGATAAGACAGGAGAATACTATGAAGTTGTACATTGCTATTTACAACATGTAATCATGTCAATAAAATTCCAACTACATCAATTATTTTTTTGTGTTCCATGCACAACTACTCCAAGGAGCAAGCTCTTGAAAAGTATTAAAACATATTCCCAGGACAAAACCCTTTATGTCAAGCAGCATACACCTCTTCTTTTAACATACAAAGGGCTTTTGCTGTTGCTCTTTTGCATTTTTTTATTATCAGCATGAAACAGCTTCAAAACTAAGAAAATTTCTATGTTTCAGTATACAGAGAATGTTTAAAGCAGAGCTGACATGTACCAGATTTGCAATCAAATGACTTTTCAGTGGAAGACTCTAAGCACCAGCAATACGTGGAGTCATCTAAAATATCCTGACTTAATTTTCTAAAATGATAAGCATTGTCTCTGAAAAATCCAAGTTTTCTGTCAGTAGCACATCTGAGAATGAAGCTAATTTTAATAGGGCTAACATGTCTTCTACAATCATGACATCAACAGTTTTAAAAATTTTTGTTGGCAATGACATATTTTTAAAAACATTGCTTCAGATTAGATTATTTGTGCTGGGTTTGTGTGTAGTGGGGATTTTTGGTAGAGGAGGAGGGGGCTTTGGTGGTAGCCCCCTGTGAGAAGCTTCTCGAAGCTCGCCCGGCTCCAAGTCAGACCTGCCTTTGCACCAAGGCCGAGCTAATCAGTGATGGTGGCTGTGCCTCTGTGATAACGTATTTAAGAAGGGGAACCTGGAAGGAGGAGTTGGGTTTGTGAGGAGGAGTTGTGAAGGAGACACCTATGCAAACACTGAGGTGTCAGTGGAAGAAAGGAGGAGAAAGGGGGGGAAGTGCACTGGAGCAGAGACCCCCCTGAAGCTTGTGGTGAGAGGGCAGGTTGTCCCACTGCACCCATGGAGGTCCACAGTGGAGCAGATGCCCACCTGCAGCCCATGGGGGACCCCACACCGGAGCAGGGGGCTGTGTTGGAAGAAGGCCGGGATTCTGAGGGAAGCCCACACTCTTGTAGTTCAGCTCTGGGAGGATTACCACACGCAGGAGAGACCCACGCTGAAGCAGCTCAGGAAGAGCTGCAGCCCATGGGAAGGACTCATGTTGGAGAAGTTCATGGAGGACTGTCTGCTGTGAGAGAGGAACCCAGCATGGGAGCAGGGGAGGAGTGCCAGGAGTCCTCCCCCTGAGGAGGAAGGAGCGGTGGGACTGACTGTAACCCCATCCCCTGCCCCATGTGCCACTGTGGGGGAAGAAGGTAGAGAAATCAGGAGCAAAGCTGAACCCAGGTAGAATGGAGGGGTGGGGGGAAGGTATTTTTAAGATGAGATAATTCTTCTCACTGTCCTCCTCTGTCCGTTAAGTGTTGCTGTTAGTGTTGGAATTAAATTGATATTCTTTTTTTTTTCTTCCCCTAATAAATCTGTCTTTTGCCTGTGACCATAATGGGTGAGTCAACCCTCCCTATCCTTATCTCGATTCCCAAGCCTTTTGTTGTATTTTTCTCCTTCCCATTCCTGAGGGGGAGGGAGCGAGAGAGTGGCTACATGGTGGTCAGTTGCCCTCTGGCCTCAAACCACAACAATACTGAAAGTAAAAAAACCAAACAAACCACATATTTTTATCATTCTTAGATTCTCATCTGCTCTGCTTTTAAAGATCAGCTAGTATCTAGCTATTCTCTGGCTCCATGCATAAATTATTTTCATTTGTAAATCCTGTTGAGAATACTTGCTTATTTATAAAAGCAGAAACCTAGAATTACTAACACCAGAATGCTGGACTTATATAAAAATTCCAGTGATCTGAATTTGTAGTCACCAATCCTGGTCCTTGAATCTGAGATTAATTTACTAGAACTGGTAGGTTTTGCAATGGCTAAGGATTGTAACGCTAGTGTAGCATTTTACATTGGCCAGAGATGTCTTGCTCCCTATTCCCACTGTGCTGAACTTACTGCTTTCCTTCCTTGGTGAGGGAAGGCTTTGAACTTTCTTGGCCTGATGCACCAGGAGGCATCAGCCTGATTCCCTCAATGACGCAAACACCACTGTCCCTAGTGATTTCAGTTGCCTGCTGCCTGATGAAGAAAAGATGTTCCTTTTGTAAAGCCTTCCAAGCCAAAATAGGTATTTCATATTCAATTACAGCTCTAATTATGTTAACTTATTCACTGCTTTCAATGACCTCTCAGCCTCCCTTCCCAGGTAAGACACCCTTTTAAGTTTACAAATTATTGCATTGTTTTCCCTGTGTTGCTCTTAGTCATCTTTTCTTTCGAGCTGCCTAGTGGTCAGAGCCACATTACAATGTTAAGCATGCTTCACAGCAAACAGAAAAGAAATTGCAGCAAGATCGTTCAAGCCACTTTAAAAGAAAATCAAGAACAAAATTAGCAGTGTAAAACTAATGCAGATTATCTGAAGTTAATGTGTAGATGTATAGAATTTACACATCTTTGTAGCTGTTTTACAGAACAGTCTAACAAATATTCTTCCTCTACACCCAAGCAGTTCAACTCTCAATTCAGAAGATATTATTGCAACATTCAAACAAGTAGACTATATTACTATATTAAATAATACCATATGAGAAAAGTAGATTGCTTTTGGAAAGTGGAAAGAGCAAGCTACTTTTATTGACTGTGCAAAGGAAATTCTGAAGTACTATAAATTCACCTCACAGTCTATTTCATAATTTAATTGCATACATAGGAGATAAGAGTCCAGAGTCTCAGACTGTGTAAATTTACATCATGTTCTTCAGATAAGCTTATTTATTTATACTACTTGATTATCTAGCCTTCATATAATTGACTGTGTGACACTCAGCCTAAATCTACAGATTTCCCATTTTGAATAGAGGGTGGTAAAGAAGTCTAAAACTTCTCATGGAAATATTGAGATTAACTTGATCAATGATACTGCTGGATAAAAGAACACTTACAATTGAAAACATTATTTTGCAAATATATTTTTGAAATGCTAGAAAGACAATATTGTTTCTTCAAATAAGAATTTGTAACCACTTCTCAAATATCTTAATAACGTAACTTCCTTTTGCATGCTAACTTTTAAAAAAATATCCTGCCATACAGTTCTTCATTCTACCAAAGAACAAAATAAAGAAAAATTGAGTGAAAGAAATGGCCAGGGAGAAACGATTAATTCAGAGCTAAAGCTGAGGCTCCTCTAGGGTAGGATGTAGGAATGACACAGCTGCTTCAGATGGAAAGCTTGAGGTTAGTCACAGTACATACATAAGGTCTTGAAAGGGCTTTAGAACAATTCTGAAATTTCTTCTGCAGCAAGGAGTGTATCTTTGTACACGAAAGGAGATGATCATTCTCTACAGGTATAGTATAGACAGTTAGCCCTAATAATGGATTTACAATAAGTTACGGCAAATAAAATCTCCTATGTGCTAGAAAACCCTTATGACACAGAAGGTAATCTTTCTGCTATACACATATTTATAGGCTCATATTTTCGAAGAAAGTATTTTTTTATTTCTGGCCTCCTACGCATCTTTTATAAATATAAGACAGAAAAAGAAGAGTCACAGTTCAGGATCAGTCACCAGGTAGACTTCAACAAGCTCATTTCCTTTGCTGTGGCACATAGTACTACAACATACATTGAGTTATCAGCCACAAGACCGTACAAAAGATCCAAGAGGGATCTTGGGGTACAACTCTTCCAGCCTTGGTCCTGCATACAAATTACCTCTTGGAATGACAGCACATTTGCTACGGACATTCCAAACTGATGTAATCAAAACCCCGCAAGTGATCTCAATTGCAACAGGCAAAATTTGGAGGGAGAAAACTATCAAAAGCCTAAATCATAAACTCTAAAGACTCCATTTATTTACTTTTTTTCATTTGCTTTCTTCACATGCATGGTCTTCCCAGGACTATATAACAAAAGCATCTGTTCTTTTGTACAAAAAACTTGTTTGGAATTTGCTTTTGTCATAAGCCGTAACAGAAACAAAATGACAGACTGCTATACAATAAAACCAATACTGATTCGTACTTGATTTCACAATAGGAGATGTGGTTCAATTTAAACATATCAACACGTTTCAAATCTTACAATCGGAATTATGAACAAATTTGCTCACTGGCATGGCTTTCAATATTCTTCTAATTTCTAGACTAGAAGAAATAGCTGTGTTCACTTGTTCTTGTACTTTTGACTAATCTTGACCATTACTAGCTCAAACACCTCATACTCCCCATGACTAGGGCTTGCATCCACACTGGCCAAGGTTAGCTCCTCGATGGTGGACTGGCCCACTCACAACGATACAGCGCCAACCCAAGACTGGGAGCCCATTGGTCATTTCTGTACAGAGATCTGATAACAACTGACTTGCATTTATAGAACATTTTCATTATCATTAATTTAAAATATTTTCAAGAGCCTTAATAGATAATGATTTATTGAGGTATGCGTACTAGTAAACTAGGGTTCAAAATAAGCCATTTCATTAATAAATTGGTAAGTACTTCTGACAAATCATTGCTCTTGTTGAAAATGAGGTGTTTTCTCAACAGCAAATACAATCCAGGAGTAAAAGGTGCTTATCAGGACTTAGCAAGTAAATACGATGCCGAGAACTTTAAATAAAATTATGAATTATTTTTGTTGATGCCATACATTACTCAGTGGAAACAATTTTCTCATTGTTTCTGCTATTATTCTATGTCATGGAACAACATGCAACAGTAATTATTTGTTCCATATCTTTGATGTTCTTTAATAAATTCTGAATTAAATGTTTGCAGCTTTATACTGACACAAATGGAATGAATGAATTCTTAAATTCTACTGTGAAAGAAATTGTAAAAAAAAAAAAAAAAAAAAGTGTTGGCATTTGGGAACTCTAGTACTGAACACAGACCAGATGATTAATTTCACAACAGGTACCACAGAAAGCAGTCCTAAAGAGAAAAGTTCATTGAGACAGCTAGAAGAATATACACATGAAACTAACCAAAACAATTTTATAAATAGTTGGTAAAATTAGGTATTTAAAACTAATTCAAATTTGCTGAACATGCCAATCCAGTTTCTCTCTATAACTCAGGTTCCACCTCTCCAAATTACACAGTCTTAATCATTTATTGATGCAATTAGTCTGTCAAATTTGGACAGGAGTTCGAATTCACGTTTGGTAACACAGAGATTCCAATTTGTATGTCTTATGGAAAGGTTAAATATTTACTGTAACTTTGATTATTTGCAATTTTGGATCTGACAGTCACACCAGAATAGCTAGGCCTTTAACACTGAAGCTCACAGAAAAGCCATTCTACTGGTGTTAATTTTTTTTTTTTAATTTCTGTCTTGCAGCTGACCTGAAGTGACTGTACGACATCTGTTTCCTCTCTGCACCACTTTCAATTTACACAGTTCCACACCAAAAAAACATACTTTCTACTGAAAAAAATCTCAATGCAAAACCACAGATTTAAACAAAGAACTCAGATATTTAATTACCTTTACATGACGGTTGGAAAGAAAAATTTTTATTTCTGTGTAAAACGAGACAGGTTGTTTGGGGTTTTTTGAACAATAAAATACCACCCCACCACCTCTGCTAGCTTCTTTTCAAAGCAAACCCACTGACACTGACAAAGGCTAATCACTCTTCATGATTAGACTCCCTCTTCCTTACCATGATATTTACAAAACCTTGTTGACTTGCAATGCCTCACAGTACTTGTATGTGGTTCCCGCGGTTTGAAAAAGATTGACATAGCTTTACCACTGAATAAACAATGAGAGAAATTAAAAACAATCGCAAAACATAAGTGTAGTTATATACATGTTTATTCTAGCTTGGTTTAATATAGAGTTTGTCATTAAACTTGGGTCTTACTCAGTGCCCAACAAAATCAATGGAATTACTTCAACTGATGTTAGTATACACTGGAGCAGATCTACAATTTGTTTAGAAATATTATTTTGTTATTTATTTTCCATGTAAGAAGTATGTACACATACATAAGTGTATTTTTAACCTTTACTAAAAATGCATTAAAACCTACCAAAAGTGAATCAGTAGTTCACTACAAAGCTCTAGACCTAGATCTTCAACAAAATGTCTTATTTTTGAAGCTGATCTATCCTAGCAAAATGAAAGCACTTATGCTCTTTCAATGTTACTTAAGCTCCATGTCTGAATACTAGTGTTTCAGTAGCTTTTTCACAACAACTTGGGAAGATTTTCAATTCCTTATAAAATTAACTTCAAGAAGTTAATCTGATCCATAGGCAAAAAAACCCTGTCAAATTAAAGCACGTAAGTAAGGTACTGGTTCGTCCTTAAACTTCAAAAGAAATACTTAAGAGTCCACCTAAAAGTTTACTGCAGCAAGGATAATGAAAATATCCTTTCCTCCTTAAAGAAACGCTAACAAAGCTTGAAGAACTATATGTAATTACATTTTACAACCAGACAGAAATGTTGGCTGAATAAAAATATCTAGGAACAGCAAAGAAAAACCTGTATAATGTTATTACACAGATTTGTATAGATTATTAAACATGTTATAAGACAATGTCTTCATAGCAAGTCCTGCAGAGAAGATGAGCTAATTTCCTAAAAAATTTGGTCAACTAATTATATACCTTTGATGTTACTTAAAAGATGTAGGTCCTCTCTTCATTATAGAGTTTAGTGTCATGTGTTCTTGTGACATATAACTACGTTATTAGAATATGAAACTTACACAGGCATGTATTCTTATTTTTCCTTTGCTTTTTGAAACCACTGCAGAACAAGCAGCATCCCCAAAGCTGCTCAAGTAATGAAAAACACAGAAACAACTGGTCAAAACTAATCCCTCAGCCCCTACACATTACTAAGAAGAGGCTGCAATGAAGTACAACAAAGCATAATTCACATCAAATCAAAACAAATGCAAACTAATCATTAGTACCTATCTTCAACAAAGCAAAAGGACCTGTTTAGCACAACAAAGCAAAATATGCTTCCATGTGTTTTCCATGTGTATGTAGGCACAAATACACACACACTGGCAGGAGGGAAAGTAAACCAAACTGAGCTGATAGATGTGGCAATGTACTACATTTGTAGAAACGCGGAATAGTGCTAATGCTGAGCTAGTCTGTGGAATAAGCTGGAAGAAGTAGAGTTGGCCTAAAACATCAAAGAGCAAGAAAGAAAAGTCACACTTGTCATCATCCATCACCAGCAGATACTTCCTCAGGTCCCAGTCTTGTGTCATCATCAGAAAATGCTTCAAACAGGGAAAGGGAATTGTACACAGGTTTAAACAAAGTCTTCAGACTCAACCACTAAAAGCCAGCTACTCCTTTTCCTTTAGCAACAATATATGCTGCCAAAGCAAAACAAGAGAAGCAACATTCAGCTGGCTAGGTTGCAGGTTCAAAACAATAGACACTGGGTTGGCTTCAGCTTGGGCAAGCCTAAGACTTCGGCTTTGTCCATTTATGACACATCTTCAGCTGTTGCCAAGACAACACTAACATCTCCCCATGCTGTGAAGTGCTCTTAGTTTAAATATTGTATAAATGAACATAAATCTTTCATATATCCCATGCAGCTATTGTTTGTGAAGTGGGGGCAGTATTCCTCTTCTCAGTTTTATTAGAGGAAGAAATATTATACAAATCAGTCATTGTTATTCACTGAACACTGAAAAATTTCAATAGCTCAACCCAGCATAATGTTAATATTTTTTTATGAAAAGCAGTACAGTAAGGCTCTGTATCTTGAATACAGGAAAGGACAGTTCAACAAATTTTCTGTCATGAAAAATGCAGGTGCGTTGGAAAACAAGACCTCCACAATAACTTATTTTCCATGTAGAAACTTAAGCTAGCTCAAGTAAAAAATTTTTTAAAAATGTTTTAATATTCTAAGTGAACATTTTGTAGAGATTCCTAATTAATATTTTTTGATATTTTAATTTTTAATTCCTTTTGGATATTATTCATAAACATTGAAAAATTTCTTAGGATAACAACACTCCCATCTGTCTCTAGCCGAGTTTCAAAGCACAAACATGATGCCGTGCTTCCTCTCAGGGCATTCTGCACTTGAGAATCAGTAAAAACCCTTATAGGCAAGGTACAGCTTCTGTTATCACGTACATGTAAACCTGTAACAGCAATTCCTTTATTTTCAGTTCTACATTCATAAAAGTATTTGAGATAAACCTAGAAATAAAATAGATCTTCCTAGTTTTCTATTTGATTAAAGACATTTTAGAACAAATACACAGAGAAAAAAGAATAGTCAACCTTTTTAAAAAAAAACCAATACTTTTCCACTGCAAAGGCCTATGAAGACATTCATGTAGGTATTATAATGTAAAACTGGCACCCAGTTCCTATGCTGTTATCACTTTACATTACTGCTTTTGATACTGATTGGTTGTTTTAACAGGGTCATCTTCTAAGGGGTAGACCTATGTCTTTGCAGGCAGAGCTGATAATTTCCACCCACATTGGAAAAAAACAAGTATTAGTTTATTTAGGACTAAATGTAGCTCATAGGATTGGGAGTGCATGTACTGCACCAGACACTGTTAACATTAGAGACAGTGTGTTTCGACTATCCTAATAAATCCACATCCTTCAGTTCCTTTGCCGACAATGGAAATGAACCTCCTCTTCTGTGAGCTCTCTATCCTGTGCCCTTCTTTCCACACAGAGAATATGGAACTTGTACTAACGTCTCAGAACATTTATGTAGATTTTCTGTTACTTATATACAGATATTCCAGAATAAAATGACACTGGGGAGCAGGGTATTTTTGTTTGCAAATACATGGAAATGCTGTAATGACCTATAAGGAAATGCATTAAATTGGATCAGACTCATCTTTAATGACTCCCTGTATTTTCTTTACAGACAGGCAGATAGATAGATAGATAGATAGATATTTCATCTTCTCATTTTTCTTTTAGGCTCACTTTTCATGGCTGCTGTAGCATTTAAATAGAGTTAATCAGTTCCCTCCAGAGCAAAGGCAAGTACTATAAACAGAGCTGTATGGCTCAAGGGATGTTCAGCAAATGTGTTCAATCAACACTTGCTCCTTCTGGAATAAAGAGGATGTGCCTCTGCATCAGATTTAGCCCTTGTCTACTGTTTGAATAGTGTGGCAGTCTCTGTCTATGCCATATTATGATTTGGATTGAGGGGAAAAGGGCATGGGGTTATTCTAAAACTGTATTGCAACACCCAATTTTCATCTAATGAGGATTATCTAATTTACATCTGAAAACCTGTACCTACCGCAAATGTGCAAGTTACAAAAGAAGGCATGTGCAGGGCTGGAGCTGCTGGTGGGAAAGCAGATTTACATTTACTCTGCTAGGACACTTATTCTATATGAGCCTGTTAATTATTATCACTGGAACCACAATATTATCATTTCTTCTGATTAATTTAATTATAATTGAAAGTAGCAAGCTTACAAGTATAGCCTTTGCTGGTATATGAGATGGTGTGCTGCTTTAAAAGGTGATAGTGATAGATAAGTCATTTAGACTTAATATGCATTAAAGAAAGGATCCTTATGAATGTCATCAATAAATAATTATCAAGTAGCAGTTCTGATTTGGTAAACCCCCACAGAAATTGGCAACTTCAGACATGTTTAATATCTCATTTGAACTGGTAAAATTACCCAAATTCTCGTAAGTAACTCTCTCTCATTATTTTAGTAGATTATAGGTTAATTATTAAAAGATTTGGAGCCTTCCTGACCTATCACTTTACATCCCTGAAATACATTACGGAAAGATAACAGAGGGCCATTGCTGCATGCAGACACATAGGTTCCTTTGATCTCCAGAGCCAAGTTGTATGACTCCAATTTCCCATTAATTAGATAATCTTTCAGAGGATTATTTGCTAATTATCCTCAGTAGGATTTCAGCATATGAAAAAATACACAGAAAAAGAGAGACTTCTCTAAGAAACCTGGCATGCTATACAGAGCACAGTATGGGAATACCCCACAGATGCTTGGGGATCCTTCAACCTTGACATTCCACATATAACAGCCTGGTTTGTATTAACTGCTCCTGGGCAACAGAGTATCCAGGGTCTATTATACTTCAAAATCATCCCAACACCAGACAGGACTTCAAAATAAGATTATTTTACTAAAAAGCATGTTTAAGCAACTACTTGACAGATTTGGAAACAGGCACAAAAAAATAAGTGTGATATGTAATAGCTATGTGTCATTTACTAGCTATGGGAATTTCCTTCTTTTTCATTCTACTAGCAGAGCTGAAGACAGACACAGGAGGGATTTTTGCACTTATAACGACCAAGTAGCAATTCTTAGACAAAGCAAGTTTTCCAAGCAGTCTCTTCCCAAACAGAAATGCTTGCTTGGGTGGGAATCTTCCCTTGTAAACCTCCCTGCGAAGAACTCATTAATTCCTCAATTTTTCCTGTAATGTTTTAATTCTGACAGCAAATTCAATCAAGAAATATTTGCAACTTCCTTAGTAATGAAATACTCTTTGTGGCAGTCTTACTTTGAGCTGTATGATGGTGCTTCTGAAACATGCCGCCCTTTCTGCCAGATCTAAAAAGTATTAACATGTGGTTTATTAATAATATATTCATATGATGCAAACACGATTCATTCTGCCAGAAGAGCTTAAGTCCTGGTACATAATATGTATTTTGAGAATCACTTCTTACACACAATGTTAGTGACACAAAGAAGTGCACCTTACCATTTGCTTATGATCAAAACTTTGTGACAGATGAATTCAAATTTGAGGATTCTGATATATTTGGGCAAGGTTACAACGTTATCACAGTTTTCAGGATTTGGAGGGCATGAGTTTCTATACACTGCTGCTTTTTGCAATACCGCATAAGTAAAGGTATTAAGATAACTCAATATACTGGTCAAATGGGCTAAACAAGAAATGTTGAACTGAGCTGAACATGTGGTAATAAACAAGCACTATCAGACAGTGTGTGCTTGAAGAAGCCTTCTTTTTTCTGCCTTGCAATTATAACTATCCATGCTTTACAGACTTTCTTTCACAGTCCTTCACAAAGTTAAACCACAGCTGCCTGATACTCATGTGACCAGCTGACATAAAAACTGTAGTTCTGGGTTCTGAGTTACTACATGTCCACCAAATGCTACAGCAATTGCATCTATAACCAGTAAATCTCTCCCAAACTGCTACTCAGTTGACAAATTAGACATCTGTAACCAGAAAGGATGAAACAGGAAGAGAGAGCTGTCAGACTTATCCTAGCAGTAGCAGAGCTTTATTCCTTCACTTCCTCCCAGCCAACCAAAATATGGCACAGAGTTTTGGCTGCTGCTGTCCTTGACTGCTCTGACTGGCTGCTGTCATATCCTTCTCCATTATTTCCAAGGCACAGCAATGCCTGTTCTGTTCCAGGATCTCCTACACCCAAAATCTGAGCAGCAATGTGCAGTCACATGACTTGATGCAACTGAGATAAGCAAAACAATACCTCAGCCAACTATCCAGCAGCCAGAAAAACGATGGATCAATGCTGGCAGCTGCAGACCACAGTCTTGTTTGCTGCTGAGTCAAGCATTTGCAGCACATTTGAAAGCAGCAAACCCAGCCAAGTGTGTTTAAGTTCCAGCAGCATGGAAGCATCCTGTCAGCAACTCTAGAGCCACAAAAATCCTAAAGAAGACATCATCTAAGTTCAATAGCCTCCAAATACTTCCCGGATGTGAACTTTGGTCACTGAAGTCAAGAGAACTATTCAGAGAAAGTCCAGCTTCGTTTATGCAGTTGTAGAACTTGGGTGTTGAGTACATGTCGGAAATATGAAAAAAAAAAAAAAAAAAACCAAAACCCACAGAAATATTGTGTACATGTCTATATGTGAAAAAAGCATCTACCTCTTGGTGATTTAAAGAAAAGGTAAAAAACCTTATCTATAATAGATTCATAAATACGTCTTATGCTACATTTCTGGTGTAATGTGCTGATATCTTGAGTTACTGTAGATTAAGTATACTCAAGAAGGTAAATATTACTGTCCTGTAGCAATTGTATATTAGCGTTCTCCTGCTGAGATAACAATATTTTTTAGTTTGACAGAAAGGAAAGAAAAAAACCATATGAACTGCCCAGTAAGAGCTGATGGTTTACCAGTAAAGAAGACTTTCTTAGAGCACTTTAGAAAACCTGGATTAAATGTGCACCTCACAGCACTGCCTATACTTCCTTGAGGGACTGCTTTTGTAAAGAAGGCACCTAAGTTTTGAAGTTAAAATAATGAAATAAAAACTCCAGTCTTATGTTCTTTTAATTATCAAGGAAGTAATGACTGTCAAAACGTGTTCTATTTCAAAGTCTTGGTTTTAAAATTTTCTACTATTTTCGAACCTATCACTGAAGAGTCATATATGTTATTCAGCATGTCAGTCCTTGTGATAACATTTAGAAATCTAAGGGATATTTTGTTATTGTCACAAACTTCATGGCTATAAAGACATTGTAATAGATTATTCTCACGGTAGCCCATTGAAGATTTCTGCGCAGATACTCTTCACATGCACCAAAGGGTAAAGAAGACAGTCTTCGAAAAAGGAAAAATAATCATCTCCACATATATTTAATGCACATCTGGTGGCCCAGCTTCAGAAATTGTCAATTGCTCTTTCTTCAGTAAATGATTTTATATTTATCTAACCATGTTGTCATGCATATGATCTGAAAGCAGGACGGTAACACAATGTTGTCCAACTCACCTAATTCCTCCCAAGTAAAGCAAACACACTTTGTTCAGAAAAAGAAAAGATAAATTATACCACATAATATGAAATTGTTACACTGTTTGTGGCATATAAATGAAAGGTCCATGAATAAATATGGTGGGTGTTCTGTGGATGTTACAGATGTGGTCAGCATACTGTCATTGTCACAGAACTCTCAGAGCAAACAAAATGAACAGGGAAAGGGATGTTCAAAACAAAGCCATCTGGACAGTACATTTAACCAAAACAATGTTCCACATTAATGAATGTGCAACTAAGGGTTCAGCTATTCTTCTCTCTTAGTACAGCTAAGGTCGAAGAGGTGAATACATCACTAATCTCTGCATTACCATTATGAGAATCATTTTTAATTGAAATGCTCTGGTATATGCATTTGCTGCCAAAATTGGCTCCCCTTATACCTGTTCACTGAGAGAACAAATGTAGTGATGCTTCAGACTCACTTCTGGACAGTGTAAAGGACTGCATCTAGTGTGTACCTATACATAATTATTACATTTTTATTGGTATCAAGCTGCAACAAAATTTTGAGTTCCTTAGTTGTAACACACAAAGACTGCTGGCATTAAAACTTAAAGAGCAGAAGCATTTGCATTTTTATATCTCTTTCCAGTTGTCTGCAATGCAATCTAAAAGGCCTTGCATCAGATTCAATATGCATCCTAAATAAATAAATAAATAAATAAATCTGATTTCTATTTTTAAAATAACTAGAATAAAACAACAGGTACAAAGTTTCATATTTATAATAAGCAGGCCTGGAACAGACTTCTTCATTTTCCCCAGCAAACTTTCTATTACTAATGCAGACCTTGAAACACAAATATTAATGTCAACAACGAAAATAATTTGTATTTATATCTATTTGCAGGCAAAACGGATGCACTTAATGACATCAATCATCCCACTACAATCTACAGTAATAATATACTTTAGAAAATTATATAAATACTCACCTTATAAGTAGGGTTTTTGTGAAAGACTTATTACAACCTCCCCAACAAATATTGGATGTTCGAGTGCTTTTAGAACGACTGTATAGTCAGTCCTTCCCAAAAACAAGACTTAAAACTGCAATACACAGTAAGAGGTTGTTCAAATCAAAGCTAAGTTGTAGAGAGTTTAGAACTAAATTCTACACTTTTGTGATGCCAGTTCTGCTTATCCCAGCAAAAAGAGCAGCCACGTACGTTCATATAGATCAGATTTTATGTTAAAAAAAAAAACCACTCACAAAAGACCAGAGTAAAATTTCCACATGAGTACAAAACTTTTACTGCTCTGGTATAGTGTAGTATCAGTTTTGCTGCTGAAAATGCCTCTGCACACACCAAGTTCCCAGAAACTTACTTTTTCCAACTCTTATTGAGGAGTCACATGCAAACCTCTATGCAATTAACAACCTGCAGTCTAAAGTCATCCTGAAGATGACTACACAACTCGTCTGAACAGATTTCAATCATGAATCAATTTCAATTCAAGCTCTAGCACGTGCACTGAGTCCCATTTATGTCAAATGGGATCCAAATTTAAACAAATTCAAATAAATAAATGTAAATAAATAATATAGATATAATATTGCTGCTTACTCTGAAACTTCCATTATTCCCAATCCCTCCCTTCTACTCCTGATATATTAAGAACATACTCCACTAAATCTTGGATTTATCAATGAATTAGCCAAAAAAACAACAATCAAATCTGTTCTGAATAAGGTTCCCTTTCTTTCCCCCACTATACCCAATTTTCATGATCACCATATGAATCTGATGACCTATATTCTTCTCTTCTCACTTTTTATATACATTTCTTTTATAATATACCAGACTGATGAATTACAGGACTGACAGCTGTCATAATAAAGAACTATTCCTAAGATGAGCCCTAAGTATTTCTGAACTCTATTTTACAGTAAGCCAAAGCTGTCTGGGGTGGTTCAAAGTTCAGAATCTCCTATGTCTGATTTTCAGCTGCTGAAATTCTGAATCTGACAAGCAGTAGTGGTTGCATCTTATTCTACAGAATAGGGTGTTATACAGACATCAGCCTACAAAATACCTGAACCTCAGAATAAAACTGCCTCCTGGTGCTCACATGGGCAATCCATTAGTATTTCAATTATTTAGAGAACTACAGCCATGGACGGTACAGTTAAACACAATCTATTAAAATATGTAACAAGCACAGGAAGTTAAATTTAACACAACAGCCGTTTGCTTCTCCTCTGCCAAATTAGAGCCTCAAAGGATTCCCAATATCAAAAATCTGAATAAGAGGCGAGAAAAAATAATTGACTTGGAACCATTACTCTTCAGTGAAGGACCTTTCCTGGTCAAGACTTATGACAGCTGATGACAGCAGTAGGTACTGTACTAGATACTGAAGATGAAATCCTGGCTCCAAAGTCCATGCCAAATTCCAACAGTACTTTTGAGCAATTCTTAGCCCTTCTGACTCAGTTTTTGAACTGTCAGTTGAGTGGGAGGTGTGAATTGAGGAAATGTTTTCATGAGTTTCCTCATTTAGCCATTTTTCCATAATATACATTGGCAGAGCTCGGAGGAAAAAAAAAAAAAAAAAAACAAACCACCACTCTGCAGACTGTTCACTGTTTTCTGAGTGAATTACTCAGCTTTTTAGCTATGCCAACGCTTACACCTCCCAGGGTTTCCAGAAATGCTGAAGGCTGCAATTCTTACTCCTCAACACAAAGAATCAAAGATCAGGAACAATCATATTTTTTCTACAATCATATTTTTGCAGGTCACTCATCATATAGATATCCACATGAAAGCTATTAAACTTCAAGCTATTACTGAAAGGAAAAAACTGCTTAGAGACTTAAAAGCAAAGTAGAATCATGTATGCATACATAATATCAACTACCATCATAACTTCAATACTTATCACAGCTTGAACTTCAGAAAAACTTAAGCAGGAGTAGGTAGGAATTCCAGAGCAAGAAGGCAAAGAGTCTTTGACTATCACTTAAGCCAGGAGTTGGCAGTCTGATCTCTGGCGTCCTATTTCTAGCTCTGTTACTGCCTGATTCTGTGACTTCAAAGAGTATGATACAAAATGTAAAATGTAAATAGTCCTGTAAGAGCCAAATCAGCTCAGTAAGTTTTGGCCTGCCTTTATGAATTCATAACAGAGAGTATAAGAAACATCCATCTGTCTTTGAAATGCTTACTTGAAAGGGGACTAACCTTCAGCATCCCTTGTCTGAGAGAACAAAATGTCAGGATTCAAGTCACAGCTACAGGATCAGCTTGGTGAGAAGGTAGATAGAAATAAAGGACATAAAGTTGCTGGGACAAGGCATATGGAATCCAATTTTCTTCAGCAAAAGGCTTTTAATGGGTGAGGACATAAAGGCATGGAGGAACCTATTACTAAATCTGAATAGATTCATTTCAGTTCTGATGGTATGGCAACTTTAGATATTGCAACGCTTTCTTGGGCTATGTAGAACAAACAGGTGTTGAGGAAAAGGTCAGACCTAGAGTTTTTGACAGGAGGAGTCCTCAGGCTTTAACCGCTTCATAGTTTCAGGACATCAAGTATTTTAAGCATTTGCAGAAGTGCCTGCCTGTCCCACCCTTGGCAAAATGGCCTTAAGAACAGCTGTCAAGATATAGGTGCAAGTGTAAAAACTACAGGTGAATGAAACACTCAAAAAGTCTACAAAGTCTCTGCCCAAAACTGATTTTGCCAAAGAAGTTTGTCATAAAGGGAAGCATGAAGATACTTTTGAAACAAAGAAACATAGACATTTTTAATAACAGCAAGGAAGCAGTGATGGAAACAGCAGTAATCAAAACCAGGTCTGGCACTACCAGAACTCACCCCACCAGATTACAACCTCTGTCTAGGAGCTACAGAGCAGCCTCCTTGTCAGACCCCATGAGGAGCTCTCACTCTAAGCTGCGGACTGACAGAATGGGGTACAACAGGTAGGGACCCTGCATGCCTATGACCTTGCAGGGTGCCCAAGGATGTGGGTTAGCGGATACCTAAAGTAAGAACAGCCACATCTCTGACTGGAGGGGTGTGTGACAGGCCCAGCACATGCCCAGAGAAGACATGTTCTCATAACCCTTTATTTCTGTAAAGAGGGGATGGGGGTGCACATATAACCTTGGGGGGACTAGCGTTAGTTATAAAAGAGTATTTAGAAATTTGCTGTTGCATATAAATATTTTGTGTCTAATATTGTGGTTTATGCATTGCATTGCTGATATTGATCATACAATTTATGGATTGCCAGTTAATTACATGTCATTAATAAATCAATAAACCAGTTTGATCCTTGTTTGATTTAATCTCTGTTAATTGAATAGTTTGTCCCTGCAACCAGCATTCAAATTGAGTGCCACTGCAGGAAGACACCCAAAAGTCACTATTGCCTAAATAATTACTTAGATGTCCCCAAATAAAAAATTCCTTTGTGGGCCACAACACACACGGAGAGCTCCAGGGCAGCGAGCGTTTCCAATCAGAACAGCAGTGCTCTCCAGATACACTATAGCTCCCTATACACGTAAATCCAGGCTATCATTGTATTGCTGTATGTCATTATGCATACAAACTATTGAAAAGCTTTTGTATTTCTATCCTCTCTTCATAGAGTACTTTGCAATGGTTGAGAAAGAGCCCATACTTTAATAAATAAAAACTAAACTTTGTTGCAGTGCATTTTAAGTACAATGTATCACCAAGAATCTTTGGGATCTCCTGTGTTTGAGACAACATTGCTTTGCATAGCAACAGCCATTATGTGCAGAGGCTGCAGAAACGTATTTCAATGGAACTGTAAGCCTATTACAGCTGATTTTATTTAAAAAATAACAACAACTAAATTAGCAGGGAGCTAAAAAAAAGTAGAAAAAAAAAATCCAAATACATTTTAAATGTAAGCCTTTCCAACGGGTCAAATTACTTATCTTTTCCATGTCTACCATTATGAAAGCAGTTTTCAGTTATGCTGGTTTACTAATTGCCAATCTCCTCACAAAACGTTGACAAAACAAAACCAAAAATAACAAATAGTAGAATACACAGCACTGGTTTCTCGAGGGACCCATATACGTGTTGATGCATGAGTGCAACATGAATAATTCAGAATCTTCCTATCTGAAAACAGTCTTTACATAACTAAGGTCTAAAACCCCTTACATTCATTAAGAAAGATTACTAGCAACAACTGCAAATTCTGGAATTTCTTATTGTCATTAGACTTAATGGTTAGAATGTGAGTTTTATGGAACAATGGAAGGAACAATGATCTCACGTCCATGCTCTGCATCTTCTGAATAAATCTTTCAATAGCTTTTCCTACTATTCATGCATTTTAATATAATGCATATAAATGCATTTTAATTATATTGATTGCTCAGGTGTGTCACATTACAAATGCACCATTTAAAATACTGTTAGGGTAAACAGCTAAATAAAAAGCTAGAAGGGAGCTTCTAATAAGCAACAGCATGAAGTCTGTCGACCAGACAATGACATGCCATTTTGTGTGATATCACTGATGAATCTGAGCAAATGAAGTATGTACTACATGGTTCCCAGGGACTAACCCTGATGCAAAAGAAAATCCTTACCAGGAGAGAGGAAAGGCAGTGGATCCTACAACAGCCATCTTCTACTAGGGGAAGACATTTCAGTTCTCTGCTTTTTGGAGACATTACTAGACAGTGTACGTTAGCAAGTCCTACAGTGACTTTTATTTATGCCAGGGCACTCACAAATATCACAAGGCTTCTGAACTTGGGATGGGTAGCAGAAGAGAGAAAATGTTCTAGACTACCGTATTTGCGGTGTCCTAAATCCAGTTAGCTGTGTTGCATGCAGTTCAAGAAGCCCTACAAAATTCTCTACTATATTCTGTCACTTGAGTGTTAGCAAAGGATGATGCCCAATTATTGGTTAGCTTTAAACATTTTTTAAAGCAGAAAGCTTCTTCCAACAGTCAAAGCAGCAAGCCATAAATGAAATATCCCACAACCTCTTATAAGTGATCCCTCTAATATTAAATAGGGTTAAATGAGCCTCACAAAAATTATTCCATTGACGTATTTATGTTTTGTACTTGTGGCTTTTGTGTTCCTCTGCAGAGCCCACTAATGATAACAGGGCAACTCAATATACATGCAATAACCTGTTACTATCTCATGAGCAAAGATACAAAGCCCAGCTATCAAAAAATGTCCAATGGTTGTGATACTTAAATGGTATACTGAAAATCTAAGGGCTGCCTATGTAACTCCATCAGATTTTTAAGGATTTAAATATATTAGAAGAGCAAATACTAAGAATTACTCAGGTTCCTCATGCCAGATTGATTGATATCAGACATCATAGTCCACAGCCTAAGTTTTAATTCATAATTACTTCAGAAATGCTGCACACACTGATCATCAACTTACATATGTTTCTTTTTTCAAAGCATAACACTATTCTGGAAAAAAGAACTTTAGGTATTGTCACTTAAAAATTTCTGGAGTTTGTCGAAGACATGTCTGGAAAACCAGTGTTGTCGTAACAGACCCTTGAGATTAAACTACAGTAAGACTCCTTAAAAGATACACAAAATGAGTCAAACACCTCTTTTTGTGTATGTATAGCAATACCTGCATGAGCAAATACATGTCAAGGAATTGAAATGCATTTGCTTGTAAACCTAAATAAAACATGTGATCAACTCAGCAGCTCCACTAAGAAAGTTTTTCTTTTTCCAATGAAGCTTGGAACCTTTTGTTTTGCAGGCAAGGTGATCAGTTCAACTGCCATGGCTTATACACAGCCACCCAGCTGAGAGAAGGGCCACTATTTGAATAAGAGGAGTGAATGATGAATGTCCAAAGGAACAAAATCAGCAGGAAACCAGAGAATTGCTACAAGGTAGCTGAGCAGCAAGGAAGCACCACTTCCCATGCCATTTGCTGTTTCATTGCTCTCTTCAGTACTTTTAGTCCAGGTCTGCACAAAGGAAGCCCACAGGCCAAGTATATCTTTCAGCCACCAGTAAGACTATACTGTATTATGTTATAAATGATATTTCAAGAACACTGAATAATTTATATCAAGTATCACTTGTACTTCCAAATGCTAAGACATCAGAAGGCACTATTCCAGGATAGGAAATAATCACTGCATAAGTTGGAAGGAACTGTTCCCCTTAGGCAAAATATTAGCTACCAAAAATACAAGTGAGATTTTCAAGTTCCTCCAAATGTTTTCAACTGGTAAAATCAGAACCAGAAAAGCTCATGCTGTGAAGTCACTAGTGCAGCAAAGCACACAGTCCAACCATTCCCTTCAGGTACAAGTATTTAATTGGTCTTAAAATACTATATATATAAAATGATAAAAAGACAGTATTAGGAAACAAACATATGAAAAACTTGGGCTAACTTAAAATTATCCAGTAAAAGCACCATGTCTGGGAGACAAAACAGACAGAACTCATTACAGAGGGAAATATTCTCATACTGCAGTAAGGGAAATAGAGTCTATTTTTGGATATATAGATTTTTTCACAGTATCCAAACAGTATCGAGACTATAAAACATTCTTCATTAAGAAGGGCTTTCAGCCCTTGAGCATTAGATCCTCTAAGTCCAATATTTCTGCAGGAAGACCAATGGCTTGGTATGGAACTCCACAGTAGGCTTTTGATTTAGCTCAAAAAACATTCTCTCTCTAATGCAATGAGATTTTAAAGAATGGAATTTTTAAATGAAATTTTCTAGCGGAAAGTCCAATGTCAGACATTTGAATCACTAACAACAACATGACTCTCATGGAGTTTCATGTCACTTTGGAAATTTCTACACAATTTCTTTCAGTGGTCTCTCTTATTCTAGATCCATCAACACCTTTTTGTTGATACACACAACTTTAGGGATCAAGTACACAGTACCCCCAAAGAAGTCTCTATTTCTAGGTAAGCCTTCATTTCCAACACTGCCTTAACCAGACCTTTTCACATGAATGGTTCATTGCATAATTACCATTTAATTATCAGATGAAATAGATCAGAGACCTCAAAGGCACTTGCTTTGATAGTCTTGCTGTTTCAATAGCAATGCGTCCTACCCAGCTGACATGTGACGTGCAAAAGCTGATGGTGTAGAACTCCACAGTGGTAGCACCTTCAGGTTCTGACACAAACATAGCTCTAATCTATTCATTTATACAGCACACATCTTGTTAAAATAACTTGGTGTTTTGAGTTGGTATAAATTTAACTCATGGTGCAATTTTTAAAATTACAATTTCCCCCAGTAGATTGCTTCGAAGCAGAGCTGTAAATTTATAAGATTCCTTCTGAACCCTTGCACTAATAAAATAAATATTTCACTGGAACTAATTTTGCTATTTTTTCCTTTTTTCAAAAAATCAATGCACATTTAGGACTACTATTCAGTGAACTCAATTATATTTATTATTGAAGTACCCATGACGACTATTACCATCCTCTGCTTTCTGATAATTGTAGTATTGTTACACATGGAAAATCAACACATGCCCAAAACAGAGTGCAGGTAAGACGTTGACTATACATAAATATTTGTTAGTAATTCATTAATATACTTCAGCTACACAACAAGTTTTTCATCTTTGATTCTAACGAAACATGCTTCAACTCATATTTTGCGTTTCCCAAAGATATTTGCCACAAAAACATGCCTCACAAACAGTTATTAAACAATCTTTTCATTAACGCTCACAGGCTTCCTGCTGAAATTCTGAATGCTTACTGAGCATTGACTCAAACTTCAAAACTTCATAAACTTCAAAACCTCACTTCGTAAGTTTCAAAAACTGCCTGTTAACACAGGATACACCATAACAAACACAATGTTAAACTCCACTGTTTTGAAATCCTGACTTGCGAATCCCTGGCACGTAATGGGTTAGACTTGAAAACAAGAAATTTGACGGAAGACCAGTGTCTTGGCCTATGAGTCCTTTGGAATTAATACACATAAATATGATTTTGAAAATATTACAGACAAACTTCCCTTAAAATGAAGAAGGCATGGAAAAAGTTTGCAATATTTCATAACAACTCATCTTAAACAGTTTAAGAAAAACACCATGTAATGCATGGGAGAACATTCAGAGAGGTGATGTGAGATACTAAGTTAAAATTAGGCCTCTGAAATCAGTATCCAAATGATTCTTCTTCAATGTAACCTTCCCAGTGGCACAGAACAGTAAATGTGATCCAATTCACAGGCATTTAGTTGCTAGTGATAAATAATAAACCAAAACCATAAAACACTGCAACACAGTACAGATTTGGAATCTGAATCTGTAGTTTTGAGACATGATCAGGACAACAGCAATTAGGTCCAGGGAAACCACAGAAACAAAGAGGACCTCGTTAAAATGCCCTTGAAACCACATGGCAAGGTTATCAATGTTATCTTATTTATCTTACCAAGGTTATCTTATTTAAAGCCAGGTAACAGCCTAAGAACAGGTACCTGCCCCTGAAGTCAATAATCGCTGTATATATAACTTAGACAGCAGACTTTCACCTAAAAATGATAAAAATGTAATAAAAAGTATGGTGTTCAGTGATCAGAATGGTTTAAAATGTGCTGTTTAAGCACTTGAACAAAGCACAGTTTGAGATTCAGAACAAATGGGCACTTTAAAAAAACCAAAACAAAACAAAAAAACAGGGATAGGGAAAAAGGGGGGGGAGTAGAAGAGAAAGGCAATATGCAGTTCCTTTAAGTTTTATCACTTCTAAATTAGTATCTTAAATTATTAAGTGTATAATTTAATTTTAATTTAATTTTTATTCTAAAGGCTATTTCTTCAAAAGATAAAGATTTTTCCCTATTTTTCAGAAGGTATATACCCACAGAAAAATAATAATAATAATAATAATAATGATCAGAGGGGACAAATTATCCATTGATTTTGTATCCCAACCACCCACCATGTCTACCAGACCTGATTCTGAATTTGTATTCATCTTCCTTTAATAATAAGTAGCACCACAATAGAAAACTAGAATTTGGACTGCATCTGTTTTCTCATTTTCTCCAGCTGGGATAGAAGAGCAGAAGCACACTACTTGTTTACTCCTTCAGAGGCTGAAGTACAGGCAAACACAATTCCTGTCTTTCTTAGGACCGTCAGTCTCTCACTCAACAAAGAGCATTTAGGGTAACATTCTTTTCCAGAAAGAGATTACTTCTCCAACCTTTCATTTTCAATTTTAAACCTCAATTACAAAACAATTGCTTTCTCAAGTACTTCTGGAAAACGTAATTTAGTTTTTTTTAAGATGACAAGCTATTCAGGCGTTAGGGCCTGGAAAACATTCAAACAAATGTCAACTGCTTTGAAGTCCACCACTTAGGCTGACCTAACTCCAGCTAAAGGCAATTAACCATATGAACTACCTCAGCAAAACAGACTTATAACATGAAATATCAGAAATACCACATCATTACTTGCACAGTGAGCACAGAAGAGAGGAAGTTGCTTAATATTCTTAATCTGCTGGATAAATCATCTATCTTCCCATTTAAAAAATGCTAAGAAACTTTTCTGATTTGAAAAAGGGTTTCATCTGATAGATAAGAGTGGAAAGGCATAAGGAATTCAGGTCTCCAGCTTCTGTTGCTTTTACACCATCCCTTAAAGCTAAATTCTGCCTTTCTATAATTCAAGCAAATCAGGGAAGAAAGAAAAGAAATTGTCAATTAATTTTGGACTCACAAACTTGACAGTTGTTCAAAGCAGCTACCCCTGCTATTTTTACTAATATCAAAATTCAACATTCACTATGTGCAGTGTTATGAATCACCATTATTTTCTAAACCAGCTCAGATTTAATCATCATTTCACAAAAGTAACATGATGTGATGGATCCTTTACCAATATCTCTGGAAGTGGGCATGGCACTAGAGGCACACGTACAGACACTACGTGTGAGCTTTTAAGTGTAATTCAGGATCATAGCCTACATGAAATACAGAGTACAGTAGCTCCTGCCAACAAGGTGAATGAAAAACTGAGATTAATAACTGTCAATGACCAAACTTTGTCATCTTTCCATTCTGTCAAGTAGGCAAAAGTTTGTCTCTGTATGGAGTAGGAAGGAAAACAGGCTTGCCACACCTCTGCATTGCTGTTAGCCACTGAAAACAGCATCTAGCAGTGGTTTTGGGTTCAGATTTTCAAACAGCCTATGTAAAAGGATCTGGGGAGCATAAAGGATATGCCCAGTATCTAAATACTGTAAATAAAACTATATACTAGCAAATGCTATAACCAAAGGATTGCAATTTCCTTCCTGTGACTCATAAAGATATTGTACTCTGAAGAAGTTATTTTCATATGGAAAATAGAATAATATCAAAATGCTTATATCTTGTCAGATTTTCTACTACCACAAAACAATAATTAAAGCTTTGAAAGTTATTAACAAGTACTGAAGACAAACAGACCTCATGCTTTTTAATCAGAATAATATGATTAGTTTAATAAATAGAAGTTGAATTACAGAATGGCATACTTTTTCCAGGATGGAGACCTTTGAAAACACCAGCCTTAACTTTCATTTTTCAGGAAAAGAAAATCATTTTAAGTGATAGGGAAAGTTGTGTACCACACACTAAGGCATACACAGCAAAACAAACTACCTGCTTAATTCTCCGCACAGCCCCCCTGCCCAGAGAAAGCCAACATTTCTGAGATGTCAGCTGAATAGTAACTGCAGTTTAGGTTGTGCTAGTCTCTTCTTCCAGCATTTTATGTGCGCTGATCCACAACACCTTACACTATTTTAACAGCAATTTGCTTGAATGGCTGTAGTGATAGGGGCAGGAGTAAAGATAAAATGAGCTGTACGGCAATGTAGCCTTCTCCCTTAGCCTGTGATCTGAAGCACTTTTCTTACTGGGCAGTGCTAATGGGGTTTAGTAAGTCACTCTTTTTGAAACAGAAATAAAACATTGTTATTTCCATCTACTACTGGAAAAAGGCAACAGAGGGTGTAAAAATTGGCCTAGAAAGCAAAGCATGCCAGTGTACAACACAGAATTGAAACATGATGCTTCTTCCTATAGGTAAGAAAGCCAATCTTACTCTGTACAAAAAAGGGCCTGGTTTTATTATTCTCTATGTAAAAAAAAAATTAAAAGCTGAATAGCTACATTTTCAACAGTGGCTACTGCTTCTCCTCTGGTTCTCGATGAACACCATTATATATCAAAGATTATAAGCCTTTCAAAACAGGCATAAAACTGCACTTAAAAAAATCACAGAACCTAAAAATCAATGGGTGTTTCTCAACGTTTTCCCATCAGTTCCCACACCTCACAGGCAGCATTCCACTCTATTCCTCACAGGCAGCATTCCATTAGCACTACCATGAAAAAATAATATAAATTTAATTTTTGGATATTCCATAAAAATCACAGCCCAGTATAAACCACACTAATTCACTCCAATTTCATAGTCTGAATTTGTTTTTTCAGTTTTTTAAAACCATTGCTTGCAGACACTGTAACACAACAAAATTGCTTCTGTACTAATATACAATCCTTCTTTGCTCTAACCTTTTGTCCTTCCAGAGAGCAAGAAGCAAAAAAAGCAATGTTTTTTTAAGTAGTCATTAGATTCGTCCTAAAATAAGAATGGGAACAGATGAGGCAACAGAGACATAAAGCACTGTTAAATATAATTGTGGGACATGAAGGGTTAGGTTGTTCTTCCATTTTGAGTTGAACACCACCACTTAATCTGAACACAGGAAGATTAACAAATTATTCATGAACAGAAAATTACATTCAAGTTATAGATTTCATCATAGCAACCCAAGGCAGAAAACATTCCAAAAAGGCCTTACAAGCCAAGTGGAATGTTTTTAATGGGGAAAAAGAAATACTCCTCAAAATTCTTAATACTGGTGGCAAATGATGTTCTAGACCTATTGAAGAAAGGGGAAAAATCCTACAAAAGCTTCACTGGGGCCAGGGTTCTCATCACCACCTCAAATTTTAGTGTTATACCTATGGGTGACATGGAAGCATGAAGTTTTGATCCCATCCCACACAACCTCAGTAGGAGGACTGAAGATGATCTAAAAATACAGTATTAGAATTCTGAATTATCTTTTTTTTTTTAATAGATGAAGCTAAGAGGAGGAATTCAACAACACCATATGCAACTACATTAAAACCTCCTTCAAGGTCCTTAAGTACCACCTTCTCTGTATTTCTGATATCTGTAACTATCCTAGCACTGTCATTTTTACCTAAAATTGGTGAAATTCTATACTATATTCTACACCATACCAACACTTAGAAAAAGACATTCTTTCCTGAGAATCTCAAATCCTAAAACCATGATCTAAGGCTTATGAATATGATATGTATAATCTCAATGAAAACAAAACAAACAATTACATCAGTCATTTAAAGATCTAATTTCTGTTTAATTTCTAATTCTTCATCTTAAATTAGAATGACTAGAACTGAGTGCAGCCCTCAAAATCCAAGTGCAATGTGGTGACAGAAAAATTAAGCGACCTACCAGCACCAGAACTAGAAAGTGAATTCAGATTTTCTAAAGCCTATCATTTGCCTAAGCTAAAAGAATTAACTTACATTAAAAAAAAAAAAAATCTGGACTTTACAAGGTAGTAAATAAAGCATAGGTAATAAATTAATACACTCTGTTCTGCTAACTCCGTTGTAGGGGCAGTACCTACAGGCAAAGGGACAGAGGAGATGTTTGAGGACAGTTTACTGATAACTTCTTAAACCACAGTAGCAAGATTTACAGATTTTGATTGCTTCAGTGAAAATCCCAGCTCTAAAGCAAGAACAAGTGCTCACTGGAAGTACCTTCATAATGGGAATGTGTTTGAAGTGGACTGATTCTTAGGTTCATTAGTCTGCTGTTTTCAAACCACTATAGTGCTAAGAGCACAGTGCTTTGGTTTACTCTGCATGCTTACTGGTTTCATTTTATTTTGTGGCACATATGTAACAGCAAATTGGAAAATATAACCTAACTAGCTATTTTATATATATTTATTCTTTGCATTTAGTACATTTTTTGCAAAGTCAAATCTTTCCAGCTATTGACCTCACCCTATGTGAAAGGATTTCTATTGATTGCTGTGAAGATAACAAATACCAAGTATCTCCCAAACAGAACCCCTTTATCAACATCTTCTGCTGACCCAGGATGTTGACTTTCCTTATCTTAATTTTTTCAGTATCACAAGACACATATCATAGCACATGAATACAAAAATCAATTCTGATTAAAAGTTACAAAAGTGAAATCAAGGCAAATACATTACTGTAAGTAGGAGAGCCACACATCATCATTAATGGGATACATTTTATTAATTTCCTTGCATCCTACCTAACCTTCTAGTGAAACCATTACATACACATACAAAAAATTAGAACGTAGAAAACAGATTGTAAATGTTCAAGACTAAAAGGTGTTCTTGCACCATGTAGTAACTAATAACTTTTTGCAGCTCCAGCTCACTGCAAATGTGTAGCCTAGGCCACCAGGAAAGGAAAAGCACACCATCTGCATTCATTCCTAATTGGACCCCAGAGATGGACCCATTCAAACTGAAGATCAAATCTGCTGCTTTTCAGAATAAAACTGCTGTGTAACTGCGAAACTCCCTGTAAAGCACAGGTAGCAATATCACTTCTTAAACTACAGTTAACTGTGAAATGTATCACTTGGATGATAGTTAAATAGATTCATTACAAGCAAAGGTCAGGTCTTCATGTGTCCTCTACTTTTGATGAATAACCTATTTATACTTGCATGAGAAATTCGGGGGGGGGGGGGGGGGGGGGGGGAAGACATAGCTGAACACCACGAACATCAGCAATTCTTTACCTTCAAAAGTGCCTTTTCTCCAAAGATTTCTGAGTGTTTCAAAAACTGACAGCCTGGGACACTCTCCTTCTGAATTAAATCAGTTTTCTATCATTATCTGCCATAAGCAACCTTGCTCACTGTGCCAAGCAGCAAGGGAATTGACTGTAGTGCCCAAGAGTACAAGCCTGGTTTTATAATCCTTGTCCCTTAGCTGCCCCAACTCTCTTGAGAGCTTACTTCATCTGAAACTGAGAACACATTTTTAGAAACACTGCATACACGCAATGTAATTCCTTATTGCATAGTACTAGGCAAGACACCACACAGTTTGTGCTCTTGCTTTAAATCACAGTATCTGCATGCTTATGTTTATACATTCACATTAAATTTCCAAACCTATTTATTAGTACTGGAGCTTCTTTGACTGAATATCACCTCTTTGTTTGCAAAGTGGTGTGCTGCCAAGTTTGGTGCATTTTACCCTGGATGATTCACTTAAGAGTCCATTTCCATATGCGTTTAGCATTGACACCACCAGATTCCATCCCTTCTTTCCAAGTAGAAGCATGTCTGCTTTTCTGAATTTTGTGAAAGTCATGGAAATCCTCGGGTCCACCTACATTTTTAAGACTGCCATTAAAAGAAAGGCTGATTATGCTCACCTCTATATAATGCCATAGTAAAACCAAGAATACCCAAGGGGAAAGCAAAAAACTCCCATCTTTAAAAGCACTCAAGTCATCTGCCCATATGATGATTAGCCAAGCCTTTGGCTCTTCCTCATTCCACAGACACTAAGCCTTGCCGATGCACATGAGAACAGTGAGGACACTGGGACTGAAAGTAGCTCTGTAAACAAAGTCTGTTTCCAAGACTTGACAACCAGGACTTGTTACACACAAGACACCAAAACCTTCTCAGAACTGACCTGTAGACACAGCAGATTCACTGTCAGCACATAATCTTCTATCCCTAAGAACTCCTCTGCATGTCTTCCCTAATTCCCATCCACATCCACAAATGCTGACTATGCCACTGTCCTGGTTTTGGGATAGAGTTAATTTGTTTCTTAGTAGCTAGAATAGTGCTGTGGTTTGGATTCAGTAGGGGATTTGGTATGAGAAGAATGCTGATAATACACTGATGTTTTCAGTTGTGCAAAGAGATCAAGGACTTTCCAACTCCCCACGTCCTGCCCATGCGCAGGTGTACAAGAAACTGGGAAGGAGTAGAGCCAGAGCACTGGACCCAAACTGGCCGATGAAATATTCCGTATCATGTAACAGCATGCTCAGTATATAAAGGAGGGACGGCCAGGAAGGAGGAGTTCTCTCTCGCTTCCGGGGTTGTGACTGCAGGATCTTGGTATTTTGGGATCACTAGCTGGGAACAGGCTGGGTATCAGTTGGCAGGTGGTGAGCAATTGCATTGTGCATTACCCATTTGCACTTTCTATTACTGTTATTGTTTTATTCTATTGCAATTACTAAACTGTTTTTATCTCTAACCTATGAGCCTCCCTTTACCCCTCCAATTGCCACCCCCATCCCCTGGGCTGGGGAGGGTGAGCGAGCTGCTACGTGGTGTTTGGCTGCTGGCTGGATTTAAACCACAACAGCCATACAAGGATGCACTAATAATTCTTTTGTAGTTCTTCCTCAAATCATCTACCTGAAGTTCCTCTCCGTGGCAGGCATTGAAATGACAAGTATAAAAAGCTCAAAACAGAATATATCATCACAGAAACATGTACCTTGTACACTCAAGTGATGTGCATTTGATCATGAAAAATGGATGTCATCAATGATAAGCACTGCCTCTCAATTTTTAAACAAACTTAACACGGTATTTGGGATGCCCTTTTTCTTTTGTTTTATATCAGACCATATTTTGCAAACCTTTTTTCCTGTACTATAGAATTTTGCATATTATTTTGGCTTGCTTTTTGAGAGCAAAATTTAGCAAGGTTTTTTTCTGCTCAGCAAACTGCATTGCAGCAGGAAACCTGTGCAGAAAATGCATACAGTATGCAGCAAGAGCAACACATCACCAACTCCTCTAAACTCCAGTGTGCCTAACAGTCACTGCAAAACAGCATTTATTTCACAGTGAATGCTGAGCATAACAGGAGGAGCTATTAAGTGAAACTTTATATGAAGAAAATTGTTTATTATGGTTCTAAGACAACATGGCAAGACTGTCTTCTCCATCCTAAAGCAGGTGGATACAAACTTTCAGCCACCTAAGAAAACCATCAGGGACACCATTCTGGTTGACAGTATCAACGTTCACATTGGTAGGTTCCTTAACCTTCATAAATGGATTCTTGCTTAGTTTTTCAGCTACAAGGGTTAGGGGGACATCCTCCAACACCATAGCAACCTTCAGGGACATATATGCTTTAGCTAGTCTGATCCATTAGATTCCCATTTCACTTCCCTGTATCATGCCCTGAAAAATATTCACAGCTCAGTTACAAATTATCAGCAGATTCTTACAGAGTAGTAAATGCAGTGACCAATCTGTCTATATATTCTGTGAAAGATGTAACTTAGTTTTAGAAGGCCACACCTGAGCCAGCCAAACCCCAAATGCCTGTTCAACTCCTAGCAAAAAAAAAAGTGAAGAAAAGAATAAAGGAAAAAACATTTGGTAACCTCATGGAATCTAACTGCACTTTTGATGCAGCTTTAAAACCTTGCTTTTGAACTGTGGAGTGCTGAGCTTTATTACAAAAACCTCCTGTTTTCAAAACCTCAGGCTCAGTTTTTTCCAAAAAAAGTAGAAGTACGTGCAACAAACCTAGCACAGCCCTTCAAAAAATAACATCAGACTTGTGCCAACTTGAAAAGTTACACTGAACATAGGGTCAAACATACAGCTAAAAAAATAGGTTCTTTCTTCAAATTCAAGGCCTCACTAATGTGTTCTTGACAACTGTCAATGGTTAAAACCATCTTACCTGCTGCTCAAAGAGACTTCAAAATTTTTTAAACTGCCAACCTCCGTAAGGATCTCTTCCTTGATCTTAAAAACTTCATGCACTTGGAATTCAAGGCATGTTATTTCCTATTCTCCTGTCTTCTTTCCTTTCTCAATGGTACTCATTTGACAGCAGTTTTAAGTTTTAAAAAGTTCTTTCCAACATCTCTGACCAATGAAAATGATTACTCAAAGTAACAGAAGAAACACAGCACTGAAAAACAAATGTCAATAGCATTTGCCTTTCTCTACCATCTACCAAAGGGAGGAAAAAAAAAAAGTGAAAAAGAGGTCCAAGTCCCTAAGTACTACGCTTGATGAACCTTGAGAGGCACTGCACAATGCGAAACTATTCCACCAACAGCCACCACCAAACATAACTGCACAATCCTGTCTCTTAATTGTCTATGAGGTCCTTTACTCTGTTCCAGTTCAGCAGCAAGCGGGCTAACTGCATCACCAAAATACAAACAAGAATAACACCACCTTCCTCAAAACCCACCAACCCAAATTACATTGCTCAACTGTAAAAGTACTAATGCCCAGACAACAAGGAGTCAAATACATCTAAACACATCCAATCACAAGCATTACAGCATTAAAAATTCTGTGACTTTGAAATAGTTTTCATAAGGTAAACCACAACAAATGTTGAAAATTATCCCACAAGTCAGGAGGTCTAGTACTGAGATGAAGCAGCCTGCAATACCTGCCTAGAAGCATACATAAAAAATTCAGAGCATGTTGTCACTATGGAAGACTTAGGACACACATAAATGTGTCAACTACTATATAGCAAAACACTCCAATTTTTTGGCAAAAAATTCAGTTACTTTTTCACGTACCAAAATCTGATGTGTGCAGATGAAGAACAAGCTTACACAGTAAAATCATTTTCCCAAGGCTACAAAGAAAGCTTGGGATATGACCAGGATTAAAATAGTCCCTGGAGAAAATTCTTGGCCCGGTCTCTGTGAACCCAGCAGGATCTGAACTAGCGTTAATTCACCTTTTTTCCTCAGCATTTAAAAATGTTTGTGAAAGTTTAAACAGCCTGCCTTAAGCAAATATTATCTCACAAAAATTAAAGACAAAACAAGAGTTACTATCGAAAACCCAAGAAAATGCTAAAAGGAGATATAAGTCTGAAAACACCTCATCTAGTATAAGTCCATCCTATCATTTGCCATAAGCTTTAGGACCAGATGCTTACCTGTTTCAAATTGAAATAAACCCATGGAAGTCAACAAATCTACATACTCCAACTGAAGATCTGTCCCTACAAATTACTTTAAGTGTACTTAGGAGATTTCAAGCCTAAAGATTCCATACGCCATTAAACATTACTTGCAACATTATCCCTTAAATCCAAGTCTTGTTTTCATCCACCAGATGCTTCTCAGCAGGGAAATGTACACACGATAACCCAATGAGCATCTCCTAGTGGGAGAGTAACAGGAAATCTCCCTTTGAGCAGGATTTGCTTGAGTGTTCATCAGGATTCAAAATAACAAGATTGGATCATTTTGCTGCCCTCATCTCAATATCAGATGTGTTGGGTTTTGTTTTGGTTTTTTGGCTTTTGATTTTTTTTTTATTTTTTTTTTTTTTTACACATACACAAGCAGTAACTATGGGTTTCCCACAGTCAGAACTCACATGGTAAAAGGCACATAACTATGAATTTTACCTCCTTAACTAACAACCTGCACAAATTAATTTGCTGACCTATTTTTTCATGTTATTTCATTGTTAAGCAATCTCTCCTTTTCTTGTTGCATCTAATTACACACAGAAACATCAAACCATAATAAATAAAAAGGAGACACAGTTTATTATTAGTTTCTAATGTGCCACAAAGATAAGCAAACGAATTGGCTCTTTTGGGTACTATTAGTTACACATAGTTAGACATTATAGTCTGATATATGTTAGCTGCAGCAGCAAGTCAGAGAATAGTGACGTCTATCAAGTCAGGAGGTAGACAATAATCCTCCAGGCATACATACAGCCCTCATTCGCTGTCTTACAGAACAACAAGCTAAGACTGATGCCTTTCATCTGCCTTTCTGTATCCCTAGTGGCACGCACTTAGACACTCACAAATTGATCAACATAAAACAATGCTAGTACGGGCTGTCTTACTTTTTCTTGTGCTGTTTAGCAGTTTTCTTGTAACTCTTTAGCCACGTAGTTAGGAAGTGACTTGCCACCACTACAATCACTATCAGTTTTGTCACTGCCACAATGCTAGCTGGGTCTGATGCTGGTTACTTGGCTCTGCCCTGTGTTTCCCATGGAACTGTTAGAAACATTTTTCTAAGATTAACTCAATTCACACTAAATGCGAATTTAACTGTTCCAGACATCACAAATCTGTTATTAAATATCTGAAGCCACTTGTTGCATTGAAAGGCCATTCTTATCATGGAAGGATCACAAATCATTCTTTCAATCAAGGTAAAGCAAGTTATGTGGTTTCTACAAAATACTATTTCTAAGGAACACCTTCCTAATTTGGACTTCAGCATTTCACGTATACCTTAACCTGTCTATCAGGCTTACCAGAATGGGAATTCGTGGAGCTACTTCTATTTTTCTCAGCTACACATCCTAACTGACACTGCAGGCTGCATTTCCATTCTATTAAATCTCCTCCTGAACAATAATATATCTTTCGTCTAAAATTTGAGATTTTTCTTTTCAGAGCCCAGGGAAATATTGTCACTTTTTGGCCATTGAAATGTTTCATTAAAAAATGTTATCTGAGGACAATGAGCTTAGAGGTATATTTTCTTCACCTTGATATATTGAGAAGATACATTATACTTAACAGTTCCTTGATGTATAATCTTTAATAGAAGATAAACAGTCTTCATATCTGATGAGAAATCTTCATTTAGGATTCAGCTGAGGATCCTGTTCTGCAGTAAATCTTACTCACATTCTCAGCATCGCACCTAGCATGAAAATGGCCCAGAGATCTCTCCAGAAAGGCAGAGTTCGCGGTGCAAGTACCAAAAGCCACTTATTCTGCAGCAGTTCCTGGAAGACAGATGCCTCCTGTCTGACTATTTTTATGGTATTTGTCAGACTATCCCCCTTCCTCTGCAGTTTTTCTGTCTAGCAAAAATACCAGCTGGTTATTTCTGGTCACTTTCTTTGACTAAGCACTGACTAATCTGCTACTTCTAACTCTGAAGCTAAGCTTATCTGTCCCTTTTTCTGCACATCCAGAGAAAAAAAAGAACAGTAATGGGTCATACACGAAATTCAGAAGAGATACTTAGAAGATCTTTATGGTTTTTTCTGGAGAAGTCTGGTTTGCAAATAAAGATTAGTGTCTATTAAAAGCTACCTTGTCTTCCCCAATCTTCAGACTTTTGGTTTCAGTCTTTACCAAAGATCTCGGATAACCCTTATTTGAACAAAACTGATTTGACCAGGTTGAACTAACTTTTTAATACAATGTATCAAAGTTTTCCAGTCTTTCTACCTGAAAGACTTGACCAACTGACATTACAGTTGCTTGACAGGATATCAAAATCTATGAATGCACAACAGATATCAGAACAACTGTAGACCCTCATCATCCGAGTACCATCCTCTCAATGAAAAAAAAAAACCCAAAACAACAAAAAAAACCACCACCACCACACAACCCAACTCTACAGTATTTTTACTTATTTTTAAGACTAATATTTGTGTAATATCTTCAGTAATGCACAATAACAGCTTGATCAAACAACACACAAGCATCCTTTTACAGTGCACCAGAAATGCACACCACTACAGTAGACAAGCACAGCAGTTTAACAGAGCTTAATGAGGTTCTAGAACAGTTTATCACCTAAAGTGATAAATAACATTTTTTCAAATGAAATATTACATTAATTTATCAAACAATTTTTCACAAGATCAGTATTAACTTGCCTTTTCTCAAAAAGTGTCATAGCATGTAACAAATAGGAGCATCCAGGACATAAGTTTATGCTCTTGCTGGTGGTATTTTCAGAAACAAAACCGTCCTTCAGTTAATACTGGGTTAACAACCTCAAAAGGGGCAGTGCCACCTATTCAAACAACATCACCCTCCGTTATAATAGATTTTCTCCACCACAACCCTGTATATACCCAGCATCTCACAGATGCTCCCATTTCTCACCTAGCGCTACCACTGCTTCGCCGGAGTTGGCAACAGGGAATCAATCATGTGTGTCAGCCAACCAACAGTATGTTCTACTGCAACATGGTACAGATCTGCTGGGAGCTATATTGCACTGTAAAGAAGCAGATATTATTTATGTGATTATTTCACGTTATTAAGTCCTCCTACAGTGCAGGCATACCAAAACAAGATGAGTCATCGCAAATAAAATTCTGTACTGAAAAAGTATTAAAATCTAACAAGTTTCAACTTTCAGTGAAAGGAACTCAAACACAGTTACTGAAAAATCACAGAGAGTAAGTGCCAAGAAGTAAACACCAAGCACTATCAACCTCCCAAGTAAAGCAAAAGTTATAAATGTACCTGTTTTAATTTTTAAATAACAAGTTCAAATTTTGTTGTCTACTAAGTTAAAACACATGAATATTTAAAAATTTCTGGCAGAAGAAAAGAAAACCTAAGGTAAAGAAAGCTGTGTTCTGATTTTCATCACTTTCACTGCTGCCCGAGAAGTTTGTTTTAATTCAGTAGTGCTTTACAATCTCAGACTTCAAATAAATTGATAACTGTACAATGAGTATTAAACATCTATTTTCTTTCATTAATCTTGATTTTCAGTGCCACATACAGAGAATTACAAGTTCATCATTGCCAATAAGCAAAGAAATGCGTTTTTTAAATTGGGAGAGCAGAGAAAATATCTCATGATCTATGAAAATCAAATTCTACTGCTATATCAGGCATTCATAAAGAAATCTGTTAACATTCGTGTCTTTGCACAAGAGGTAAGCCTGCAACAGCTGAGGCACTATTTTGTGGAACTGATACTACAGCGATTGATTGAAAATACATTTGACTTTTAAGACTGCAGTAATGTTCCTTCAAAGGGCAGATGTATAACCACTTACCTACGTGATATACCAAATAAAGCAAGAGCAGCAATTGAAACTTGTACTAGAGGGTCATTTAAATTCAATTTTATACAGAAGGAGTCAAACAGTTTTTTATGGACAACAGTTAATACCAATCACATGCAACAAACCTAATATACCTTCCTTTTCTAACCATTTTTGTCTGCTTTTAGCCAAGATACACATTTTTCATCCACTACAGGCTAGGGATGGCTGTAGGGCACATCATTCTCACACCAGCCACTTATGGCCAAGTGGCACACCTAAAACTCTCCCCATTAAGCATTCAGTTCTTCTTTTCCCATACACAAAATTCACCCTCTACCTACATCTATCTCTAATGGCACAGTGTAATTCTCTCAGGGACATGAGTAGGATCCATGACACCAGCCCAATTACTTAACACTGCCTAGTTATTTACCTTACTTATTGGTATATTGTACCTTCCTACACAACTGTATTCTCATAGTTGGAACCTCTGAATCATCAAACACAAAGTTGCCTAGCAGAGATCTGATGGCAAAATTGAAGACCAAATTTGAGTCTCTAACATCTCCTGCTATAAAATAAATACCATACCTATTAGAATATGTATATTACATATATTATGTAATTTATATCATGTAAAATATAATATAGAAGTTAATTCTTTAAAGACATTACTGTTCTTACTGGTCTAGATATCGCAGAGATTTATTTCAGACTTCTGAAAAAAAAACCCCATCATCTCAGAAGGAAATATAAAACAACAGAAAAAATTGTGATTATGATTTTTACACTAAATAGCCTAGACTTAACATATTTGCATGTTCCCCACTCTTCATGAAATTATGTTATAGTGCTAGTTTTTCCTCAGTATCAGCCTGGTTTAATTTCAAAATTCTTTGGGATGATCTTTTCTCATGAGAAAGAAACCAGTACTTAGCACAAGGAATGATTAAATTGCAATTTTCTAATGCAAAAATACAACAGGCTTCTATGTTTTAAAGGTTAGCATTTAAACACAAACTCAGTTGTTTTAATAAACTTCCACCACAGCAACAATTTTTTAAATTGTTTACTGTTCAAATATATAGACAGAGATCATTATATAGCCTGTTCTAGATTTCACAGACTTCTATCATCATTTTGCCTGCCAACCAAGGAGAAGATTTCATGATGTGTGAAGCACTGCAGATTTTAGACCTATACTTCTGTTCAACAGCTATCAGTCTTGAACTTGACATCCATATGCTATTTTCTCCTCCCAAGAAAGTCACTTTTTTGTATGCCTAAAAATAGACAGGCCCTTACTGGCCTCCCATTTCATTTTCAGTGAATGAAAATTGCATTTTGCTGTTACTAAGTACAGACTGACCTATACAAAAGGATATCTTTTGCCAGTGCTGCACAGGCAATGGATTTTTTTTGTCCTTTAGATCTTACGTATAACCTGGTTAGGACCACACTCTGGTTTTGACTGTAGTGATGCAGCTGTAACGAGGATGATAGGGTTGCACAAGTGTCACCAATATCAGGACTCTACCTTGGGAATTTAAGTTCTATATTTCATTAACACTTCTGTGAGACTACAGTCCTGAAGCATCTGTCTTTTCATAACTGACGCAATTAAATGCCCTGAGAAATATGCAAAATGAGGGATCTGCATGCTATCACACAACAGTTCTATTCTGTATTTAGCCTTTACTTGGTTTTAAGGGTATGCATGGTATTGTGACTTGAAATGTAACTTTTTGAATAAATGTAATGTGCTCTACTGAAAAAAAAAACTAAAAAAAAAAAAAACTCTCTCAGGTCTTTAGGAGTGAAAAATACAATTCTGTATAGCTCCTGGAAGAGAAAACACAAGGACCAAGACTTTTCATGTGGTCAGTGATCCTAGAGAATTCTGTTTAGATACCCAGCTGAGACACTCTAAAACAGGCCTGAGTTCTGAATGCCCATCATGTGTCTGAAATTCAGTGACCTTTAAAGAATGTTGAATTGGATATCCAAACTAAAGAGCCTCAGAACCATGAACCTTCACCTGTATTCTTTATTAGTATCATTATTATACATGGCTATGCCCACAGTATACTAAGTATTGTTCAAACATAAGGGAAAGCCTGCTTATATTTAATTTCTCAAGCAAGAATAAGAATGGGTCACTGGGAAAATTATATATTTGTCAATAAATTAATATAGTCACTCTCCAACTCAGCTGTCCAAGTAGTATGCCTTAGATGAGGAGTGACAGATTACATCAATACATCCACATCCAAGCATACAGAGGATAACACCTTAAACTGCTCAATGTTTGTCCCACATAACTCCATTTGCAGTGCACCAGAGTAACATAGTAGGGGAGGAGAATCAACAGTTATGTCCTACAGCTCAGCTAACCAAAACGGGGTTTTATGGCTCAATTTAGTCATTCCAGTGAAGAAAGTGGACCTGCATCCACACTTTCTAAGGTTTGTTGGCATTTGAATCTGTCTGTTAGAGAGTTTGAACTGGGATGAAGCTTTAATCTGAAAGCAAGCTCTACCCTGAAATTTCTAAATGTATGGACCATGCATTTCAAACAAAATGCCTCTCTAATCCCAGAATGTGGAAGCTCACTTTAATAAATCAATTTTCAGTAATTCATTTTGAAATACAGATGATTTGGTATACAAAATCAGTTCCTTTGCATTTACTTGCAATACGTTATCCATGGGCCAATAGCTAATCCTATAAAATACTCCCACTTGCAGAATTGTATCTACCGAGTTTCCATCTGAGATTCTATACGTATTAATAGAATCATAGAATTGTTTAGGTTGGAAAATACCTTTAAGATCATCAAGTCCAAACATCAACCCAGCACTGCCAAGCCCTCCACTCAACCATGTCCCTAAACATTACATCTACACATCTTTTAAATACCTCCAGGGATGGTGACTCAACCACTTCCCTGGACAGTGTGTTCCAATGCTTGACAACCCTTTTGGTGAAGAAAGTTTTCCTAATATCCAATCTAAACCTCCCCTGGTGCAACTTGAGGCCGTTTCCTCTCATCCTATTGATTGTTACTTGGGAGAAGAGACCAACACCCACCTTGCTACACCCTCCTTTCAGGTAGCTGTAGAGAGCAATAAGGTCTCCCCTGAGCCTCCTTTTCTCCAGGCTAAACACCCCCAGTTCCCTCAGCTGCTCCTCATAAGACCTGTGCTCTTGACCCTTCACCAGCCTTGTTGCTCTTCTTTGGACACACCCCAGCACCTCAGTGTCTTTCTTTTAGCGAATAAAATTCACCTTCTCAAAATAACAGTGCATATTTATTACATCAGACTAAACGCTTATCAGGATAGGACCTCAAATCATGCACCTATTGGTTGCACTCAAGTTTTCAGTTATTTCTGTAAAGCTAAACTCTTAAATACATCTGTGCTAATCTAAAAGGAGTTATCTCTAAAGCAACCATGAGAACTGCCTGCTATTTCCCCAGCATTCTGCAAATAGCCCAGCGCCAACTCTTCCCGTGATGCACTAGCATGCAGGGCCTATTCAGGCATGCTCTGACCACACTGGGACAGGCTGCCCGCAAGTTCCATCTCGACGGCTGCCTCATGAAAGCCCTTTACAAAGCTTACATTTACAAAGGCATACATGCTAAATCTTTACTCAATCTCTGACTACAAAGAGAGCTTTTCGTGCAGAATTTGGTCTATACATTGTTTGGATATATTGATATGACTGCTCCATTCACTGTGAAACAATTTTAGCTAATCAAATCAGGAAGATGAATGAACAAACTACATTCTGTGAATCAGAAGTCTACACTGGGCAAGAAATACCAGATAGAATGAGAGTTTGTTTTCTGCTTTGACAATAGTATCAGAGATTAGCTGCTTGAGCAGAAATTAAACTATAACAGTAAAAGCTGTATTTGCATCTTTTTCAAAATTATTTTTTAATAACATAAACAACAAGAAACTAAGAATAATGGGTTTCAATACACCAGCGCTCCATTCCACTGTAATAGTCCCTCATCCTCTATCGCGATTCTGAAACTAGCCTCAGTATGAACCTACAATACTGCAGCTACAGAAAAGTTACAATTCTTATTATGAAATGATTTAGACTACAGCCTTATACTACATATATATATTGCAAAAAAAAAAATTCATATTATGTTATCATTCTTTTCCTGTATTATTGTAAAACAGAAACAAATAGTTATATTAAAATTATTATTCCAGTACTTACTTGGGATGCTGAGAAATAAATTACTGTTCATTTTAGTAATTTCTATCATGCCCAGTCTCATTTTATGACTATATATATCTAAAAATGTAAATCCAATCTTTGCAAGAACTCTACAAGCATACATATTTCAGACAGCATCGAAATGAAAAGTGAAATGAACTTATTCCTCAGGCATTTCTCAGTATCCGACCATAAAAGTATTGCACAAAACCACAAATGTCAGAATATGCATAGCTGATTCTAAGCAAGCGTAACTTTCAGTCGCTAAAGACGATACCATAGGGCTCCACTGACCTCAAGGATCTTACAAATTTAAGTCTATAAAGATTTTACTGAAGCCTTGTGCAAGTATATGCTGGAAAGCAACACCTTCAACAGCATCCAAAGCCAATGAGACCAGAGTGCAGGAGCTGTATTTAGAGACAGCAGTCAAAGCTTCCAAATGGTCTTTTACAAATACAGCACTTCTGTAGTAAAATTCAGTATATTAAGTACCTGATAGTAAGAGATCTCTTCTTTCAGCTAAATGAAAAAGCTGATTTTATGATCTGTGTAAGTGCTACTTCTCAGTATTAGTGAATGAAAGATGACTATTTCATTTTCCCTTAAGCAGCCAGCCTGCTCCATATCCCGCATAGCCTAGTTTAGATTTCCAAGCCTAAAGAGACCAAACACATTTTGAGGTATACGTCAGCATTTCATCTTCTGCATTCCAATATTTCAGGCCACAAAACAGCCCATCCCAGAGAGAATACACCTGTTATGTAACAAATATAAAACAGGTCTATAGGTATACCATAATTTAATTTATACACTTTTATAATACACTGTACACAGGTTCTTCTTAATAGTAAGTCTAACACAAAGAGTTCAGATCAATGATCTCACACCTCACGTGCCATAGATCATTACCTAATAAGCAAACTATGTATTCAGATCAACGTAAGATTTATCAATCTCTTTCAATATTACCAAGTGAAAGTTTAGCTGGGGCATCATCATAATCCCACTGAAAGAAAACATCTCATACCAGTCAAGATAAATCATTCCACCTTACTCCAATGCTGGAAAAATATAGCTTTGGAAGCAAATAGACTAGTCTTGAAATGAAGGATGGTGATCAAGCTGCAGCACTGAAGGGAGGGTGCAGACCACAAAAAAGGAAAGGAAGTCTAGTTACAAACACTTGGTTGGAAAAGGAGGCTCCTGAATCACTTCCCCATTCTCCACACAGACCATGCACAAAGGTATCACTCCCCTTAGCATTTCTCTTACCCTCCATGTCCTCCATTTCTTCAACTACAATTACCTAATAATGTTCTCTGATCTAGTATCTTTACTGTATCATGTGCTGCTGCAAAAGCAACACCATAAGATACACTTGCAAAAAAGTATTTTAAAGCACATAAGAATAAAACAGAAATTTACAGGAAGAATTTACAGGGGAATCAGAAAGAGTAGTGACAATACAGTCGGTGCAGCCTGACAATTAACACAGCAGGTCCCCATTTTTCACTGAAACATCAGGGCTGTATTGCTAACACTTTACCGTTACAGACAACAGGTAAAACAGAAACAGGATGCTTTAAACAGTAGGTGTTTGCAAAGAATTGGCAGTGTCAGACACCCCAAAGTGACAACCAGTCATTTACATCAAGCAGGTAGCAAACTCTGGCCACCTGCCATGTCTCCCAACTCATGGATTGGCTAGAGGAACCTGCTAAAAGGACAGCACAAATGAAGAGAGCAACCAACGTGAGATGATAAACTGAATTGAACGGCTGAAATTGCATGGGGAAGCAAAGTGGTTCTAGAAGAATGTATTTTCCTCGAAGATTAAAAAGTTTTAATACAAAGCATATGAAAAGCCCTGGCAACGCTTTTGTGGCATGTAAGTTAACCGTCACCTGTCTATTATACATATTTAATATGTATCGATGTGCTGCTCCCTCTTCTATTCTTCATAAATTTAGCCCCTTCAAACCACGAGGAAAGATACATTGCAAAGACATACAGCTAGTCAACTACTAGTTCAACAGTAGTTCAATGCCCAGCCACACCAGCTGAGTATGCAGTCACAGCAGATCCAGGCAGGGACTACCTTCTCTGCTGTTTTTGTGGTAGGGTTTCTAAATACTGCCACAGGGCCACATATAAGGAAAACAGAAAATAAAAGCTTTCAGATAACCTTACTAATCTTCAAAAATTTTTAAAAAGACCCTTTTAAAAGAAATGAAGTGATTTACTTATCTATTTTATATTTATGTCTTGCAACTCTGACAAATGAAAATGTAAAATAAAATGAAGCCATTTCTCAATATTCCATAAAATTATATTGTTAATAGGTAACAAAATTATTCTATAACATAGTAATTACTTTTATGTTGCCTCAGTAGCAAAGACAGACTATTGCATTTTCATGAAGCAGAACAAAATAGAAACTCAGATGTCCTGCCTTCTTGTTAACATTCAAATTCTTCACAGTGTTAGATTCTGCTTTTAAGTATTCCTCCTCATTTCTCTTTTTTGAATCAAGTTATTGTACCTGTGTTTCTATATAAATCACTCCAAGTAATGTATGTTGAGTTTTCAGAGACCATTTGGTCAGATTCTAATAATCTCTCCTGGGAGCTGACACCAACTTCCAGCAGCAGGTCGTACACTGCAGATTAGAATAATAAAACACATGCTGCTGCAGCTTCAAAAAAAAATAAAAAATAAAAAAAATAAAAAATGCAAGTCTGTCTTTATCAAACTGAACAATGTTTTGAGACATCTTAGATGCTTTGTCTCCTAGACAGAGCTTTCCTTTTGTTTATATAAACACGTAAATCCAGTCACTTCTGTTTTTTCCTTCTTTTAAACAGAGAATATGCCATTGCAAAGATTTTGTTCCGGATTCCACGTTTCTTTTTGTCCTTACAATAACGCAGTGTTACTTAATTGATCAAGATAGAAAGCTGGTATTTTACAAATTTGCATTGAACTAAAATATGTCTTTATTTACACAAGGTAGCATTTTTTCCTGTTTTGAAATTAAAGAAATATATTTCATTTTTTCCACATAAAAGTGGTTTGGGGTTTTTTTTCAAATTCTGTGTGTAAAGGTAAACTAGACAAATGTCTTGGAACGTAAAGAAAAACACTGGCTTAAAAAGAGACTGGTATTTCTCCTCCAGATTAGCATTGTGTTAGGGTATCTGTCAGTGTAATACAGATAAATTATATATTTCTCCCTTACAATTCACTATTCTTTATTATAGCATTCCCACTACAAATCCCAGGTGGATTAAGACTTGCATATTTGACCTCTTCAGTTAAAGGCAATCCACTGCATAATGATTTTTACACTATTCTGTAAAATGAACAATTCCACATGCATAAATGCTAGCAGGAACCAACATCTCCTGTTTCTTTCTCCGACCTTCAACAACCCTATCCTCTGCAGAAAAAAACTAACAGTTTTACTAATTTATAAGCACCATGCAGACACAGGCAGTCTAGAGAGAAACCGCTTTAGCAGTTGTGAAGAAAAAACATGAGAAAGCTTCCACAAAGAGAGAAATTGAGAGCCCAAAAGAAAAGTAAAAAGGAAGAGGTGTGAAGATTTAAAATATTCCCAATACTCACTGAAAGCAGCCACTGCAAGAGCCAGTGTGACAATAATGGAGACCCAGGAAACCCACAATGCCTTCTTTCTGTAGCTTTGAGCTTCATGAGGTTTTAGCCTTGTACTGCTTTCTAGTAAACCTGATAAGCAATAAGCAAAGAGGGTATGAACAATACATTGCTCCTTTTAAAAACACAGCTGTGTTAGTTCAGACCTAGATCACATATTTACATTCTATATTACATGCAGAATCAACACTGAATCAAATCCTGCTCGCATTATTAAGGTTAAGTGAATGAAGCCACCAGAAACATGAGTAAGCAAGGAGAGCACACACAAGTTGTTTTGATTTCACATAGAGAGACCCACACATCAGTCACTTAAAAAAGAGCACTGCAATCGTAGGGCAGTTACCAAAATTCACATCACTTATATTTTCTGCACACAAGAAAGAGCTCAGTCCTATACTCACTCCGATCAAAACTCATTTCAGAACTTCAGGATGCTGAACATAATTAACAGGAGAAAAACTCGTGCTCACCAGTCTCTGTGAAACAACCTACCGATGCACAGGAATATACTGCACATATTGAGCGTCGAAGCAGAAGCAGGCATACTTTAGAATCAAAGCTAGCAACAGCTGAAAAAAACTCTTGAAGCATAATGTCTTTCATGTGAGGCAAGAATACATCCCCCCTCTAGAACTAGCTGAAGAACCAGTTCTGTCCTTATTGCAATCAGTATAGAAGTCTGTTGAACACAAGCGAATGGGATTGCTTGCTTTTTTGATGCTTTCAATTTGTGGAAGTCTTTTGTCCACTCATCTTAAATCACAGACAATAATTCAGGTTGAAAAAATAAAGACAATAACAACATGCTTTGGTTTTCATTCTCTAGTTTGAGTCTTACGCCACTCTTAAAATGTATTCAGATTTTAACATATTCGCCTTCTGTATATCCCATCCAGATTCTTTTGTGCTTAGTATGTTCATGTAATTTGAAACATACGTTCTTTTTCACTAGCAAGTTCCAGCTCAAATCTGCTTAACTGGAGAGAATGTCTGACAGCTTTTAACTTTCTTAATGAATTATTCCAGAAAATGTGGATGGTTCCTCTTAGATGATGATCACTTTTCAGAGGGACTTGCCTGCACTGAATGCATTGAACTGGGGCACTGGTTTAACAGCACAACCTTTCAGTAGCTGGCCTAATATCTTAGACAAAGGGTTGAGAACAGGGGCTCTGGCAGCCTCAGCAGCAGATTAAAACATAACAGCTGAAGCTGTTACCTCACCTTCCCCAGTTTTCTCTCTGATGGCTATTGCTGCTTTCAAGGCAGGAACACCTGCTCCGGTTATCAGTATACTCCTGAATCCACACCCTGTTTAACCAAGTTTATTAATGTTAACATGTATTAATTTCAACTGACTATAATATACTGGCTGAAAACTGCAGTGGTTTTGGAATCAATTCAGAAGTGAATCAGACATCTCTGCCTCAGGGGCAGCAATGTGTCAGCACAGGGGCAGGCATCCAGGGGTGGTAACAATTAGAGCCACCAGATTTTATTCTGCCAGTTGAAGTCTGTCAAAATTACTGGTTTTAATCCTAGCATAATTGGTGGGATTCACACTGCCTTGGAAAAATTCTTCATGCTTTTTTCACCTCAATTACAATAAAGCAGAGAGAGTTTCTTTATGGTAGTTCAAAAAGCCACTGTGAGAATTTCATGCTTGTACTGTGTTTTTAGCAAATTTATAATATTAACTCAATTTTGTGCTACACACTCCCCTCTTTCTGAATGGAAAAGAATTTGCAAACTTGCATGCTGAAGAATTACTAGGCCCCATATTGAAATGAGGTGTTTCTTATGTGTGTTCTTTGTCTGTTTAATATGTGAAAACTACCAGACGACAGCTCTGAAAGGTTTGAGCATTTTTCTGATAGTACTGCACAGCTATTTCTCATATAGCCCAATTTCATTTGTGTGAAGAAATTTTATTTTTTTTCCAATGCTTGGCCTATCTTCTGCCACTACATATAATGATGCACAGTTTAATTGCTGTCTGATATGAGGTAATTTAAAAGTACATCTTGCAATATAGGAGAAATTTCTACTAATATAACCATAGAGAAAACACATCTTCTCATGTTGTGTCTGTTTGCCCCTCCTGTCCCCTCCCCACACCAAGGATTTTAAATTACAGCCCAAATTGTGTTGGAATGTAAAGCAACGTAGGTTTTCTTAGAAAATTTTGTTTCTCAATATTTCAAACTTCAAATAAACATGGATCAGAATGACTGACATCCTCACATGTTTCTTTCTTTAACGACATCCTGTAATTCATGGCTACAGCTCACTATTACCTAGGAAGTCCAACATACACAGTTGATACTTACAAATCAATATCCTAATTAAACTGAGAAATTAATAATAAGCCCCACAGCTAGCGCAGCACTGCTGATTACTATTCACATGTCAAGCACGTGTCCAGTATGACAGAGACTGCAGTCCTTATAAAACTGAACCACTCCTGCCGTGTGTCTTTCTCTCTCTCTCTCAAAATGGCTGGCATATTCTAGCTGTCAGAGATGTGATCCCTTCCTTCCTAAAATAATTCAAATAAATTTTCTGGATTTACAATTTTCAGCCCTGAGAAAGATCATATTATTCTTACGAGTGTCTTAGGGGACAGCACACAAAAATACAAACTCATTCACATGACTACCAAGCCCATAGCATGAAAATTATTTAGAAGCAACAACAGCTCATTAATTTACACGCAACAACACAATTCACAAGGTAAACCTCCATATTTTTTTCCACTGACTATAAGAAAACAAGTTTTAAGCATCCACAGGAGACTGAAAGATAATCTTTCAGTTATGACCTGCATTGCTACAAAAATAAAAAGCTAGTATGTACCGATAAAATTCCTCCGCCCTGAAATTAACATACTGAGTAATTTTATTGCTATTAATTTATTTAGCACATGGATATCCTTAAGGTAAAGAAAATATGATGAGCTGGTTAAACGCACTGGATTTTTACTTTATCTTTCAGTACCTTCATATATTAACAGATTTTCTTCCCATAAAAAAAAATCAGAAGGAGAAAAAACCTGCCTAACAGTTGCAGAACACAAGCTTGGCATATTTGTGAAGTGATTCTAGGATATTCTTTACCATATGCTGACTTACCAGAAGTACTTTTCTATTTGGCTAAGGGATCATTTTAAAATGTCAAGTTAGAATTTGTGGAAGAGATAAGGCTAATAGAAAAATTGTTCACCTAAGATGTTAATTTAAGGACCCCATGCACAAAATTATCACTGATTTTGGATCTGTTTCTTAAGGAGCAAATATCTTGTTCCAAAATTTAGGGTTAGTTTTTATTTTTAGCAAACATGGAAGTATCATCTCTATAACTGGATCTGCTATGATTCATTGGAAAGGATCATAAGAAAAAGTACAATCTAAAAGGACAGACTGTAACAATTTCAACAGGGACAACCTGTAAAAAGCATACCAGATTTTCCTCTACAATGACTGGAAATATCCTGGTAGATGGAATCAGTGACTGTAGGAAAGGCTAAAAGAAAGCTATTGCAAGGGCCATAGAAAGAGTGTGAAGGCAGAAAAAGGAATAAAATCAGCAGCTTTAGTCTCATCTCCCTCCTAGAAAGAGATAAGGTTACAACAGACACTCTCTCTTTTTGGAAGTACCCTTAGTACCAAAAGGGCTAGCTTTGATCTTTAGCTCTGTCATACTGGGCACAAATTAAAAATGTCTGCAATCAAACTTCCATGCTTGAACCATAATCAAAACTCGTAATTCCTGTTATTTAAAACAGAACTAAAGCCTCAAATTGCCCTCAGTCACAATGTCTGTCCTCTGCCATTGGTGGTGACAGCGAGGGTACCCCTGGATAAAGGGCTGTCCCTAGCCCCAACATGACTGAAACATGTCAGGGAAGATGGTGACTGCTCTTCCCCTTCTCTACTTCATGTCTAGGATTTGTGAGCAGGCAGAGGTATTTGGAAAGCTGGGGAAAGAACAGACCATACAGGGGTTACGTGTAGGGTGGGATGAAGACCGAGAACACAAAAGGGACTCTGGGATGCTGAAGCAAAAAGAGGAAGGAAGAAATGGCAATAGAGAGGCTAAGGAAAGCCTATACATGAAATAAAAAATGGAGACAAATTGTGTGGAAGAGAAGCCTGGAGGCACTGTGGAGGATAAGGCAATGGGGAGGGTTAAAATGGCAGCTGCCTTTATGGGCAGCAGGTCAGCGAGTGCCTCACACACCATTAACAGATGCCCGAAATAGGTGTGCTTCACATGAAAGAGTAACGCTGTTTGGAAGCGGGCAGCTTTCCACCCCTGGTCAGATATTTAGGCAAATAATAAAAAACGAGTTATGTAGAAATGCGTTCTACAGTAGGGGGAAGGGAGACCAGGGGTAGGGTAAGCGCCCTGACTTGGCTACCCAGCCTGGGACCACCACAGCAACGCCCCGTTGTGACCCTGCTCCGAAGGCGGCTGCCACAAGCCCCGCCGGCAGGTAACCTTAGCAGCCTCCCTCCCCTCGGCAGCGAGAAAACCTCCGGCACTGCCTGGCACCGCCGGCCCCCCGGGAGCCCCCGGGCCCCGCCGCCACCTGCGCCCCTCGGCCCGGGCTCTCTCCCTCGCCTGTGGAGCGGGAGCGGCGCCATGTGCCGCCGCCGCCCGCTGGCACCCTCTCCCCCGCCAGGCAGGCAAGTTTTCGGGCGAGGTGGGAATAGCCACGAATAGAGTTTATAAAAATATTTTAAAGCTGTCGCGGGGTGCTCGCAAGAGAACTAAAAAGGGGAAAAGCTTCGAGGGCGGCGCGGGGAGGCGGCGGGGGGGAAGGGAATGTAAAGCGAGTGCCAGCGGCGGGCTGAGGGGAGGCGGCCGGGGGCGCGGAGCCGGGGTAGGGCGGGAGTGGGGCCGCGGCCTGCAGGCCCTCGCACCGGGGGAGGCCGGGGCTGCGGCCAGGCTCGGGGGCGTGAGGGAAGCGCAAGGGGATCCGGGGGAGACCGGGGCGCTGAGGAGCGCGGCGGCGAGCGGCTGCCGGGGGCAGGCGGGAGGGCAGGAGCCGGCGTGGGGCTGGCGATGAGGGGGCGGGAAGGGCTGCTGTGGCGGCGTGAGGAGGAGGGTACGGGTCCAGGAGAGCGAGGCGTGAGGGTGCCGCAGGGAGGGTGTAGGAAAAGCTGTCGCGGGTGGGTGTGAGGCGCCTCGGGACGGCGGGGAGGTGACGGGGCACGCCACAGAGGAGGGCGGCGGGCAGGAAGGCGGGTGCGGGGTGAGGGACGGGCGGGTGCTCACCTCTGTCCTCCAGCCCCTCGCTGAACTGCCCGCTCTCCCCGATCCGCAGCTGCTCCTGCTGCTGCTCCCGGGGGGGCACCGACGGGCTGGCCCCGGGGGGCTGCACGATGGCGGGGTCCGGAGTGGTGTCCAGGGGGGCAGCGGACGGCTCCATTTCTTGCGGGGCGGCGGGAAGCGGCTGGCGACTGTGGCAGCGAAGCGAGGAGCGAGCGGAGCATCCAGCCCGGGTGCGAGCCCGGGGGGAGGAGGAGACTCCGGCTCAGAGCATCAGGGAGACGGGGACAGGCAGCAAACAAACTCCTCCGGCTGCTCCCCGCGGCCGCCTCATCACTCACCTCGCCAGCGGCGGAGGCGGGGGGGAGCAGGTGGGAGAGCGGTGCCGCCTCCCCGCGCTACCCTTCCCCTCCCCGCCCCGGGGAGCACCTCGGGCGGCGGCGGGAGCGGCGCCCGGCTCCGCAGCCGGGCGGGGGCGGCAGCGGGAGCCGGGGCCGGGCGGCAGCTCGCCCCCGTGCGGAGCGGCGTGTGAGGGGGCCGGAGGGGTGGCGGGAAGGGCTCTGCTGAGTCGCCCTCAGGGGCTCCCCGCCCCCGAGAGCCCGCAGGCGCCTACGGAAGGGGCGGCAGGACCTTGGGCTTAAGGTGAGTCCCTGGGGCCGGCCGAGGGAAGCCGGAGACCTGTCGGCCTACCCTCCCCAAGGCGGGCTCTGCCACCCGCCTCCGGCTCCCGACTCTCTCGGGGGCAAGAGTTGTCCAGTGACTGCCCAAACCCGGAGCCCTTCTGCAGCAGAGAGAGAGGCAAACGCCTCACGCCGCTCCCGAGGGCTGCGGGTGCTGGCCCGGTGGAACAAGTCCCCGTCTGCTTCGCCTCCCCTCACACAGGTGAAGAGCCAGCACTCCCTTTTGCTGGGGGATTGCCTCACTCCCCACCCGCCATAGCCCTTTCGCAGGATCAGGGCCGAATCACCACACAAACACACCTCTCGGACCTCCCAGCACTGATTTGTTACGCTGATAGTTGGTTTTACCAATATTACCCTAAAAACTGTCCTAGAACATACAGCAGTCTCCTACTGAAGCATGGGATTAAAGCTGGAGACTTGCTGGCATTCAAGGCCGTTCTTAATTCGCTCACCTTCTATTCCTAGGGCTGCAGAACATAGGGAAAAAACTAAAACCTTAGGAGAACAGAAATGTAAAAAAAGATGGAAAATTTTACTGATAGATCTGTGCCAGAGCTGCTTTCTTCTTCTCCACTGTTTTCTAATGACTTCATAGAGAAGTGCAAATAAACAAAAGCATTTTCTGTGTTAGCACAGTCTCCCAGTTGCATGCTTACTAGCATGCAGATAAATTTTGAAACTGCATTGTGTTTTGACTTGAGTCTAGGAAAATATCAGAAGACAATTAGACATTGCAGCCCAGGTCCTCAGCTGATACGTATGGATATAATCCGCATTTAAATTATATGAAAATCAGGTTGCCTTTCTCTTTTAAGAAATTAGCAGGTTTGGGGGGTATAGAAAAGTCAGCAGAAAATTAATATTTATGCTAGCAGAGGGACATGATTTTATAAGTTGACTGAATCTTGCTGATGTCAGCCTTAAAAAAAGTTTTCCGGTAATTTAGTAATACCGATTTGGTAATGGTTAGTGAAACATTACTACCAAAATGTCTTAATTTTTAAAAATGCCTCTTATTGATGTAGGCTAATCTTCAAAATCTTTTCAGCTGTATTTTAAATCATTATGTGAAAAAGTAAATATAAGTAAATGTTAAGGTGACATAACAGACTGCTTTACAAACCGATTGGCATTCTAGCAACCTTGTAGAATGGAGATGGCTGTTGTTGTGTGATGAATGGTGTTTGCTTTTTATCTAATCTTATGATTTCTTTGTGTATAGTCTACCGTACCTACTGTATTAAATGTTTTTGAAGTCTTCATGCCTCTCACCTAAATTTCATCTTTATCCTTAGCTATCCTATCCTGCTTTGTGATCCCAGAGCTCTTGGTCTTCTAGTTGGATCAGCATTAATATGACTTTAAGCAATGCTGAAAGTATTTTCTTTTCCCTTATGTGATGGATACTAAATTACAAAGTGCCTTTTTGATGTTAATGTGAAAAGAGGTTCTCATGCATAAGCTAACACAAGTGAGTTCTTTTGAGGGAAGTGTTGTTTTTTGAGTTCGGGCTGAGTTGGGAGGGGTTGGAAACTAGTAACTCCATAAAACAAATATGGTTATTTTCTTTATGGGCTGTTTATTAAGATCTTTATCTTATAAACTCAGATTATAAGGTATCTGTTTACCTGCAAGATATGAGAGATGATCTGTACGTGTATGCGAGAGATGAATGAAAAGTAGAAAAGACTTACCTTTTGTTACTTGCCATAAATAATACATTTTCATCTCTCTCTCTGACTTAACATGTGTTTGTAAAGTGAGAATCCTTAAATGAGTAGAACTGGTTTTGTAACCTGGTCAGAAACAAGAGATTGTGGCCAAATCACTTTTCAGGACCTGGGAGGGATACAGAAACCATTGGTGAGTCGGTTTGTGGAGACACTGTCCCATGCAGAGTGCATCCAGTATAAGTCATGAGGAATCCCTCAAAATTGCTGCAATGGATGTAACGCTCCCTAATGCAATTATTGCAGGATCCTTCCTCTTCTAGGGAGATAAATCCGTATCTGATCCATTCCAGTAGGAACTTTCTTATTCCTTGAATATATGAAAAATTGACTAGTGACTCTTATTGGACACTACCTTCTTTCTGTAAGTGTCTCGAAGCTATTTTGGTATTCTTATAACTTCCAGAAATAACCCAAGAGGAAAGTTCCTGGAGATTCCTAATTCCATTTCTTTAAAAGGAGGTGAAAGGGGTAGGTTTCCAAATAATCTGGAGGAAAACATGGACTAGGAACACAAACCACAAGTTTTAAACTTTAATATGTTCCCTTTTTTTTTTTTTTAGTTGGTTTCAATTGCTGTTCTTATATAAAACTGTCTGGCAGGGGCTGCAGCTGTCTCTATTTGTAGAAATGCTGTAGTGTTCAGGCTACTGCAAAGAATATGAGGCTTGCAAAGAGTATTATAGTTTCTTTTAAATGACTCTCTTTAGTGCTTTCAAACATGGCCTCATGAGAAGAGATATACTCTGCATTTAGCAAATGTAAATTCAGAACATTAAGCAGATCCACAATGAAGGGCCTTTCAGATCAGACCATTATTTATATAAGCTAGCTCCTAAGAAGCAGAACGACTGCCATATCACAGCAGCTGGAAGCTGCTTTCCAGCATTTCCTCATATTTCTCATGACACCTCTTTCTCTCAAAGTCTATTTCATTGGATAAAGATGTATGGCTAGGGTTTTACAGACATGGATCCTATTTTCCAGCCCTGTTGGATTTCTTGTGTAGGAAGCCTGTAGACAAAGTGAATGAAGAGAAAAAGACCTGACCCTAATAGCTATATTATTATACAATTTTATTTCTTGGCCCCTCAAACCTCCCTTAGATGGATATGAATAAGGGGAAGCCAAAATCAATCTGAAAAAAAAAAAAAAAAAGAACCACATCTCTATGTTCAATCTAAATAGACTGATGCCATTCCATATTCTATGGCTGCTGCAAGATTAATAAACACTTGCAGAACTTTATCCCCAGCTGAAACAGCCTGTGATTTCAATAATATTTTGACTTCCAGAGAAAGGTGATTCTAAACAGGGTGGAAGTATCTAGCACCACAGCAACCAGCAACAATGAAGAGAACTCTTGTTTTTCTTCATCTGAATTGTCTGTGGTCTGGTTTTGCTGTGGTTTTGTGTGGTGTTTCTTTTCTTTCTTTCCTTCTTTCTGCCCTTCTTCCTCCCTTCTATTGAATAAATGAAAAATATCAGATCTGAGATTCTTCCTCCAGGCCCACCCTAACTCTCAGCAATGTCGGAGGAAGAACTTCAATTATATTTGCCAAAAATTGGATTAGGTCCATTGTTTATTCTTTTCCAAGGTAGGCCTTTTCCTGAGGGAATAAGCAATCTCTTGCCAGTAAGTTGGCCTGCTTTCCTAAGGTACAGTCCCCTTGTTTCACTGAAACATTATTGCCATACTACCATGAGCAACTGTTACAGGATGACAGAGTAGCATGGTGCAAAAAGGGAGAAAGAATGTGGTGCTATTGCATCATGTAGAGTGAAAGTAAAACCAATGGGTGACAATGGTAAAACAGGTCCTGGTCTGTCGGTGAGATAGTGGTCACTATATGAATGCAGAATATTTCTTATTCCTCTTCAGTCTATGTGGAGTTGAAATAAATCAGTTTTCATTGTAAACAAAGTTGGATATGTTAGCATTACATGTTCATTTGTCATTCTAAATATGAGAGCTGCATCTATTCTGGGCTTTCTGTTTTTCCTTTTCTTTTTAGTGCTGCTGACTGGACTGTTGTCACCTGAATTAGCAGAACACAGTGGTGCTCTCAGAGACTCCTGAGAAGGAAGATTCCTTGTTTTCATTGATGTTAACTAGTCAATGTTCCATATTGACCATCATCTTAAGTGCAGCACTTAATTTAAGAGCACTCTTGCATATGTGGAAAGAGTTGGTCAGCTGGCCCAGTGATTATTTTTTAGTAGGTTTAAAGGCATAAAAGCAAGCTAATGATACTGTCACCATTCACCATTTTATTTTCAGGGTTGCTTTTCATACGCATACTAAACACAGAAGTGTCTTTCTGGTATCAGAATATTTTATTTGTCACTGGCGTTGTATTGCAGTATTAGGGAGTGCTAGTGTAAGCCAGGATGATGGTTTATTAGTTTGGTGTGTTGACATCTCATACCTGATACTCAAAAGAAAATGCTCACTTCTTACTTTCATCAGTATGCCTTTTACGGAATTACAGCAGGAGGTAATGGCATCCCCATTCAGTTTTACAGGAGACGTATCTGAAACAAAACCAAGTACCAGTCCAATTCTAAATGGACAGGCAGACATCGGTTCTGTAAAGGTCATCACTATAGATAATCTTCAGTGTTACTCCTCTAGGACCAAAGTCTGAGACTCATTTATCCTGATATTCCTAAAGGCAACACCTTTGAATAAGTGTTTATGCTGTTTAAATGCTCTGATGCTTTGCACTACAGCTACCATTTTGTGCCTGTGGTGTGCGTGAGATGATACTTCAGATCATTCCTTGCCATTTAGACACATGTCCTCTGCTGAAATTAATCGATTAAATAAGTGTCTTTAGTGATGAAAACCTCTAGATTCTGTATTTCACAGCCTTTTTTCATGAACATAATCTTTTCTTTAAATAGTCCCTTGACCGTCTTGTGTGATATTGGCTCCCATAGTTTTCTTTTACAAACAAATACAAATTAGGCTACATTTTGTAGGATGTTTTTTAACTTTCTTTTTTCTTGTTTGCTGCCTTACTTGATGACACGTAGGCAGAGGCAGATAGGTATTTTGCTGTTGTTTTGTAGATCACCTGTAGTCCCACAGTGTGTTCAGCGGTCAACAGGATGAGAAGTTCTACATTACGTTCTTTTAACTTGGTCTAGATATCTCTTGGCCTAGTATTAGTCACCCTATTTTTAAAATAAAACAATAGTGATGATGTTAATACAACAATGCTACATTAATTTTTAAACTTCAGAGCATGCTTAAATTATTATCCAATATATGTAGGTCATTTACTGTTTTTCTCTTGCACTGGATTAAATAGAGTTTAAATTGAAATCATCTCTCTTCTTGGCATTTTTAGACTGAATATTAACTTGGGTCAAAAATAATCAGAATGTTATTTTGAAAAAAAGCATATGATAATTCAGTATCTTTTCCTTCAGGCTATGAAAGAGTGTCTATAATACGATTCCCAGAGAATATGGCATGCAGTGACCTTGGTAAGTAATTGATGACACCTCACGTAAACACCTACTCTTCCTCTATATGATGTTGTTGGAGATCATATTTGCAAAAAATGCCAAAGCTAGCAAGAGCCACAAGCATTAATAAATTCCATTGTGGCAACAAAGGAAGAATAAAAACATAGAATGCAAAATTTGTCATCTTAAAGTGAGCAGAAGATCTTAAAAAGATTCTTCACAGTGAGCATTTTCCATCTTGAAACTATTTAAAAACCTGTTTTTAATTTGGCTTAAATTGCTATGTAAATACGGGAAAGTAAAGATTTACCCACAAAAACTAAACTTACTGTTTTGTTCAGAGAAACATTATGCAGCTATGTAAGACTACATGCCCCTATTCCAAACAATGTTATTTCTTTATATGACTGAAGACATTTTGTTTCCAGTTTTTATGTAACTGAGTAAAACTGACTTATTTGACAGTGGCTCTATTTCATTGGTTATACTCACAAGTATTAAAGAGGAATGGAAGGGAAAATTAAGTAGCAACCTGCTACTTAGGTAATAATCTTCCTCTTTTTTTCTTTTTTTTTTTTTTTCTGCTTCCCATGCTCCCTTCCCAAGCTCTGTGCAAAGATCTTGCTTCTTCCAGTGAGACTCTAACCATACCCTAATAGATGACATAGATAAGCACCTGAGATTTAATATGTGCATCAAAGAAAATGAAAAAAGAAAGCTAGGAAATTCCTAGGAAGCAAAAGTCAATATAATTTTGTAATAAACTTATCCAATGACTTGATGATAATTCCTATCAAAAAGCATCTTAACGACTAGATGTATTTGCATAACTTCATGTTTTCTCCCATATCTTTGCAAAAATTATAAACAATTTTCCATTAACTTTCTATGTTTAACCATGAGATGAAGTGAACTACAAAAATCACAAAACATTCTTTATGTTATATACAGATTGGGTCACTTTTCCTGTTGCCGAGCCAGCACCCATTCCTCCTGATGCAGCTGTCTACCAAGGCCTTTTCCCACCATGTCAGACCTAAGTTTTGTTAAGAAGGCTGTATGCAAAGGTAGACATACATTTGTTTCCTAGTCAGGTTAGACTTATGCGTTTATGAAATATTTATAGTTTATAAATTTAACCTTACACATTAAAAAAACTTTAAAAGTCATAATCCCTACCTTGAAGCTAAGGATTTAATGAGAAAAGGGACTAGTCAGAAAAGAAATGTAATAGGTTTTATAGTGCCCAACTCACATCTATTTTCTCTTCCAGTATTTTAAACTCTTAATTTGTGATTTGGTTAATATCTTATTCCTTGGCAATTAGTGTCATCAGCAAAAGAGTAATTTCTCTTTTTTTAATCTTGCTGTATTTTTATCTTTTATCAAAAGACCATGAATAAGTATTAGAGGGAATAACCTTTTTACTAATCTATAGCAATAATATTTATATTGCTTCTACACTACTGGTAAGTAAGTACTCCACAGCTCACTTTTGCTGCAAGTTGTTTGGTAAACTGTATGATATGTTAATATTTATGTGTTGTTTGGAATAGCTAATCCACATTGTTTAGTGAGTTGGAAAAGAGTATTTTACCCTTTTCTTATGCCAAGTGAATTGTAACTAGGGTTCTGCACATTCCCACTTGAGTATTTAGCTAGGATGATTATAGAAAGTGTTTGAAAAAAGAATGATAGCCACAGCCAAAATGAATATTTTACAAAACATGTTCTTCATAACCGGGAAACTATACTCATACCATTGTGTGCCAGTTTAGGTTTGGTTTTTTTTTTTACATCTGCTCAAGAAGATATTTGACCCTTTATATAATTTAACTCTTATAGATTCTGGTGGACATAGTGGAATCTGTTACCCACTTAATGTTTTTTGATTGTTTGGTTTTGTTTCTGCTTTTTTTGCTGGAGGAAATAGAATTAGTTTCCTGAGTCCTGGCATTGGCTTTGAATACTTCATTTTAATGGGAGATGCCTTAGGTAAAATCATTAAATTCTCCAGATACTAGTTTTTGGAAGAGGCAAAAATAATGGGTGAGGCAAAAATAATGTCAACAACATATAGAGTAGTTTTCATAGGTTTCTGCATCCTTTATTCGCATGATATATTCATTGTTTCTTATCCTCTTAGGTAAAAATTTCAGTGGGCAATGGGAAAAATAGTAGACAGTGACAATCCCTTTTGTAAATTTAAGAGAGTAAATCTCATAATTCATTGTATTCTTCTTGTAAGAAGAAATGGGAGCCATTTTTTTTGTGGAATTCAAACCCAGAAGTTTCTACTATATTGCAGCTAAAGCTTCCTCTGTGTGCAGCAGTAGCAAAAGCAACAAATCTCTATTTGATGTAGCATGATGAAATACACTGTGAATATTGACATTTATCTATCCGTAGTGAATACTGTCTGATCTGGATTTGTATAAGATGCAGAGGGTAGTTGGTTAATAATCCTACTAAAACATTTATGTTACATTTAGCTGTGGTACAGAGTTGTGCGTGGCTATTAGCATTTGCTAATTTTACAACGAAGCAGAGCATCTTTAGGAAATTGAAGAAGCACTTTTCTCTGTAGAATGAAGAGTGTTAAACACACTTCACTAAGAATGTCTTTTTAAGCAACCAGTAAAATTGAAATTTAAAGGCAGTTGACGTTTATGTCAGTGAAATCTTGAACCTCTGCTGCAATAAAATTGTCCTGTAACCAAAAAGGAAGAGGGAGATGTCAGTCATATAATTTAATCAGATTATGATAAAATTCAATTTCTGCCTCTTTCAGATTTTCGCTGTTGATGGTGCCTAAAAGTAATCAAGGGACAGAAAATCATATCGTAGTGCAGACAGCTTCCTCTTTACCATCAAGACTACACATATTTGCAATATTGGGGTGCAGGGATGCTTCAATAGCCACAGAAGTTTTACTTAATTTTCACATTGTTTTATTAGAAAATGTGTATTTTAAGAGGTTTTATTTTACTGATAAAGTTTATATACTTGGATTTGTTTTACATTATCCATTGACTATCACAGTTGTCACTGGGCTATACAAATCAGGTGTAGTTGTACTTAGAAATTTCAGCAAACTGAGGCAAGATCTGTAAAAAGAAGTAGTATTTTTTATTAAACCGACTGATGCAGTTCATTTCCAATTAACATGCTCAGAAAGTGTAGCTAGGTGTACAGTCTTCATGACTTCAGGAAGGGTTAATGTGTCCAAAAGTGCCTGCTTTTTTCACCTGTTGGTTTAATTAAAAAAACTATCTATAGACTTTGTCTTCTCTTTGTGCCAAAGTGCCTTCATTTCATATGTCTGAGTTTTGTCATATTTAGGATCTCCGTGTATAATTCGTTAGCAGGGGATGCATCATAAAATGACTTTTCAGGTTGCTTCAACTATGAGTTGTATTTGGATCAGATAGGATTTTTTTTGTGTCACAAGGAAGATAATTTCTTTCTGTAAAGTTTGAAATTCTGCAGTGGTCAGGAAAAAAGCAAGAACACTCAACTATGATTTTTATTTCAGTTCCCAGAATCACCTCAGTTTCACTTCAGTAAGTTCTACAAAAGTAATTCTTCGTTTGAGACTCAACTCATTGCTTACAAAGAAATATTTAATTGCTGTCTTGGTAATGCTGTGTACCAGCACTGTATCTTGCCCTGCTGGCTGGTGAATCATGGATTGGGCTGGCAAGCTGAATTTACTAGGTGTGGCTCCCAAACAGACAGTTAAGGGTGACAGTATGCTGTAAGTACAGGAAATTCAGGAAAAGGCTGTAGGGCAGTCCTGCTCAGGAGTGCATTTGCTTGGCGTCCATGCTCAGCGTATGAGGCTTGACAGTTCTGCCTGGCATTTCAGGCAGATATATGTTCTTCTGTATTGCTCATGGTGGTTGTTATCAGTCAATGATTTGAACTGCTAGAACTGATGCAGCTGATGTCAGAGCTTGGTTATGGGTTTTGGTAGTTCAAGTCTGGGATTGTAGTAGGGCGTCTGTGTCTTGTCCACATCTGTACCCCATGCCATCCATGTCAGCAGCTCTTCAGATGAAGGTGAGATAAAGATGCAAGGGGGTAAGGTGATGTGATTTTTAATTAACTGGACTTTTGATAAGTAGGCTAATATTATAGCACAGACATCTGAGGAAGATAAAGGCCTCGCTGTGTCTGTTCCATCCAAAATATTCTTACAGGCCCACCACACATTTCACGCACAAGAGGAGCCCAGTTTTCTGCTCTTAGAGCAGTCAGAAGCAGTTTTTCCATCAGGCAATACTTGTCAGAGGTTATTAGTGCTTGAGTATAGTTGTTGTTTAGTTATGAAATAGATCTGGCTTTTTGCTAATTGGCTCTTAACTTACACATCTCCAACTTTGCTTTGCATCAGCACTATCTTGGCTCATTTATTTGAGCTTTGCATGGTGACTGAGAATTTGGACACAAACAGTCAGTTCATGCCCATGAGATACTTTTTTTTTCCGTTATTCTTCTGTAGAAAATCTGATTTACTTCTTCAATAGAATTGCTTGTGCTTCTTCCCTTTTCAAAACTGAAGAGGAAAAATAAGCAGCATCATAAGAATGGATAGCTGGAGCCAGTGGTCACAAACTTGTGTCTTGAGAGGTTCAGATAGGACATTAGGAAAATATTCTTCACTATGATGCTAGTGCAGCACTAGAAAAGGTTACTGAGAGAGGTGGTGGAATCTGCCCCCTTGGAGGACTTATAAATTCAGCTAGCAAAAAAGCCACAGGTAACCTCAGCTGACCAGGTATAGTGGTGTTTATAGTCCTTCTCAGAGAAGAGAGTTGAACTAAATAATCTGCATAGGGTCCTTCAGGTGCACACTTGTATGGTTCAACCAATATAAACATTAGGGGGTATGTAACTGTAAGGTTTTACCTAGTAAATGATAAATTAAGTAATATCAAAATAGGTTGACACAAAACGTGCAGAGGCTTAGAGACAGTGCTAATTCAGGCCTAAGAGCAGGTTAATTCACCAATAAAGGGCAAGTGCTATGCTCTTATGAAGGATAAAACTCTGGTGACTTAGTCCTCTTGGATTGTTCTTTTCATGTTGATTTCATGGCTATTAATGAAGTGTATTACTTACCTGATAGAGATGGTCTCTTTGGCCCCTTTATCCTACTCTAAACTTTTTATGACAAGCCTGTTTCCTTTACCTTATATAACTGATTTTTTTCACTGTTTCCTTTTTTTATCTATGGGCATAGAAGAGTGACCTCACAGTTATAAAAATGAAGATCATTAATTCTGAAACTCTCCAAGTTGTTCTGGCTGATGTAGCAGTAAACTTGTTTGAATTGTCTCCTTTATCTGCTTGAAGTGTGTGTAATTCTCTTGACCAAAAAATTCAATCTCTAAATAAAATCTAATTAGGAAAGAAAATTAAGAGCCTTCCAAGATCTGTTTCATATCCTACAATCATAAATACAAGTTCACTGAGATTGTTTTGCATATCTTTGAGGATAAAATATCTTTGGAAGATACTCAAATTTTGTGAAGATCTTTGAAAATTAAGTTATAGTTCTTTTGATTTAAATTTAATTCAGTATTAAAACTGTCAAGCGGTTGCAACACTAATTAGATTCATATGGCATGAGATATCTAGACAGACTTGTTGCATCTATACTTGTTGATTTTTCCACTAGATGGCATTATGCATTAACTGCAAGTTAATTTATGAGCTTAACTATAATTGCACATGCTAAAGATTTAAAAAATAAGAAATCATCTACTGTGCTTGCTCTTATTCTATGCAAGAGTGAAAGAACTGTGGCTTTAAAATCACTTGACCTACTTCTACCTAACAGTAACCCAATCCATCCTTAATGCATCAAATATGGATTTACTCAAAGCAATAAAGGAAGTCAGCCATGGCAACAATATCTGATATTGTGTGCAATGTGTCTTTTAGAATAAAACTCTTCCAAGCTTCTCTACATTTAACATTTAAAGAATTACTTCAGTGCTGCAAATTGCTTCCTTTCTGGCTACATGGTTTCAACTGAAGTGATAGGAAGTGTCCTAAGTAAAGCTGCAACGCTGAAGATTGCTTTAAAATGAATATTTTTTTATTTGGTAGCTAATTCAGGATAGATTATCAGAATAATTTATCACTCCGAGTTTAAATATAGATATGCTGTTGTTTCTTCCACCCAGATGAACTATTAGCAATCCCTTACAAAATTATATGGTGCTCAAGAGTGAATTTTCTAGAATTTAAAGTCCTGACCAGTGAAGCACCATCTGATCTGAAGCAAAGGTCTAATACCTTCAAAAGAACTGATCAGTGGGATTTTTGCTTTAATCCCATGATTTGTGGTGACTAAAGAAGAAATCAGCAGTCCCAGCAGCAAGAAAGCAATGGCAAGGATTTGGTATGTGAGAAGGAAAGAAGCAACGCTAGTGATCTGGGGAGTGAAGAGGGAGGAAATGAAACAGGCACAGATATCAAAACCAGAGGTGGAGCAAAAGAGGAACCATGAAGGGAGAGTAATGTAGTGACAGAAAGGCACAGATTTTTCATACCAAACTATGAATGCTGGTGTGTGTAGGTACATGGATATTAATTTTAAATCTGTATTCTGGGGGAAAAGAGAAGAGGTGGTCCTTTGTTTTAAACTTGTCTTCCAGAACTCGAGATAGTATTCACAAAAAAGGGCTCATCAAATTGCTGATCAGATATGTGTTATCTAGGATACACTTCCCTGCATTCCATATTGTGAGCTGGCTTTTTTCTTGATTCTTTATGTAGAATGTAAGAGGCTCCAGGCTGGAAAGGGATAATCTAATATAATAACTGTGAGAAGAGGTGTAGAATACAAGCTGGATGAACCAGTTCCATTAGCCTGGGCAAGTAATGGAAAAGCATCCAAGGCCAAGAAAACATGTAAATATTAGCTGAGTATTGAACAGGTCTTTTAATATTCTCATGGTGGTCAAACACATACTAGAAAAGTAGTTAAGCTTGTGCTTAAGGTTGTCTCTGAATCAGGCTTTTGTGAAGAGGACATACCAATGCCACTTGTAAAAGCTTATCGAAAACATTGCCATAAATTCAGGCTATTAAACTGTTCCCGTTTTCTGTTTAAAACTTTATTTTACTTACCCCTGAGCTTTAGTAAACTATAATTTTAATTGTCCTATTCGGTGCATGGCTGTAGATAATGCAATATATGATTTTTTTTTTATATAGAAGTGTTTATGCTTTGTATTTGCCTAGGATGGTCAATATAATTCAACTCTTTTGTAACACTGATATAAAAAAATGTCACGATACTTGCCTTCTACCATAATGCTATTAAGCTTTTTGGAAACCTAGGTCAGTAGGGTGGGCATCAGAAAATTTTGGACAGGCATCCATCTTTTTCCTGACACTAATCTCTCCTTTCTTAATCCCCCAGCTCATGCTGCAGAAGCCAGAATGTGCTCACAGGTACATCGCTGTATGATGGAGACTGTAACACAAATTAATGCTGGTGGTAATGTCTGTCACCTCCTGTCATGCTGAGGTACGGGACCATTTACTTATTCCAACCAATTCAGGCTCACACTCTGCTCTTGCAAGATCTTGTATTTACCTGGGGCCTTTGCTCTTCTCCAGTTTTTTGCTATGAACAGAGGGAGGCACCACCAACTAGGCAGGAGGGATGCATACGTTTGGAATTACAGTAGCATCCTGTGGTATCTGTACTTCTAGTCAGTGACCAACAGCCAGGCTGTGAAGGAAAGAGAAGGCAGGAGCAAATACTTGGCACATGGCTCAGTAGGGAATCCTGTTTCATTCCGGGCAGCACAGGTCTTGATAAACTCGTGATTCCACTGGACCCAACTGTAGGCATCCAGACATTGATATCTGAACATTATTATTTCTGGTTCCCAAAGGGCAAAATATACTTGCAGTATACATGGCTTTTATGTTAGGGGTTAAAAAAAAAAACCAACAAAACAAACACAACACACACACACACACCCAAACCAATAAAAGAATTAAATACGAAGTCTCCATGGGAACATAGCAGATGGTCCATCTTGCTGTGGTAGCCCTCCTTTGCTATTTCCTGGCCAGCTCCCTAGCAAGTCTGTGAGTGTCTGAAAGAGGCAGTATGCACCAAGTAATGCAGTGAGAATGAAACAAATTCTGAGATTTTGAGTGAACTACCGAGAATCACATAGAACAGACTAATTTAAAAAGTCATTAACTATGCATAACCTACAAACTGCAAGTATAGACTAGGATATAGTTTCACTGAATTAGAGCAACTGGTTTCTTTTTGTCACTTGAGATTAAGAGACTGAATGTAGGTTTTAGTTGATTAGTAACATTAGAAATTAAGTATTGTTAATTGTATTATGGGTTAATTTTTATAAGCACACGTATTTCATTACTAGGATCCAACACTTGAGAGCTTCACAAATGGTATCAAATCTTACCACTAATTAGCAGATTTTCATATGAAAAAGGTTGGTGACAAGGACTTCCTTTATTATTTGGTAAGTGGTGAGCATTTCCTGAAAATCAACATACAAACCCTAGGATTTGAAGTGTGTATACTACACTGTGATCCAAATGGTAATGCTCCAAGTCCCCAGGAGATTTTAATATATCCAGTTGTTTAAGAACATACAGTAGAGATGAGCAAGCATATTAGAAAAATGGATATTTGGAAGAGTGTATTTTTTTTTCTGTTCCTAAAAATACTGTATTGCTAGAGACAAAGGAATTTTAAGAGAGCCATTCACCAACCAATGAATTATATGAATGTGTCAAACATTCATTATGAATCCACCATACTTAGCAGCAGTTCAGTCCAGTTGTACTTTGACATTGCAGCATCGGCTACAAAATCAGACAGCACAAGCTTGTGTCATTTACTGCAGGCAAAATCTGTTTCAATCAATAAGAAATAAGTGCTCTGTGTGTATATTGCAATCACTGTGTGGTGCTCCACTTAATGCACTACAAATCACAACCTGTAGTATTCACGGTGAGCTGCATAAACATTATTAACAAATTTATGATTTATAATGCAGCTCTCTTTTTTGAGGCACCATACTGACATGGGCAATCGGACATAATCCAAAACCAGCACTCTAAATGCCCTTGCGTTTAATTACTGAACTCTGGGCAAAGTTTACCTGTAATTTCTCATTTAAATTACTCTGTCTTTCCAGTGGCTCAAAACTACTTTTTGAACTATTGCTTGAGAGATCTCTTCTGAAACGACTGGATTTCCTGGTGACTTCGGTGGGCCTTCTATTGGCTTCAAAATCATTAATTATAACAGAGTACTTCTAAAACATCTGCAATATTTTTAGATCATTAAAAAGTTAGCATGAAATACTGCGTTGAGATGAGTGACAATGTCCTGAAGGGGAAAATACATCTTATTTAGGAAGTGGCTTTGTTTATGACCATCACACTCAGAAGTGAACACGTGTTTTGATGTATCTGCCGTACAGTCCTGGCTGTAGTTGGGACCAAAAAAGTGCAAATTTCTTAATCTTTTTCAGCAAATAAAGGAAAAAAAAAAGCAAGCATATTAGTAAAGCACACTTAGAAGGTTGTCCGTCCTGAGAGGATGTTGTTAAGTTCCAAATGTTGGACTTAAAAAAGAGAAGACAGTAGCTGCCTTTTCCCAAGAGGAAAACTAAGTATGATAGTTGAGAAAAGAATTCAAGTTGAGATGTTAGTTCTCAATACATCAGTAGTTGCCTTGGAATGTCTTTTGTCTGGATTTTGTATGGCACAAATTGTAAATTGAAGTGCACAGGTGTCTGTGTGAAAATAAGTTTGTTTTTATACATAACATGATTGTTTAGCTGTGACCATAGTATAAATTTACTGAATCATTTTTGAAAACACACGCTTTAAGACTGTAACTTTGTGGAGCTTTTATGCTTGCTAGAGCATATGGAGCCAGAATGACTCCTCAGTGGAGTCCCTGAGTTAGTGGTCTGGACTCACTCCACAATGCTTTTGGTACAAATCTTGAAGCCATTCTTTCTGTGCTCTCTTTGTGTGCATATCATTGTTACTAGAGCTTGTTGCATGTAAATATGAGCAGGACTGAGGTGAATGCTCAAGTATGAATGCAGCGATTACCATTTGCTTAACTTAGTAGTGCTACCAATTCCAGTGGGCCTACTGTGTTTTAAAGTTAAGCATGAATTTAAATATTTATTAGTGAACGTGAATCAAAGCACATGTTTCCATTTAGAATGGAACCCTCCCCAGGAAAGGCAAACCGAAGGTATCTTATTGGGGAAACAAAAAGTCTTTCTTAAAAGCCGTGGTAAAATTGTTAATGAGTACCCCTCTAAAGGAGAAAAACCAATACAACAGATAATCTTTCCTATTCCACTTGTGGAACTCACAGGCTAAAATAAAATGGTCAGAGCTGGGTGACTGAATTCAATCATGGCGTAAACCCACCAAATTCATGGAGTTTTCTAGTCAGTGATGGATTTGGCTTTGGGATAATAGTTATTTGTAAGAGTAACCAGGATTTGCAACACTTTTCTTTTAGCTGAAGCATTATTTCTAGAGGTGTTTTGTGTTATTAATACACAGTCTTATGTTGCTTGGCATGGTTGGTTTACTAAAGTCATCCAAGTCCTAGCCACTGTCATACTAGAACTCGAAATAAGTGGGCACGTCAACCATGTAACTATGCTTATTTACCTGTTAGGTAAATGTCTTACTGCATATTTCTAAATTATTTGTTAGTCAAGAGCAGATTGAAATTCATACAGAATTTTGAAAGATTACTAATTTGATTTTGTGTTTTGGAATGGAGCTTTCATTTGGACCAAGTTATTATTTGTACCATGCTTTTATTTTTAAGACTTCTAGTGTAAAAAAAAAAAAAAAATTCATCTGATGAGATTCATCTGATGAGTTGAGAGCTACATCTAGTAAAGATGGGGCACAACTTTCAGACAGAAGATTAGTGATAGATTGGATATTAGGAAAAATTTCTTCACTGAAAGTGTTTTCAAGCATTGAAACAGGCTGCCCAGGGAAGTGGTTGAGTCACCATCCCTGGAAGTTTTTAAAAGACATGTAGATGTGGCGCTCAGGGACATGGTTTAGTGGTGGACTTGACAGTGTTAGGTTAATGGTTGGACTTGATGATCGTAAAGGTCCTTCCCAACCTAAATGATTCTGTGATTCTATAATCCCATTGTATATATTCACATATCAAAATCTAAGCACTCGTCACTTTAGCTGAAGAGTAAAGAAATTATCAGATAATTTGCAAAGAAAATAGGCACCAACTTTGCTGTCTGGTTAACACTTACTAGTCAGAATTTTGCAGTTTGGATATCACTTTTCAATCAAATTGCTAGAGGAGCTGGTTTTACCTAGTAATACTTTTTTTTTTTGTGTGTGTTGAGCAGTTACTCATTAAGTTGCCTTAATACAATGAACTGCTAATAGGATATTCTGCAAACCTTTACTGAGTAACATTTCTGAGCCTGTGGAGCAGCAGTATGGCCTCTTCTGTGTTACAGAAATGTAGTCTGACCTGTAGCATCATCTTCTGATTCAACTCTAAATTCACTTGTGACCACACAACACAGCAATACTTCCAGCAGTATTCATATTAGATTTGCTTGAAGTAGTGCTAACCATCATGTGATCCTCCACAGTGCTAGTCTTCACTCGGGGACAACACCAGTGGGAGAGTATGAGTATTGTGACTATCTCCTTATCATCCCCCAGCAACAGCTGGTGTTTCTTCTGACAGCATTTTCTGTGAGAAGTTTGCATTAAGGTGCTAGTCATTATTAATAAGTTTGCTTTGATTGCTGGTATGACGTCTGTGGAAGAAGTGGAATGAGTGAAAGCTTCAATATTTGGATCTTTCTTAATTCCTGAACTGTATTCTCACTCTGGTCCATAATTCTAGTATCTTGTGGATTTCAAAAGAAACAATTTTGAGGCATAAATCCTATGTTGGAATTAATGTATGTGGAAAAACAAATCCTGAAACTTAGACAGAAGAATATTTATATCTGAACTCAGCAAGTGAAAGCAGCCTCTAGTAATCCTCTGTGGAAACATTCCTCTGCCAAGCTCCATCCTCCAGATGAATGAATAAATGCAGCTGCAGTACTAAACCCTAAACATTTACATCATAAACATCTGCATAGTTGGAAAGGTCTTTGCTTTGGCACTCACTGCTGTAATCTACAGGTATCAATATTCAATATTCCTGCCTCTCAGAAACTCAGTAAATGCATCATCAACCTAAAGCTATGGCTAACAACCTGCACAACACTTACTCAGAGCCAGGGTTTCATCTTAGGCCCTTGCAGATCTCTTTGGTGACAGGGATTCACAGCTACTCAGAAATGATAGAACATAAAACTTCATGCTCAAGTAGACCTTGAGGACCAGGAATAAGCCTGTTTCATTAGCCCAGTCGTAGTAGCGCAGAGGAGGCATAAGCACACTTCTGCAGAGTTCTAGAGGAAGGTGTAGGAATTTGTTGAAGCAGCTGAACAAATTCAGATGCTAGATTTTTCTGTTGGTTCCTTGGCTTCCTTTCTGAAGCAGTAAAAGCTCTGTGAAGACCATTCTTATCCCCAAAATAATCAGATAACCCAAACAGTGGCACAGAGAGGCCTCTGTAAGGAGAGAAAGGTGGGGATTTGAGTATCCAGCACACAGGAAAAAAAGTTAAGACAGCATTTGGCAATAGTTACTATTTATTTATTTAGACACCAACCTTCTAAATAATTACAACAATCTCAGATGTTACCGTGGGGTATTAACTTGAAAATGATGACTTTTTAATATCAGTGTCTGTAAGCTTCATTCCATCTGTTCTTTCTGGCCCACATTTATGCTACTGGTATCTGTCTGGTTGCTCCCACTGCATGAGAGTGACACTTGGCCTGATACGTGCTTAAATAGAGTCTTTTTTATTTGTTTGTGTCTACACGTGGAAAAAAAAATCTATTTTACTTGCAGTCATATTTTGGAAAATATCTAATTATAATTTTTGATAGAACATTTCTGTGCAAGATAAATGCATGGTAATTGTAAATTGCAGAATTGAAGTTTTAGTGTATTAAGAAAATAATTATATTATTTGAAAGATAGCCGTATATTTTTGTTTTGATTTAGAGTTGAGTTTCAACAACGTAATATTTTCTAGAAACATGAAAATAAATGAGAATTTATTACGGCTTAACTTACACAGCAGAGAACACAGTAATGGTCAGGAATTTGGCATAGGACATGTTGTTTGCTTTCACCGCTGTGTGATTCATCAGAACTCTTACTAGGTAGTAGTCACAAAGCAGTGCAGTATGCTGCCAAAGGCGTCAGCAATCTTGGCCACCTTTACACTATCAATTTTAGTGACACGACTGTGGTGGCTGCGGCAGGTCTAATAGAGAGACCACCTGATGTGGCCTACATCCTGCGCTTGTACAACCATGAAGCTTCACTACACAAATTTAATAGCTTAAATCTTGGAAGCATCAGACATGCATCAGTACAGCATCACATCTGAGCTAAAAAGCCCAACTTCTCTACAAGGTTAAGCTGCCTCAGATACAGACCAGCATCAGCTCTGATTTTTGTCTAAACAGAGGCTCTTTCAGTTGTTTGTTTCTGCAAAGGCGTTTGAATAACAAAATGAAAAATCTACTTGTCTTCAGTATTTAGTGATGAATACACTGGCACTGCTGCCATCTTGAGCTGATTTAGTCAGCTCTAGATTGGAGATGTATATACCTTTTCTACTGCATTCTGTAAATGTGTCTAAATGAAATGCAGACACTGCAATCCAGCTAGCTATGCAAGTCATCAGAAGTTTAGACAGTCACACTGGAGTGTTTGGTACATGGCATTTAAGAACAGGGAATCATACTGCCACCCACTCTTCAGAATACATCTTCGTTAAGGACTTTACTGGTGTAACTGTAGCGGGACATGCCCTCCTCGTGTAGCTATGCTAGGTATACTAATGTCTTCCTGTCAAAAAGAGCATCCACTGTAAAGCAGTTGAGATCTACATATGGAAAGTGCTACATGGGAACTGCCTAACATTATTCCTCATTGGAAGGGAAACCATAGCCATTGTTGTTGTTCCCTGCAGAAGGGAAACCATACCACTTCCACTGAAGTCTGTGTTCTCTGGAGTCCCAGAAGAGGATTAAGTTCTGTGATTAGGCTAATTTAATAGGAGCGGTTTAATTATTTGATACCACACAAAAAATAGAATTACTGACTTTTGCATCCTTTCCAAATGTGACATTTCCAAGAAGGTCTGTAATGGCAGTCTCAAAGGACCGGTGCAGTCGCCAGCACAGCCAAAGGACAACCTGTTGCTAAGCAACCAATATAAGTGCACTGCTCAACATTTATTTCATTTGGAAGGGAACATATTCTTTAAGTAATTCATCTTAGCTATGGAGCACAAAGACTTTTCCACTTGTTTTTCCAGAGCTGTGCACATGTGTAAAATAGCCAATTTGCACAAACAAATGTGCAATTTAAAGAGCAGGTGCCATAGAATAACATGTAAAACTGAAGGTTTGAAAAACTGGCACAAGTGTTTTAGCCCTTTCTAACATCAGCGTCCTGAATTTGCCTCTCTGTTTCTGTTGTTCATCCTACTTGAAAATGGGCTGCCTTGATAGCATGTATGTGGCAGAGCTGTCTGCAGTTTTCCAATGCTTGTTGATGCACGCTCTTTTGAAGAGTGCTCTTTATGGTTTTCCCACTGATACAAGGCAATACTTTCTCCCTGATAAACAAGTCCAGAATTGGACCCTGACGTTCCGGCCTTGAAGACTCCAAATCTCAGATTCTGTAATTGCTTCAGAAAAGCAGCTAAAGAGCTTTGGAAAAGAGCATTTAATGCTCTACATCTAACACCACTTTCACTTTAGTGCTTGTCCCTATAGTGAAATAAAACCCTGTAGTTCTGCTGGACTTGTGTCTGCGTATCTGAAATCAGACTTGGCCTGAATAGTCTCTACCTAAATTGTCCTGAAGGAGTTGTTCATCATGTTTCCCAGTCTAAAACCACACAAACAGAAATCAGATCGTGCACAAAATAATATGGGAAGTTGGTCAAAATCCAGAATGCAGTTTGGTTTCTAATGGTCATAATAAATGCATGTTTTACTGCCTGTGATCTTAAAGACATGTATGCCATGCATAAGTGTACTGAGGCAGGTGGGGCATGCCATCTTAATGTATGTCCCATCTTAAGTATGCAGGAGGCTACTTTTGGCTGGGAAGAAGTCTGTACGCATTTTAGTTCTCCTCCCTAGCAGATGTAGCAAGTACATTCATTGACTGGTCTCTTCTGGTTTTTTCTGACCAGCTTTGTGGTCTCATCCAAATGCTCTAGGATGTAAATTATTTGTGGGTAGCCCAAGAATGGCTACAGTTCAGGTCTTATATGGGCCCACAAATGGTAAAATATAATTTTCTGTTGCCCCAGACATCATGCATGTGAAAGTTTCCATCTGGTCATGACCTCCTGCCTGACAGAGCACAGTGAATTTAAGCTCAGCTCTGTCCGTGTAGGGCCATCTGACACAGCTGCAGGTTTTCCTGTCTACTGTCGGCAATTCCTGCACCTCTGTGTCACACTCCAGAAATTCACAACCATATGGAGACAGATAGCAAGGGCCATGCTAAAAGCCATCGTGTTGTCCTGGGAAAACAAACTCAGCATAGAGACTGAGAGGCATGAGTCACTCACTGTTATCAGGCAGATTGTCCAGGACATCGGTGAAGGTGTCCTGTTTTTCAGACCCATGCAGTCAAAGTAAGTTGAGTGCCTGAGTAGCTGAAGATGCTTTTGTTTGTAGCTTTCTGCTGCTGATCCAATGGATCATATCAGATATAGACAGATGTCTTACTGTCACTTTGATCAAGTGAAATAGATACAAATTTTGCCTTTGACTGGTATGGTTTCCAAATGAGGTATTTTGTTAAATGCGATGTGGGAGTACTGCACTATTTGCAAGCTAAGCTGTGTCTTGGGAGCAGCAACTAACTACATCTTTTTTTAGAGCTGAGAAAAGTAAAGCACAGTGTTGAAGAAATGCTGTTGATCTCTGCATGGTAGCCTGCAGCGATGGGGGCTTAAGAGAAGAAACTAGGTGTCACTCTATTCAGATACACAAATATCTTCCTGCCCCTCTCCTTCACTAGGACCTCTGCTTTCTATGCTTAAATAGGGAATTTTCTTCCAGACATGTCTTTATTGAAAGACTCACTTTAACTCTTTACCTTGTGTCTATGGGTTCATAGGATTCATGATGCAGTATCCACAGCTGAATCAATACTTCTTTCTTATCTCTGCTGTTGTATATGCAGGAACATTGCTTGCCAACAGGCTAACACTGTAGTGGTAGATCCATATAATGTAGCCGTCACATTTGGGAGCAGGACAGCAAATTTGCTGCTTAACCTGGCAGTTTGGTCATGAAGAGATTGGTTTTGATTTTGAGATGAAAATAATTTCTATTTTCAATCCCATATTTTTATCTGTCAAAGTGAATTATTGGTTGTCCTGCTTTATTTAGGGAATACTTTCCCAAAGTTGCTGCTTCCTGTTTCTTTTGAACATTTGGTCTTCAGTGATTTCACACTGCAGAGAAGCACAGCATCAAGCAACCAACCAACCCTGTCACAAGGAGCTGACTTGAAGAATAACTCTAAGAAGGTTAACTGACCAAATCAGAAGCAGACTGCTTAATGAGTGAACAAGCAGGGAAATACAAGAGTCCTTTTTTTTTTTAATCAAGTCCAAACAAAATTACAAAGTCAGAAAAAGGATGAAACACAATGGGCCACTTGTTTTTCAAGTTGCTTGATTTCACGTTGCAAGATTCATAACAGCATTTAGTTTTGAAAAAAATCAGCGTTTTTCACTAGAAACAAATTAATCAGGAAATGGTTAACCAGTTTTTGCAAGAAGACACCGTGTGAGTAGCATACATTGAAATAAAACTATAGAGGAAATAAATTACAGAGAAAAATACAAATAAAAGACAAGGGTATCTTGAGGAAAGAAGTGTGATACTAAATTGAGTATTTTCACAGAAAATCTGAGCTAGCTCCAGTTAAGCTTAACTTAGGATGCAGGAACTGTTTGCTGTATTAGCTGGTGAACTCCACTAGCATTAATTACTATGGTAATCGAAACCATTCTCCTGCCAGATCTTGAGTGAACTTAAGAGGCTGTAAGCGCCAGTATGCAGTAGCATGTGTAAATATCCTAAGTGAACCAATAATCAAAAGGGGCAAATAAAGTGCAGAGCATAGATTTGGCAACAATTCAGTATTTCTGTGATTTTTTTTTTTTTGGTGTAACTTTAAAGAAAATACAAGGGAAGGAAAAGAGAGTAGATTAGGAGGTATAACTGTCTACCAAGAGTATATTATATGCTCTCTACAAATTATTTCAGAATCTAAGAGGGGGAAAGGAGGAAATTCAAGTCATCATGTTTAATACATTTATTCTAATTCAATTTTATTGAATAATTTTCTACCGTAAACAAGCTTGCATTTTAGATTCTGTGTAAAATAAATCCCTTCATAGTGCCAATATAAGCATACATTTTCCCTTTGCCCTCAGTCAGCTGTAGTTTATGCATTAACAGGGACTTTCTGCTACAAGCCTTTGTTTTTTTAGAGAGCCACTCCTCTGGGATTTGGGCTCCCTGGTTGGCCACTGTACTGAGCTCTCCTGATAACGCAGCAGGTGGACCTGAACAGCAGCCAAAGTTAATAACCTGCTGAACCAGGGACAGGAAGGATAGTAGCAATTACACAGAAAACATTTTCATTGAGGGAGTATTTCTCCTTTGATATTTCAAAAATGAAAATTGATATTCATAGCCACATTCTACCTAAGGAATGGCCTGACCTAAAAAAGGTAATAAGAGTTTAGCTATTCAGTGCCTTATGTTATCAGCAACCGTTTCTACCAGTGTAATGTTTGAAAGAACAATGAATGAAGGGTTCTGTTATAAATATCTCTAGGTTTTTGTCTAATTTGATTTTTTTTTTTTCAGATATAAGATACTTGTATTGCATTACTTTGCAAAGCGAGAGTCACAATAAGAAAGGGATGGAAAACTGGGCTCTGTTCCTCACTCTTTATTTAGTCTGAAGCAGTTATATTTTTGCTTGGTTTTTTGTGAGACCTAAAATTGTCAGATGATGAGGTGTAAATTCCACTGTCTTGATAAAACCAGAGCTGTCAGGTTCCCAAATGGTATTCACTGTTATTTTAAATAAGAGAAATAAGCAAATATTAGACAAGATTAATGTTACCTAAGAGAAAAGTCATTCACATCATATACCTACAGGCATGAAAGTCATTAACTTCAACAGAAGTGTGGTCACTCGAAGTACAATTAATTGATGATGATGATGATTTTACTAATATCTGTTATTTTTTCAGTTACTGGAAAGAAGTAATATATTGTATTAAAAACACAGAATCTCAGTTGTCAGAACACTGAAGCTATAAGTCAACTTTGAATCTTTGCATGGTATTATTATTATTATTCTTCAATGACATAAATTTATTCTTGTCAGTAATAATTTTCATGATCTTGTAAAAAGTATTTGAGAATGGAAAGTGTCATTTAGGTTTTCATGTAATAAATCTAATCCTTTTCTTATTTCAGATTATCAAAATCCAGATAGTCATCTCATTCTGAATTAGGTTTTAGATTTATTGCCTAAATAATCAAAATCACAATTCAATATAGAGATGTCTGATCACTTTTTGACTTATAAGGGATCACATCTCCAATGCCACAAAGCGTACTGAAAAAGATCACATGAAACTATATTTATATATAGTTTATATACATGTATATATTAAATTATTTGCAATTAAAAATTGTGTTCAGATTTCCAGGATAGCTATTTTTTATAACTCTTTAATGTTTCCATTCACAATAAAAAATCACAGTAGAAAAGAGAAGACCTGTATTGTTTCTTCTTTCCTTATTGTAATTCTGTGTGGTTGTAGTTAGAATGAACAATCCCAGTGTCTGACAGTAGTATGGAACCATTTGATTTCATTGTGCCTGTGCTTGACAACAAAAGAATACCATTATTTCAGCCATGCTCTTAGGCATCTGACACACTAACTGAAACTCTGGTTTACACTGTACATTTCTTTCACTTAATTATTTTGAGGTTGATAATGGCAAGTTCTTAGGTAAGTGTTTCATATGTATTAGCTCTGTGTTTCTGTGTTTTTAACAAGAGAGTCAAGTATCAGTTCAATATTAGCCAGAAAGCAGCTGGAAAATGTAAACAGCGATTTAGGAAAAAGTCATGAGAAAACCTGGCATTAAGAAAATACATAGGATTATTTCTTCATTAGTGGTGAAAAATAACACCATTATGCATAAAACCTCCTGGAAAGGAATGTTTGTTTCCTCATTTACCTAGGAAGGTCTTTTTAAACATCTATTTGAACTTCCTGTTTGTAATAAGAGCTCCTCAATGAAAAATACATATACACTCAATAATGTAGGTGAGATGACATATATTTTTTAGAACAATTATGTCTGTTTTAAATGGATAGGAGTTTAAATATCCAGACTACAAAGACAGGTTACTCTTGCTTGTTTCAGATTGTTTTGTCCTTGTTTGTGCAACATCCCTATAAAAACCTATAAAAATCCTATAAAAACCTATAAAATTCCTTCATTCTAATTTTACATGATTTTCAAATAATTTTTTTTGTCTGTATATATTTTAAAAGGGCAATAAATTCACTGAGATAAAATCACCCCAAGAATCCCTTGATGTTCACAGACGTACATCAAGTCTGAATTTACTACTGTTAGACCCTGTAGGCCAGTGTTGCGTTTATTTAAACACTGATAAAGAGGCAAATACCAATTTTTTAAAAGTTAATCTCCACCTACTAGTTTTTGTTTCCTCTGTTCTAAAGATTGAATGATTCAATGGTTTATTAATGGACCCAGAATAAAAAACAACTCTCAGAATTCCCTAGAATCCTCTGAAAATTTAAGCCATTAACATAGTTTTCTACATCTCATGCATGGAAAACCAATGAGGCAATCCTAACATGCACACATAGCGCTAAACTTTGCTTTCTTTTTGCTGGTCTTATAAATACTGAACCTTGAACCTAGAAAATTCTATTGTCAAGATATTTAAGAGCTTAGGAACCCATCATAAGTATAAAAATTCATAGAAATGAATGAAATAAGGATTGTCAATACCTCCAAATAGTAACTGAGGGGAAGAAAGAAAAAAGTAAGTTCAGAAACAGACAGTGAGCTTCTCTATTGTCTAAATGCTCCTTGAGTACCCTTAAGGTACTCTTTTTCTGCACAGTTTATAATTGCAATTAGCATGGAACTAGTGAAAACTTAAAGTTCTCATTAGGTGTCATTCGCAAATTTTCCCTAAATTTAAATATTCATATATATAAACCTATAAATTTATAAATGTAAATAGAATATACATGGCTACCTCAGTCATTAGCATCTCTGATTGGCTGAAGTCAGGAGGCTTGGCTCTGCATGCCTACATTAGGGAAGTTCACAGTGTCATTAAGTAATGATTTGTTACCACAGGAAATTCAGGAGTGTATTCAGATTGTTTACACTTCACTGAAAGAAATGCCTGCTTTTGCTCAGTTTCCTTTGAAATGTTTGTTTACAGCAAAATGGGAATCCTGAGCACTGTTTTCAGTCTATTATGATATTTCAAGATTTCATTTATTTCTAATCTGATAATTTATGAAAGTAAAAGGAAATCAGCATCTTTTGTGGGTTTTGGGTTTTTTGCATAAACAATTTTGAATCCCTCTGGAAGAATCAATGAGCATCTAAGCTTCTCCTTTTTAGCTTCTCTTGGCTGTTTAAATATTAATAGACAAGAGACTGACCTTCAGCCCTGCTGCTGAATCATGGAAGCTGAAAAGTGGAATCAATACATCTTTGTGCTAATGATTAACTGATCACAGATTGGAAGATTGTCAGCTCAATTTTCATATTGCCAATTACTTGATATAATTTTTTCTATGTTAAAATCTGCATCAAAATCAGTTAGAACCTCAATACAGTAAGCAACTTCAAGTACTTTGAAATCAGTTGTAGGGCTTAAAAATGTTGCTGAACTGGGAGCTAAAAGTTCAGATCTACAAACACTATTAGTCCAGTCCAGTAAACTTCAGCACTTCTGCTGAAGTTAACGGGGCTACTCATATGCTCAAAGCTGAGCATATGTGTAAGTGTTTCTCCTGAATGAGATACTGCTGGATTGTAAGAATGGAGATTTTTATTATTTTGCAGAGTGGTAACTAGCACTGGCTTTTTCTTGTTTCTTTCGCAGAGATACGGATATGGTGGATGGGTACAGCTGGATCATCACTGCAAGGTTTGGGCTGTTTGGTGTTCTAAGCTGATCTTGTGTTGTTATCAGCAATACAAACCCACAGTAAATCTATTAAAAAGTAAAGTGTCAATAAGATTGGCTATGTCTTTGATACAGATTTCTCTAGAGGTCTATCTTCTATGAATTAATATCACTCCAAGTCCTAATATACCTCAATAGAACTTTTTGCTTGAGAGATGAAACTCACATTCATGACAAATATGAACCAGTATTTGGTTTTCATCATCATCTCATTTTAACACTTAGAATGGATAGCTCTAAGGAATTCGTTTCAATAAGATAGGCCAACCTAAAGCAGATTACATGTAGATATTTTTTTTAGTTAAATGCAGTCATCTGTATGAGAAGCAAAACCAAAAGAAATTTTATTTTAATAAAAGTTAAAGAACTCAGATGTGAAAATGTCTTCACATCTGAATGAAAGGAAAAGAATAATTTCTGTAACTTCATGACAAGGAGAACAAGTAGCAGAACCGTAAGGACAATCCATAGATTTGGGGACCATTATGTTGAAAAGTAGGAGTGTGAGGCTTATTGGCAAGTAAAAGGCAGACTGGGTCAGATTTTACTTCACCTTTTTATCACCGTCCACTCAGTTTTTTGCAAAAATACTTTTTTTTGACACTTCTGAGCTACATTAGTACAACTGTAACAGCATGCCTCCATGTGCCATGAGTTCACACTAACATCTTGCTGGTACTGAAGTTAGCAGAATACAGGTATTTACTCTGCTGGGGATAGAACTGGTTTCTTCAAAGGTTTGGTTCTGATCTCACTCAGAGTAGAGCAAATCAGCAGTAATTTTAGTGACATTCACAGTGGTGTAAGACTTCTGAAAGCAAGATCAAAATCTTGCAGTTTATCTTTTGATAAGAGCATTAAAAAATTACCAGTATTAGTGCTTTTTTTACAGGAGGGCACAAGACCTAGGAGAGGGAAGGCTGATACGGCAAAATAATTCCATTTGTACGTTACTATGTAGGTTAACTGTAGCAGCTAGTTTTAAAGATGTTACCTCTGTTACCCTATAATAACTGCAGTCAGATATCCCTGGCCATCTCACACGTTGTCCCAGGAAGCCAGCTTCCTCCTGTGACCTGTCAGCTCCCCACTCCTAGGAATCATTTGGAGACCCTGTCACTGCAAATGGCATTGGCCTCTGGAAGGAGGGAGATTAGAAAGATGGCATTAAAAAAAGGTTTCAGGAGACCTCAGTTCACTTTCCACCTCACTTCATATGTACCTGTCCTAACTTGAAAAACTTCATCTGTAATTGCCTACCAGAGGAATGTTGTGAGTTGTATAGATACAGAAGGGATAAAAGCAGTGCAAGGTTTTAGCCCGATAATTAAGGAAAAAAATGCAAAGACAACTGAGGTTGTGTAGATAAGAGCAGAAAGAACATTGTGGATATAGTAAGCTGCAAGACAAAAGATGCAAAGCTAAAAGCATGAATAGCTGAACAAAGAGTGTCAGCACATAACCCACCTAAAGTGTGTGAAGAGTGCAAATAACTGGCTAAACCCAGCTATGTTCTATAACAGTAGGCTGTATGCACAGTGTTTTACAAGAGCTAATCTGTCTCCATCTTCTGAAATTCAGACATCATCTCAACATAGGAATTCTATGCTGAAAACTAGAGGGATAAATGATAGAAAGATTTAGTACTTAGCATTTTCAGGGTGGTAACCTTGTAAAGAAAATAGTACCCAATCTTCTTCATTGTTTCTTTTTGTGACTTGGTTAGTTCATTCATTCTGTGTAGAGATTCAATTTTTATTGTCTTTAGAGAAGTAAGACTTGCATCTTCCAGGTAACCAAAGTATTTAAATATATAATGCCCGTTAATTTCAGTGGAACTAGACATTCCCTCATCCTCTTGTCACGTTGCAAAATCATACTACTTTGTGATTGTATATATGCTTCTATTAACTGAAAAAACCTGATAAAATGGATACAACACTGTCTATTGCAACCTAATGACATACATACTGTTGTCATTCTATAACATGCAAGGCTATGCTATCAAATGCCTAACAACCGTTTATGAAAAAGGACTACAGAATATGAAGGTTGGGACTGAGAATGAGGAGCAAACAAATATGCTGAAATTTCAGATCTGACTCTAAGCAGGCATAGGAGGGGAGAACAAGCCACCTGCTGAACCAAAGTGTGGATGGCACAGCCTCTGAGGTACATGATAGGTGCAGGAAGGAGAGAATTGTTGGAGATATTTTTAGCAGCTTAGCTGTTTGTTACAGGTCTGATGCTACAATTCCTTTCTAAAAATAGTTTGCAAAGGAACTTTGTGGCAAGTCAATAATAGCCTTATACACTCTGCAGAGAATTCTGTCTAGCCTACTTCTGTCTGAAAATGTTACATGAAAAAAGCGCATGACAAAATAAAATATAGCTAAAAGATAGCTGGGGAAGTTAACTCTTAAAATTTAAAAAAAGCGAAAGCGTTTCATATCACTCTGTGAAGAAGCATCAGGGTCAAACTGGAAGAAAATAATTGCATGCATTTTTAAAGAAGTATAATTTGGTATGTGACTGACTAGTTATGGAATAATTTTAAATATAGCTTACTGAACCAAATCAGCCTGCTGGACTTAATTCTTAAATCTCTCTTTCTACATAAATGATTTAAAGCCTTAAATATCAGATATAGAATAGAATAGAATAGAATAGAATAGAATAGAATAGAATAGAATAGAATAGAATAGAATAGAATAGAATAGAAATAGAATTCTTCAGCTGTGCCCTTAGGAAATTGTGTTCACCTTGAAAATATAAATTTCATCTTTTATGGTATTTTCAGCACTGCATCCATTGCTTTGGAGCCTGAAATTTTTTTTCCTGATCTATGTTTCGTTCTTAGTACTGCAGAAAACTCTGAGAATTGTTTCCCAGTTGAGGTGTCTGAGTAATTTCTCATTTTAAAAATACCAGGTGCAGATTAGTGGCAGTGTCTAGAGACTATAGCAATATGACTCACTTGCCAGTCACCATGTTGCTGGACCAGATCTTTCTATCCTTACACACACAAGCACAAATCTATTCAGATGATCATATTTTGCTTTCCTGCATAATCAAGTTTGTTGTTGCCAACATACAATGCTTTGAGCTCAGCCTTGACCTGTAGCGTGTTCACAAAGAATCAGTAAATGCAAATGAAAATAGCAAACTGTTCAACTAATTCTTCAATGCGAACAGTACGTGGCTTATTAGAAACCTTTCTTACATTGCAAACCCTGATGCAGGTTTGTCTCAGCATTTAAGTATGAGCACTGTCAAAGTTGCTAGTAAAAGTACAATCTGTCTAATATTGTTTTCAGTGTTAGCAGAAGAAAATATATATGAGCAGGTCAGCTGCTATGCCTGAGCTGTGTCTGAGGAGAGAATAAAGTCACCTGTGTTCACAGAAATAGTCCCAGTGGTAATCCAGTAAACTTCACATGATCTATTTAATCTGTGATGCAATGCTCGGTTCCACTCTGTCTTCTTCTCTACTCACACCCCAAATATTTTTCTGTTTATTAGGCAATCTGCAGCAATGTGCTGATCTTTTTTTAATGTATTAGAGTGTATGGCTAGAGTAAACCTTTCTGTCAGGTTGGAAAATCAATTTTGCAAGAACCTGAAGTATTTTACTGGAGGATCTACAACTATGTAGTTGTCATTACTGACTGTAATATTTCAAGTAATTTTCACAATCTCTGATACAGCTAACAAGTAACTTGACAGTTTGCCAAGGCAGCAGAGTTAGATTTGGTGAAAAGAGCTTTAAAATATTCATTAGGGCAATATATTTGTGAATGATGTATGAAGTTAATTACAAATTCAAGGTTAAGAACAGTCTGACTTCTCAGAAGCAGGGTACAGAAACCCAGCTCTATGAGAAGTAGTGAAATTTTATTAGTTATTTCTGTTTTAGCATACTAACAGTGCATATTCTGATTTAACAGGAATTTTTATTTAGAGAAATAGACAGGATCATAAATAGACCAGTTTTGTGAGGAAAAATAAAGTGGCCTTTGAAAACAGAGAATTCCCTTTCCAGAAGGGTCGGAAGACTGCCCTGCGCTTAGCTTCTGTTTACTGTGAAGGTGAAGGAATAACTGCTGTGTTTCCTCATGTGTTTTTCAATTTTCAACTGCAGATGCAGTGTGTTCTCTGACCAGTACATCTGCTGCATGACTGCACTTACCCATCCCAAATACACAGGGTCATGTGGATCTTCTGACATTCATCCATTTCCGTTTATCCCTATAGTAGCTTCAAGCAACCAAGAAATACTCAGGCCTTGCAAGTATTGGTGAATTGGATCTCATCAATCTGTGCAAGTGTAAGCCAACAGAAAGACTGTTTTGTCTGTCTTTACAAGTCCACAGAAGCATGTGGATACCTACAACTATAACAGACAATTTACTTTGCTTAATGTGATGACACTGTGCCTACTCGACCTCTTTGGACAATTCGCAAATGAAACAAAAATTAAGTTTAAAAAGGAAGTTTCCATGTTCATAGTTAAAGGAACAGTATTAAATTTCATGACCTTGATAATATTTTGAACTTTGTAAGTTTGGGAATTGGTGGCATACGGGGAAGGTATTACACTAATTCAGGGAATGGTTTTATACTGCATTTAAGTTTTGTTTGGGGTTTTTTTTCCCAAATACAAATTCTTCAATAATTCTTTTTTTTTTTTTCTTTCCCATGGAGAAAATGTAATCTGAAGACAACATAATAGGTCTCCTTTTGTCTCGGTATCACTGGTGATAAGAAACAGCTGGACTGAAATTAACAGAGTTGCACAATTATTTCTGTAGTTACTGGAATCATTGTGATGCTATTGACTTTAAAAGAACACACACATACCCAAGGGGAAAATTTAGCACATATTTAATTAGAGCATTGTTTTGAGGTCAAAATTTGGTTTGAGGATAAACTTGGATTAAGGTACCTGATATCTTTCCCGAACAAATACAGAATGATATACGTTGCAAAAGAAAGAGCATTTTTTAATTATGAAGAATTAAATCTGAACTATAAATTACTGGTTTATTCATGACTATTTTAAAATTGTCTTTGATTAAAAATACCTACTGAAGAAAAAAAGAACAAAATTCTGTCACTGAATCTCTGTAGGGAGCACAATATACTCAAGCAACTATAAATTAGCATGTACTACTTTGTCACATTTATAATATATGAAAATGTCATTTCACAGGGACAGGCAAAGATGATGAAGGATGGAAAGGTTTTTAGAGTTGTTCAAGAGAACTGCTGGGATCCAGAAGTACGGATTAGAGAGATGGACCTATCAGGTACCTCCATAAAGGAATTGAAATTATTGTAGTTCATTTAGAACAACAGCAACCTATCTGTTAGTGCATCTGAAAGTGCTCTAAATCATAAAGTAGCATCTTTATGATTTTTGTTTTCTTCTCTCATGGGATACCATGTTAGGAGATACTTTGGGTCATTCTCCTTATGCAACACATAACATAGGCCAATTTGGGAACTCAAGGGCTGGCATGCAATTTATGTAAACACAATTTAGATAATTTTTAGCCACCTCATTTTCACCCTGGAGAAACAGTATTTCAAACTCCAACCATCAGACATTTAATGGGAATACTGAAACGTCTTTGCAACCTCTCTGATGCCTTGACTAGACTGGAATCAGTCCCAGAGTTAGCTCAGGGATTTTGGGGATTACCACATCATTCAACCACAGTGTGGATCATAAATAGCCTTTGGGCATCTTCCCCTTTCAGATATTTCCCTCAACACCAATGGGAAATTTTTACAAAACAATTCTGCCCCATCTATTTGCTATAGACAAAGGAAAAACACAGGAGCAATTTTTTTTTCAAATTTTTGCAACAGCTCTCCAGAAAAGAAAATATATCATAAATTCAACACCACAATATTTCTCCACAACTGAACAGTGCTCACTTGGTTAAAAAAAAAAAAAAAAAATCTAAAACTGTGTGTTACAGCACCATCTGGTGACTTGTGCCATAAAAATGTCCCCTTTTATTACAACAGTCCAGAGATACAGGCATCACCCGATTAAGTCTAAAAAAAAAAGGTTTTAGTGTTTTTCATTCCTACTGTTCACCTAATGATAAAGACTATGGGCTACATTTACTCTTTTTCAGTTTACAAAGCTGTAGCTACTTAGTTCAAAGACCATTTTCTATAACACAGTCTGCGATAGATTATACCCAAAAATTTAACAATAAACATGGCATAATTTTGGAACAAAGATACAAGGAGTCTCCCAGCTGAACAAAACTACCAGTCACTGTAAGGCATTATTAACTCAGAGAGATAACTTACAGCTTGGTGGCTAAAAGGCTTTGTTTGTGCAATGCCCAAGAGATCTTGCCAGTAATAAGAAATGGTAGCCAATGTACCAAAGAGACTAAATTAGTTCTCATAATCATATGTTCTAGGTCTATTTGATATACAAACCTGTGTCTTGATCCACTCAATAAAACAATCTATCAAGGTAATTCAATAAAACGAGCTGTAAAGGTAATTAACATCACAGTTCTGTGATGGAAATCATCACTGTTTTGTTGGAGAAAATCTTTCATTTAATTCTAACTGCCTTTCTTATGATTTTCTGCTTTGTAAAACCCTCTGAAGAGGGTATAGAGGTTTTTCTGTGCTGATTCTCCTTCTTCCTAAAGCTAGTGTCTAGGAATGTTCAGCTACCTTTAAGGTTTATGTTAAATTTGCTCAGAAGTGTAAAAATGGATGGAAACCAGATACAATGCTTATTGTGGAAAACATGGTGAATGTTCTCAAACCTACTAATCAGGAGTCCAGTAGCATATTGGTGGATAACACAACTTAGGCTGTACTTTGGTATATACATAGTTTTGTAGATGTAATCCTTAACCTCAAACCATTGCTGCTGTACATAATATTAATCAGATCTTGTAAGAGAGATGCCTGAGTCAGGTTCCCCTCCTGTTTCCTATTTAAAATACTGAGAAGGAGGATAAATCATTTTGTTAAACATTCAAGTGCTTTGGCAAGGTCTTCATCTTGGAAGAAATTCTCCTAGGGTTTTTTCTGCTATCTTTTGCCTTAGTAGTTTCAGTACTAACAACCGAGTTACATTTTTTTAAAGCATGACAAAATATGTGCATAAATATTACAATCAGATCTAAAATTTTTAAAAAAATAGTTTTGCATGTAACTATTTAGTGAAGTCCTAATTCCTGTTTATTGTTTCTTCTGTTGTTAATCTCCTGTGTTTGTTGGGTTCATTCCTGTAACCTGTCACACACAAAGTTATGGTATAGATTTGTGTTTGAACAGAAACCAAACAACATAGACTTAATTCTCTTTATTGCTAACGTCAAAGTTATTTCTAAAAACAGACAGATTTTCTTATACTTACAACCTCAGTAGTCCACACATGGGATGAGTGAAACCTAACACAATATAGCTTTGGGGAACACTTAGGAAAACATTGTTTAACAACCATTGTTAACATAACGTTGTTTATCTTTGAGCTAATTTACATCTTTCTTTATTAAATATATATGATAAACATGACCCCAAAATAAACTTAAGATACTGTATTCTGTTGGTTTAACATGTCATTAATTTATATGAGAGTAACATTAAATGGGTATTTTAATTAATTTTGCATGTGCATACCAAATGCTTCTAAAATCAAAATACTTAGGTTCACAAATAATCTAGTATGAGTGTGAAAAGTGTTAGTTTTCTTTCTACTTTGTAAAAATATTCCAATCCTAATAAACTCATATGCTACAAGATTTATTACCATGATCCTTAACTAGCAAAAAAAAGATTCTATGCATGTTACTGTTAAATCAGTCCTTCTTACCATTAACACTTCTACCTTCTACCCTTCAAACAAAAGTGCTTTTTTATTTTTAACATTTTACCCAAAAAAAGGAAACATTAATAACTGCTTTTTCTTACTTAGGAGTCACAGTCCAAGTTCTTTCCACGGTCCCTGTAATGTTCAGCTACTGGGTAGGTTCCTACTGGCATATTTTATAACTCATATGTTAGAAAATTTTTAAAAAATAAATGTGTCCTCCTGTAAATTAGGTGATTGAAGTAGTCACTAGAGCACTGAAGTAAATGGGGAATTGTTCTGCTGCAAAAAAAACAAAAGACAAAAAAATAGTCCAGGTATGAGAAGAGCCAGGAGGGTGTCCTGGCAAAGCTCCACTCTGGAGTACACTCAGTAAGAAAGAATGAGACAACAACAGAATTTCTTCTGGGGACCTTACAGGGGTAGCTGGAAACAGAGAGAATTTACACAGCATGAATCCATGGTTAGTAGGTAGACATATATGTACAGATTCCATGAAAGCTAGACATCAGTCAATATTTTCTCATTAAAAGAAGAAGTAAAAGATATATTTGTGGTCTTGTCCCACTTTCTTTTAAATGTGGCATGGGACTCATTGACCTAGAATGCTTTGAATCTTAAAATTCAGTATCAAATTTAAATTAACATGTTCCCTGTGTGGTGATCTTGAATGCATCAAAGAAATAAAAACAGTCTGAGAGGATAAATAATAGCAAAAAGCTGTTCTAAATACACTCTCGATTTGACTATTTAGCTATGCGTACAAGTTGAGTTGTTACATGTAAACAGATATGCTACATTAAAAATCATAGCGTTAAGCCCACATATAAGTACCGCTGATCTCCAGAATTTCTTGTTGGGTGACATATCTTTAATATTTTATTCTGGTATTTATGGAAATATTTTCCGTTAAATATGTGTTAGGGGAAAAACGGAAAACTGATTGTATGGATATTGCAATTCCGTTATTAGAATTATGATGGTTATCTCCTTCTAAATGTTAGAGAGGTTTGCTCAAGTTTTCTCTATAGAATTCTTATGGTCGAGCATCTCACATTTCTTATTTTTATATTTTCAACTCCAGTAATAAGAGACTAAATATTCATTGCTATGTTTAAAAATTACATGCCTAGGTTTTTGCATTGGGATAAACAAAACTAGAGGACTGGTTTACACAAAAGACCAGATACTTCAGTGCATCAACAAGCCCGGCTTTATTACACTCATCCTGAGCAGTAAAGGCAACCACAGTTGATAAAATATTCAAGACAAGAAGCAGAACTTCACCCAGAGGTTTTAAAGCGAGGCAGAATTTAGCCCTACTGGTTTCCAGCTATTCAGAACTGTAAAATAAATTTTAGATTCAAACCCTGTCTCTGAATTGTTTGCAGTGACATTTATCCAATATCTTTCAAAGGTGATAACATTTGAGAACTATATTTTAATGTACTATTCTGCTTCATATCTTACCAGGCCAAACCTCAGGATACTTTAGATCTAGCGCAGATATTAAATAATGACTTAGCTGCTACAGTAAAAAAGTATCCCAAGAGGTTTATCGGCTTGGGTACATTACCTTTGCAAGCTCCAGACCTGGCTGTGAAGGAAATGCATCGCTGTGTGAATGAACTTGGATTTCCTGGAGTACAAATAGGATCTCATGTCAATGAGTGGGACCTGAATGCACCAGAATTGTATGATATTTATGCTGTGAGTAAATGTTTCTTTCCTTATTTTGGAGAATTCTCTGATATGGAGTTCTGTCTAAAAAATATCTTGGGACATAGTCGTCAACTAAATTTATAGATACCTTAAAACAATTGAGCATTCTAATCTGCTTAGTGATCAGAGAGATTCAGCTTTATATATGATAATTCCTTATAAGATATAATGACGATAATACAGAATCACAGAATCATCTAGGTTGGAAAGGACCTTGAAGATCATCTAGTCCAACCTTTAACAATATACAATATAAATACAATATAAAACATTCTGAAACATACTTTATAATAATGAATAACAAAATCCTTTTATGATATGAGTTCTCACTGTAGATTTACCTTCTTGGTTTGTGAGGATAAGTACAGTATCAAATAAAGCATTTCTGCATTGTTTGCTTTTGGGTTCCAGTTACTGTATTTCAGCCTATTGAGATAATTGATAAAACTCCCTGAGATTTTCAGAGATACCTATAGAGCCAAAGTGCATTACAGAATTATGCAAATGGAACCAAAAGTTCCAAACTGAATGTATTGATTATAAAATTAATTTATAGATTGCATTTCTTAAATAGCCTGAGGTCCAGGTGAGGATGATCATTTTTGAGGATTAATCAATGTACATCCTGTATCTGTTTCAGAGGTTATTATAGCTGTCGGCTTGGAGTTGATCCATAGAGGTTATTTTTTAGAATGCTTAATTTATTCAAGAATTCTCTTAGTGCAGCATCTTTTGTTTTTTTGGTCATATACAGTCAGTTATCATCTTCTGCTCTTGGAGATGCACGCGTTCACAGAATCACAGCATGGCTGAGGTTGGAAGGGACCTCTGGAGGTCATCTGGTCCAACCCCTGCTCAAGCAGGGCCACCTACAGCCAGATGCCCGGGACCATGCCCAGATGGCTTTTGAATATCTCCAAGAATGGAAACTCCACAACCTCTCTGGGCAGCCCATGCCAGTGCTCAGTCATCCTCACAGTAAAAAAGTGTTTCCTGGTGTTCAGAGGGAACTTCCTGTGTTTCAGTTTGTGCCCATTGCCTCTGGTCGTGTCACAGGGCACCACAAAAAAGGAGCCTGGCTCCATCTTCTTTACACCCTCCCTTCAGGTCTTTATATACATTGATGAGATCCCTGCTGAACCTTCACTTCTTGGGGCTAAACAGTCCCAGCTCTCTCAGTGTTGCCTTATTGGAGAGATGCTCCAGTCCCTTCATCGTCTTTGGACTCTCTCCAGTAGCTCCACATCTCTCTCATACTGAGATCCCTCTCTTGTACTGGTCTCTCTCTCTTATACTGTACATTCTTCAGTTTATGTGTAGGAAGTAATGTCTATCACTTTTAGAAACATCCCCGGATAATAAAGATTGTGAAATTAAGCCATATTTGATAATGAACTTTATCAATCTAGCAAGCCAGTTATTGAATTGCTATTTTTAGTTTACAAATGTAGATGGCGATTACTCCCTACAATCCAAAAGTTGCAGCTTTATTTATGCATATATGGGTAAATAAACCCAAATTTTTCAAATGTGTGATAATCTCCTTAGCAACAAGAGGAGGTCCAGAAATACATCTGACAAAACGAGGCTGTTAAATTCTGGTTAAGCATATGAATGACTTGACTATATATTTAAATTTAAGCACATAGTTAAATTACACAGTCAGAATCAGCATCCTATATTGTTCTTGTTTCCCTTTCCAAAGATATCAGTAGTTTTAGAAAAATTAATATACTTGAGTGGAGGTGGATTATTGATCAGAATACAGCTAGATTTCAAACTCTTAGGGGGGATTAGGAATAGTTTTAACTTATTTTTTAAGCCCGACAGAAGGCCAAAGGGGACAAATGTAGTGCAACAGCCATGAAAATTCCTGAATGCAGCTGGAACAATTCTGCAAAACCATCCTAAAATGGTTCTACAAAACATTATGAGAATTCATCCTCATATGTATAATGAAACCAAAAGAATTCTAGTTTGAACCAAGTTTTATTCTGCAGGATGGCTGACAAACACAGCTAAAAAAGCAGTTTTATACCACATGAATCTGAGGAACACTTGGCTTACTAAAAAGATGTCATCATCAGTGTTTCCAATCCTGTAGTCTCAAAAAGAACTTTGAAACTGAGTGAGGACTTCAGGATATGGCCCGAAGTCATAAATATAACCAACTGTTGCTTATTGTTCTTACTTCCGGGCCTTTTTTCATTATTAGTACAATTTTGCAGGTAATCTTTAAAGCATGGCTAAGAACTGAGATGCATTTTGGTATGATTAGTCAAGATTTACATTTTTTACTTTTTGCTGCAGGCTGCTGAACAATTAAATTGCTGTCTCTTTGTGCATCCCTGGGACATGCAGATAGATGGAAGGATGTCCAAATACTGGTTTCCCTGGCTAATAGGTGAGCCTATATTTACTTTGCTTAATCCAGATTTATGAACTGTCACTGGATTTTGCCCAGATTGTTGCAAAGGTACTAGTACAGAGAAAAACTACATGATTTTTCTATCAATCTTTTTTTTTTAAATCAAGTACTACAATTAAATCTGTTGTGTAAATTCAGCAGTCATTTGTTTTTAAGCTTGTTTAGTTTGTCTAACTTTTAAATGCCTAGAATTAAAATTATTCAGACTAGCAACAGAATCTAGTATTCTCTTTTGTCCTAAATACAAAGAGCAGATGTCTAGGGAAAAGTGATTGTCTCTGAAATAGAGCTTCTCAAAAATAATGCAAGTAAATGAAGGAGTAGACAAAACCAAACATTACTTCCTAGAATTTCTTGGATTATTTCCTAGAAATAGGTTGATCAGAGAGGAAATAAGTCTAACTTCACATCAGCTATAGTTGAAACAACATGTGATTTGAAAGCTCCCCGTAGATGTAGGGAATTATCTAGTTTCTGTTTTTTTCCCTATCTGCTAGATAAATCAGAACAACATTGAATAACAGGAGGTAGGCTATACTGCTTCCTGATTCCAGATTCAGACCTGATTCCACCCTCACTTATTCTGTTTTACATTGTTTTGTTTTGCATGGTTCTGCATTGGCTCCAATAGAGATGATCTGAAAAACATACACAATATACATATAATATACATTCTGCAATATACACTGGAAAATCTTAGTGTCCCAATCACCAGTGCATTATCTTAAAGCAATATCAATTGATCTTAATCAGAGCCAGCTCAACAACACAGATTTAAAAACAGACTAAAATTATTGCGTTTACTTAACAAAGTATAATTAAAGGATTTTCCTATTATAAGGCTTTGCATCTGAGCATATGGTAAAACATTAATGAAGGACAACCTTTTGAGCTGGATAGGTATTGTTTCCTCCATAGATGAAGGGAACTCAGTTCCTAATTTCAAGCTGGATGTCTGAAGTTAGGCACCTGAATGGCATGATATTCTAACTATGTTTGTTAGGTGTGCTGAGAAACTGAGGCCTGGGGTAGGAACCTAAATTGCTGTTATGTTCCATAACTGGGCATCCAAGTTACCCAGTGGCAAAGAGAGAGACAGGTTATTTCTAAACTGTAGGAACTGGCACGATGTCATAACTAAGCCCCAAATCTGTGTTGGAATATCCACCAACATGTCTGCCCCACTTTCCACACAAAAAAAACCCAGAAGCATAGGTGAGAAGAGAACCTGGCACATCCCAGACTTGTCTTTGAGCTAGGATAACTCTGGAATCAGGCCTGTACTGTGCAGCTCAGGACATACCCAACCTGCCTGTCAGCTGTCCTAGTGGTGTAGGATAAAAAACAGGCTTAGAATTCAGAAGATCTCAGCTTCTAGTTCTGTGTCCTCATTTCAGTTAATTAATGTTCAGTTCCGTGTTCCTCTAATAGAAATAATGTGGAACCTTTGGCAGCTGCTCTGTAACTATTATTGTTTCAGTAGGTTCAAGGCTAATTGAAGAAAATGAAGATAACATTTAAAATTCAAATAGGAAAATAAAAAATAAAACTCTCATACAATAGGATTTTTTGTTGTTGTTGTTCTTAGGCATGCCTGCAGAAACAACCATAGCCATTTGCTCCATGATTATGGGAGGAATTTTTGAAAAATTTCCTAAGCTGAAAGTTTGCTTTGCACATGGAGGTGAGTAATACACCATGTGAAACACCTGTTATTTGCTGAGCTTGGTACAATTGTATTTTCTGGTATGTCAGCTAATAGGGTCACTACTTTAAGCCTGCCATCAGCTGAGTACTGTTACCCTAAAGAAGATAATCTATCAGATCGGCTGCTTGTATGAACACTCTCTAGCCTGTTTCAGCCAGCGTTTGAACAGTCACAATAATCTTTAAGGGAAATGAGGAGGAAGGGGAGACAGGAGATGGTTTGGGGAAAGGGACAAGGAAGCAACAGGAGGAATTTGGGCATCACAGTAGTGAAGAACTGGGGAAAATAGTGGGGAAAGAAGCTAATGAAGGGGAAGGAATAAAAAATTGCTGGTGCAGAGTGTTTTCTTTCTAAATAGCTGACAGTAAAACTTACGGATCTCTGTTGATAATGTGCCTTTTTTTCCTCCTGCATATTTTCAGCTTCTGTTACTAAAAGTTTTTTCTTGCAGGTGGAGCTTTTCCATACACAGTGGGGCGAATCTCCCATGGATTCAACATGCGCCCTGATTTGTGTGCAGTGGATAATAAGGTGGATCCAAGAAAATACCTTGGTTCATTTTACACAGACTCTCTTGTCCATGATCGTGGTGCACTAAGACTGCTAACAAGTGTAATAGGAGAGGTGAGTTTTAATGCTTCCAGAAGCAGGCGAGTCATTCTTTATTTAATTCTTTATGAAATAGCAAAAGGGGAAGAGAAGAAGAAAGTAGGAAGAAGACAGCATATTCATCCAGTAAAATCAGAACCTGAGCTATTAGAAACTGATGGCTTCTGCCACGTTGATAATGGGTTTACTATATGGAGTTATTGAAATGGTGGTTTTAATCCAAGAACTCAGGCATTGTGAACCTTTGTTCAGTGAGGCTCGTTACTTGTGTAAGGTTGTTCAGGATGGGACTGCAAGCAAAGACTGCTTCATTTGCAGCCTTGTTTTCAAATGGCTTAATTTTCAAATTCAACAGTATAGTTGAGGAAATCAAATTGTATTTCCACTTGGGAAGTTATAGGCAAAAAAAAAAGTCAGTAATAAAGTTTTTGTGAGGATCCTGGAGAGCACAGTAAACATAATGGTTTGCAGAAATATTAAAATTGTTAGAGTGAAGAAATCTTTGTAGTTTAGCAACCTGCTTAAATAGGGTACAGCATGGGACAGAAAAATCCAAAAACATTCAAATAATTCCTTCTCACTAGTAAATGCTCAGGAAGGGGTTGAAGATGGCATCACTCATGCCAACTTCCAATAGATCACCACAAATCGATGAGAGATCCATGTTTCTGTCCCACAGCATTCTCCTGGCGAAACTGGCTGCTTGTGGCTTGGATGGGCACAGGCTTTGCTGGGTAAAAAACTGGCTGGATGGCCGGGCCCAAAGAGTTGTGAATGGAGTTAAATCCAGTTGGCGGCCGGTCACGAGTGGTGTCCCCCAGGGCTCGGTTTTGGGGCCACTCCTGTTTAACATCTTTATTGATGATCTAGATGAGGGGATCGAGTGTACCCTCAGTAAGTTTGCAGATGACACCAAGTTGGGTGGGAGTGTTGATCTGCTCGAGGGTAGGGAGGCTCTGCAGAGAGATCTGGACAGGCTGGAGCGATGGGCTAAGGCCAACTGTATGAGTTTCAATAAGGCCAAATGCCGGGTGCTGCACTTCGGCCACAACAACCCCCAGCAGCGCTACAGGCTTGGGGAGGAGTGGCTGGAGAGCTGCCAGTCAGAGAGGGACCTGGGGGTGTTGATTGACAGCCGGCTGAACATGAGCCAGCAGTGTGCCCAGGTGGCCAAGAAGGCCAATGGCATCCTGGCCTGTATCAGAAATAGTGTGGCCAGCAGGGACAGGGAAGTGATCTTACCCCTGTACTCGGCACTGGTGAGTGCTGTGTTCAGTTTTGGGCCCCTCACTACAAGAAGGACATTGAATTACTCGAGCGTGTCCAGAGAAGGGCAACGAAGCTGGTGAAGGGTCTGGAGCACATGTCGTACGAGGAGCGGCTGAGGGAACTGGGGGTGTTTAGTCTGGAGAAGAGGAGGCTGAGGGGAGACCTCATCGCCCTCTACAACTACCTGAAAGGAGGTTGCAGAGAGCTGGGGATGAGTCTCTTTAACGAAGTAACAAGCGATAGGCCAAGAGGGAATGGCCTCAAGTTGCACCAGGGAAGGTTTAGACTAGATATTAGGAAGCGCTTCTTTACAGAACGGGTTGTTAGGCGTTGGAATGGGCTGCCCAGGGAGGTGGTGGAGTCCCCATCCCTGGAGGTGTTTAAGAGTCGGGTCGACATAGCACTTAGGGATATGGTGGAGTTGAGAACTGTTAATGTTGGGTTGATGGTTGGACTAGATGATCTTCAAGGTCTTTTTGAACTTAGACGATTCTGTGATTCTGTGATTCTGTGATCTCTGGACCTCATGAAGTTTGTGCAGCTGGCAGGCAGATACCTACTAGATGTCAAAAATAGAAGTGCAAGTTCTGACATTGACTTTCTTGTCTCAACAACTGTATTCCTGTTTCCTGTACATTAATTTCTAGGCTCACATAGTATTTTCTCACATATGAGGCTGTCGCTGTCATCAGTACCTCTTCTATGACCAAGTTCACAAAAACAGCTAAGCTGAATGTTTTCTTTCTCTCTACAGAAAAGATACTGCTGATTTCCCATTTTCATCTCTAGCAATCTGAACAGGTTACTGCAATAAATCTGTACTAGAGCTGGTACAGAAGTGACTTGCCTAGGCCAGCCAAAAATAATGCAGAACTGTTGCTTTCTTTATCATGGTACTCTGAGCGCTGGTCTCAAACCTTTGAAGTCCATGGGTTTTCAGTCTGTAGCACACAGAAAATCTGTAGCTTTGAGACTGTACTTCTGCCTGCAGCTCTACAGTACTCGTGCCTTTTAGGAAAACTTAGCATTTGAAGATTCGTGAAAAATTCAACAATGTGACAGCACAACTACACCTTGAAAAAATGCTATAGAAACGTTTTTTTTAAATGTATAGATATGTACACATACAATAACACTATGGATCTAAGGAGAGGAATAGAATACCTCTTTCTTAAATCGACCATGAACGAAAAGTAGATTTATGGCAGGAGCCCCATAAAATGTGTAAAGAAACTACCATGCAGCCTAGTTCCATTAGAAACAAGTAAGATTAAACACAGGTCGGTTTACTTGTCAAAAGATCTGCTAATAAACTGTTAGTATTAGAAAGTTCTTATCAGTGGGTATTAATCTGGGTGGCATTTGCCAAGTTCTTTCTGTACATATAGACATGTTCTAGCTTTTTTGGGGGGCAGTGCTAGGCCTAATGAACACTGATGGAGAGACCTCTGTGACAGGGATGAAGTTTTAGGCACCAGATAGGTTACTAACAAAATACTAGGGCTCCAGCCCAATACTGATTTCTGTTAATTTCTGTTACCAACCTCTAAATACTAAATACATCGTGGTCAGCAGTCCAGGACGTTTTACTGTGCGTTACCTTTTGAATCTAACTGTAGCTTAGAGTAATCAAGTGGCTTTCAGTAGTTTTTACAATAGATTTAAAAATTTTACCAGATGTGATGTGCACTTCCACTTTACAAGATACCCAAAGACTTACAGAGTAACAGCACTTGCCTCCAATTATCATCTTTTCTGGGAAGTCTCCCCAAATCTAGACCATGTTCATCCTAAGGATATTCTTGTTCTACATGCAGTTATAACAGGGATGAGTCTGGCTCTTGAATTTTGAATTGCCATGTTTAGGTGATCAAATTCCCTTTTTATTGCCAAGGAGATGAGATCACTTGCTTGTTTCTCTTTTTTTTTTTTTCCATTTCAAAATGTTGGGAGACGTGTTTTGCCATTGTTAGAAAGACCTTGGTGAATTAGAAGCTGTGTGACTCAGCATGACTGAGATCCACAGATTCTTTTTTCTGGGCTGGTTCTGGTTTTAAGCTGAGCTATAGATGTCAAGAGCAAGGCAGGCCAGAAAGTACAACAGGATGTTTAATCTATTGCCGACAACTTTTTTTCTGTTTTATTTTGTATAGAATGGAAGTCTTGGAGCAGTTCTGCTTTAGAGTAACAAGTTAGCTTGCTTTAGAGAACAAGTTAGCTTTACATCTCAAGGCTCCTGTAAGCCGTGGCTGTTGTGGGAATGCTGCTGTCTTTGCACCACACTTAAACTGTAACTTCTCAACTTTTCTTCCAAAGAAGCAAGACACAGACTCTGGCCCTGAATCATGATTATTCTTTGCAACTGAAATTTAGTTGTTTGAGGGAGAGGTAGGTTATGGATTCTAATTTGATAATCTCAAAGTCACTCAGCAATAGCCTCTCTGATGTCTTGTTTATTTTATCAACAGACTTCTGAAATTAAGTTTCTTAACACAATAAATTTGACCAGTTACTACATGGGATGTTGGTATTTTGTTTAATTCTCCTCTGAGTATTGTGAGCTCAAGCAATGTGACATCAGGTGGAACCCCAGTGCTGAAAAGTCATGAGTCAGATCCCCAAAACTTAAATACTTTTAACAGAACTTGAAAAAAAAGTAAATTTTCTTCCTCTTTTTCCCAGCCAAAGGCATCTTGTCCTTGAAAAAAACCATTCACATCATATTTTCAAACTTTATAACCAGGAAGATTAAAAAGTTCCCTTTTTTTCTATTGAAATTTGATATTCTCACAAAATACCATTCCATGAGTCAAATGCTTAAAGAACCACCAAATACCTCAGTGTTTTCAGTGCAGTCATGTGTTGGCAGAATAATACATATAAAATGAATAAATGCTGGGCTAAAAACAATGTGATTGGGTCTTGAGGATGACACTGAAACTTTATAAGCCGAAGGTTTGAAATAGGACAGCTCTCTAGAGTATTGCTAAGAGCCATGCAGGAAGGGCATCAGTGTGTGTAAAGATGTGCTTAGGCATGGCTTCAGGTCCTGAGGGAACAGCCATGACCTGGCATCAGAATGTAATGTGTTGGCTTTGAGCTTATGAATATTAAAATCCAGTGACAGCTGTGATGAGTCATGTACATTTAACTTCATCCCTTAATTTTGGGTGCAGGTTAATCAGAGCCTATCCCAGTTAAAGGAAGCAGAAATACACGTTTCTGAGAACAGCAGTTTTGCAGTCTTATAAAATTCGGAGTCCTTTGCTCCCCTCATGATGAGGTAGCATGAAGTGAATATAAATAAACACAAAATCCCTAGTGATGCTGGCTATAAAAAGTGAAGAACTGGGCTGACAGGGGATTAAATGATTCAGTATATCTCTGCAAAAACTTCCCCGTGGTGATTCCCCAGGAGCCATCCCCCAAGGGTGGGGATGTTCTCCTACAGCCCCCTCATCCCCCCCATCACCCTCTGGCCAGAAGTTGGAGCTGAACTGGCTATAGCAATCTGGCCTTGTTTCAAGATGCATCCTGACAGTAGGAAAGAAGGTGAGATTCAAGGCAAATACAACTTTTACTAATAAAAGAGGACAAACTCATGCTTGATGCTCTTTGAGATTCATTTTAAGATCCAGGTCCCTATTATGGTGAAAAAAGTTCTGTTGAGTAGAAGGGTTCACTGAGGTTAATCATTAGCCATATTTACCTTTCTAAAAGGAGAGATGCACTAACTAACTATAAGTCCTCTAGGGAAAACTGACTTTGTTGATATACTTTGGAATAATATAATAATACATGTGTTACACTAGGAGTATTATTTATCTGCAGAGACTTCACAGGACTTCTCTGAGGCTGGTTGCTTTAGCAGGTATTGCAATCCCTTTTATAGATGGGTACAAAACTGAAGCTCAGAGAGTTTAAATGAATAGCTTATTATCACTAGTAGCAGAGCAATAATGCGGCTTCTAAATTTTGCTTCCTAATTTACAGCTCTTCGTTTTACTGCTAACAAATATATCACATGATTAGCTGTGAAACACTTTAAATTAGAGGAAAAGAAAGATATATTTGAAATAATATATATATTATTCCAGTGGGGGTGTAGGATTTCTTTCTGCTTTGGTATACAGGAGATGTAAACAAGAATGTACAAACCTTCCTGGCTTACTTAACCTTGACTAATAAACAGCTGGGCAACTACTGGATTTCCTTCTCCTTTGCTTAGAAATGCATTTTCTCATATAAACTTAGCATGTTGATTGGTTTGGGGTTTTTTTGTACATGTCATACATTTGTTTTTTATATCTGAAGAAAATGGCTTGGTATCAGATTGAATATTATAAATAAAAGAATGTATTTAGCTGCCTAAAAGTACACACATCCAAATATATTTTGATTAATCTACACTCAGAACTTGATTTAGCATACGGAGGGTATAAATTTCCCTATTCTAATATTATGGCAAGACTTCTATAATAAATTATAATACAACAACATAGGACAGAACAATAGAATGTGTATCTTCTGTTTGGATTTCCTCTAAGGTTTTGTATAGGTTCTTTCAGAGACTCTCCGGTGACACCTACTGGAGGTAAAAAAATAAAAATAAAGCAGCATTTGACAAATAAGAACGAATCATTTCATAGAATAACTGAATTATGTTCTCTTCATCCTATTTCAGTATTGATAACTGAGTTAAAATATTATAACAAGTGCCCCAAAACCATGAGCTTGACTCCAAATTCATGAGACATTTAAAAACATGTATTTTTAATGAAAACTGTGGTTTTCAAATATTCATGTCTCCAGGAGGTGAAGCTTAAAGGAAAATAGAGTTTTGATAAAATCAAGAGAGTTGGTGGTATGCACTCTCCAAGGCAGATAAAATGGGGAAATATCATTCCAGTGTGGAAAATGAACCTATAACAATGTGGACCTATTGAGGATCCGCCTATTTCTTTTCATCTCTGATAACAGGAATGATGCATACAGATTTTTATTGAATTTTCTTTTCACTGACTTGCTTTCAGAAACAAATCATATCATGTCACTCATATTCTCAGATACATGTTTCAAACGCACAGCTAATATCCAATCCCAGTTAAAGGCAATGACATTTTAAAAAAATTACAGACTTCCAAAAATATATGAAATTTTGTAAATGAGATTTCGGTTCTGTTATCTGAAGCTGAATACTAGTTAAATTAAATTAAATACTTTTTTTTTATTTACGTGTTTGTGGTAATTCTGTATTGTACCGTGCTTTAAGTAGTATCACATTGCAATTATTACAGCTTTTAAAGTATCACACAAAAGATAATTTTGATTGGTTTTTAATTTTTATTACATGTTCTTCTCACACATATATAATTTTAAGTTTGAGTGTCTGTGTGTGTGTAGTCAACAATTTCAAATTCAAGGATGCAAATCCAAGCATCTTTTCTGGGTTTGGTGGAGAACTTCCTGAGATTCTCAATGAAATCTGTCAAAAACTCTCATTTTGGACTACAACGGCAGTGCAGAGCATGCAATGAGCATGAAAAATAACCAAAAAGTAAGTCAAAAACAGAAGGAAGAATTCTGTGTATCCTTTATTGGCCATTTAATTATGGCAACACTTAACCAAGATTAATCACTGCGTTTTAGGCAACCTACTTGCAGAAGCAGTATGAGTAGTGTAGGAGAACAATAGATGCCTTTTTGTTACAGTTCAAACCAGCACCACAGTACAGAAAATCAGTCTGAGTAAGAAATTACCATTTGTGTTGTATTCACCTGAGCAACATACACTTATTCCCAGGGGCCTGGGATTTGCATTTTGAACTTTCTGTGTGTCAGAATAAAAATACACCAAACGTTAGTTAGACACCACAAAAACGATTAACAAAAAACCTGTACTTTTTTCAAACTTAAATTCACACAATAAACTCCTGAGTCATTGTTTTCAAGCTTTGTTTTTTTCCTATTGAAAGTTGGAACCCAAAGATGATCTTCATAGTCACTTTCGTAATTAATTATTCCAATATATACATGTGATTTCCTGTGGTTTATTATAAATTCCTGAAAGCACGTGCAACTATATTGTTTAATATTACTACAAAATGTATAACTTTGTTTTTATTATTACCAGAACAAAGTTATTTTGGGGACAGATTACCCTTTTCCACTGGGGGAACTGGAACCTGGAAAATTGATTGATTCAATGGAAGATTTTGACAATAAACTGAAGGTATGATCTTTATATTTGGGGTTTTTTCCCTCCTTTTTAAGCCTCTGGTTTTAGACCTGAGATAAACCACTGAAAAATCAGTGTAGTACATTGATTTCTGCAAAGACTGGAAGAGGCCCTTCGATCTCTTTGCAGCAGTTCATTTTAAGGGGCCATTAAAAACATTTGAGTAAAATATGAGTTAAGCACACACAAACTTACATATGTGTGTTGTTTTTACAGGATAAACTCAAGGGTGGAAATGCTCTGGAATTTCTGGGTCTTAGCAGAAAACAATTTGAATAATTATGAAGATATTAAAGAGACAAAACTTCAGAAATAACGCTGAATCCTTAGGGATATTTCTATTTCCATGTGCAATTACACAGATGAAAAATAAATTTTACAGGTATATTACAGTCTACTGTTATTTCCAAAACAAAAGCAAGGGTACTGGAAATGAGTATGCACAGGTATTTCTGTGCATTTGAGGATTTAAATTGTCTTTAAAAAATTCTGAAATCCCTGCTTTCACAAAAAAAGGAAAGATTTCATCTTTTGCAGTTGTGATAAGAATCGCTGAAGGAGTAATCAATGTCATGTTATTAGGACTTGATTCCTGGGAAGAAAGAACTGAGAAAATTATGACCTGTATCCATTACATTTCAGTCTTTAATATGCCCAATAAACAGAATTTAAAAGAATCTTAAACCAGAATTTAAACAGAATTTTGTTGATGCCCAATAAAGGGCAACATTTGCCTTTATCCACTGATTGAAATTGCAGCATACCACACTTCAGCTCAGCACGGCGAGCACATGCACTACTGCTTTGTAAATGTTGTGATAGGATGAAAAGGGTCTGTGTGGAGACTTGTACGTTTTAGCTGCCGCCTACACCACTGGCAACTTATTAATCAGAAACAATTTGGACAATATGGTTGTAGGTGGAGAAATAATGTATTTGTGTGGGTAATACTTTGTGCATTATTGTCACTGTCAAAATAAAAGCTAGTGTTTAGCAACAGTATGGTTTAATGTTCTGTTCCGTAAAAATACTTCCTAAAATTAAGGTTGGATACTTTAAGTGTTGAAATGTGAATGCTCTATCTGCTTTGAGTCCTTCTATAGGAATGGAAAGATCGTTTACTTTATAGACTATTGACTGAAATAGGTTTATCCTGATTATCCGGTGTCTGATGCACAGGCATCCTCCTCCTGGAAGGATTTTGTACTAGTCTGAAAAATACTGATGAGTGCTTACAGTCTCCATTCCCATGGGATCATTTGCTACGTGTGGTTTCACCATGCTTCTCTTCAGTCTTAGAACACTCCAGGAAAAATAGTATTAGACAGATTTTGTTTCTGTAGCTGTGTCCATAACTGTCATTTTGTCACAGGCTGAACCTGAAGGATTTTGAACAGCATCAGTTCCTGCTGATACCAGTCTCTGTTGGACCACAAACAAGGCTTTGTCCTTCTTTACAGTGTCAAAAAAAAAAAAACAAACCAAAACAAAACATGGTTTGTGCAGGTTAATTATATGTTTTCCTAGCTATTGCATTTGGATCTGTACTCTATTGCTCTCCAAATATATTCCATAGAAGACTGCTGGACATCAGAAACTGAAGTAGACATCAGCTCACAGGTTTAGGCCCCGGGAATACTAGGTTTTCATGTAAGAGGAAAAGAGGACCTAGATAAAATAGCTTTAACAATATTTATCGTCCTCAGGTTCGCAAGACTTCTGTTGACCTTTTTTATTTAAATATCTACACACAAGCATTGAGTTACTTAAATGCATAATTTTTCAACCAGATTGTTTTAATTAAATTTCAAAGCAGAAGGCAGGCAACTTCGTTCTGATATAATATTCTTTTCCTTCAGCATATTTGATCTTCACAGATGTTTAAATGGATTTAAAAGGAAAATACATTGTGATTCCTTCAATACATTTTAATTGGATTAATTCTTCAGGTTTTTTTACAAATGACACCAGTCAAGTTAGTGAGAATGCAATATTGCATCTTTGGGGACCAAGGCCTGGAACTTCTCCAATAGCAAGAATGGTATTTAATTACCTTAACCTGTGACTGAATGGGTGATTGCAGCACTCTGCATGGCAATTAATTAATGTGCATACCCTGCATGAATCATACTCATTATGTACTGTCATTATTTAATGATATTCTACTTATTCTTGATGTGTTAAGATCTTTAAGACAGGGATACATATAATTTTTCCTACATCATCTTTTTTTTCATTAACAAAGCTAATATAAAATTCTAATCACACAATCAGACGAGAACATTCTTAATACTCTTCCACCAATTATTGAAGGAATAAAAAATGTAAGTTGAACACCCAAACTCCATGAGTTTTACACAGTGATTTACCAATGAGGTAAAACATTACACTTCGAGATTGTTAAAGACAAAAAATATGAAGGCAAAGATCAGCTCCTAATTACAACAGAAGTCTTCATAGTTAAATTTCCTCTGCACGTGCAAAATTTGAATGATGATTTACAATTGGGAAGATAAGGCAAGTAATGCATGTCTGTCTGTCCATGCTGCATTATATGTCTGTGCATCTCATTAGTATTGTTGGGTCCAGTTAGAAAATTCTAAGTGCTTGTAGAAAATGCACTGAAGTTGTAAAAGAACTAGTTGTAATTAGTAATTTTAGGTGAACCAAACTGCTGTAGAGTGCTAGTGACATATGCTAAACACAAGAAGAACACTTGGAGCTCTCATTTTGATCCATGATGACCAGAACTTAAGTAAAGACAAGTACCTTCGTACCATTTGAACCCTGAATCCAGTAATCTCAAGCTACTGCTGAAAATCTGTAACTGAATATGTAAAGCAGTTGAGTTTTCTCTCCTGTGCACATGAGTGCCCAGTGAGAACTATCTGCAAGCTGCATTATAGTGGGTGTTAAAATAGATTTAAATGGAGTTGCTGAGTGCTTGAGACGTAAGGAAATTTAGGAGGGCTATGTATTTGCCTGAAGGGAAGGTAGAATGCTGCGTTTCTTTACCCCAAAGCAGTGAGAGACAGAGGTTCGGCTGTTTCATTCCAGCATGTTACTGCGTAGGCTGTCACTACTTGGGCACCTGAGTTCACCTGGGGATGAGTTGAGGCTTAACAACAGCCATGTAAAAGTAACGTTTGCTAGTATATTATCATTTAAGAGTGAAATAGGAATGGGCCAGATGTTTAGAAAGTGATCTTAGTTCTTAAAGTTAGCTGAAGTGTAACACGGGAGAGGTTCGGACAAGCCCCTGTCGATACAATTGTGAGCATACGCATCTTCTCCCTGCGTTGGAGAGTCATTGACTTGCTGGGGCTGTTAATCTGGGAGGACACAAAGTATCACCAGACAGCTTTGATTCTGCCTTTCTAGCACTGAATTCCTGAGAAATAGTACCTCTGGAAGTTTGTTATTGCTTACATAGGGGTGATTATCATATACACCATGCACTCGAGATGCAGGAATTGCTGTGTGATTCGTAAGTATTCCTGCCACTTAAGAATGCTTTGCCTAGATGTTTTCTACTACCAGTACCAGGGAATTACAGGCACATGCCCTGCACAATCTTGACATTTTTCTTGCAGAATGAGTGACTTCAGATGAACTAAGGACCTTTCCGCCATCTCTCCGCACCCTCTATTCCCTGTTCTTTACTCTTTCCAACACAGTTAGCATTTCCAAGTATTTTAGCCCTTAAAACAGATGTTCTTTTATTCCAGCGCCCTTGTACAACCCCTTCCAAACCCGCAAGGACCAGAAAGGCAGCTGAGCGTGGGAGGATCGTGCTTTCTGCATAGCACATGGCATGCAGGCAATGTGAGGCCCCCTCGCAGCCAAGCGCCACAGGCCTGCCTCTAGCTTGTCATCCTAACTCCATGGCTGTCCCCTACAGATGATACTTAAGGTTCACTCTTTTGGGAATAGAACTTCAATTTTTTCTGAAACACTACAAGTCAACGGATGTCACATAACCAGTGGCATTCATGCTGGGAGACTGAGATTCACTCAGTTTTAAGGAGGAAGGGGGTGCTAAATTGTAAGAACCATTAGACAATTTCACAACTAGACCACACAGCATAGCCTGCATCTTCAGGAGGAGTAACTCTTTAATCTTTCAAAGCTCCTTAAGTTATTTTCTTCCACCCCGGCTGCATACTCCCACCTGCATACAACAGCTTCTGCCCCCCTGTTCGTGCCGCTGTGCGCTATGCCGGAGGCAATAAATGGGATCACTTGAAATAACTGAGGTTGAAACGCCCTATGAGTCTCTACCGAAACAAGGAAGTTTTGAGAAGGGCAAGAGGGTATTTGCCTCGGCCCGTCCATCTCCTTAACGCTAACAGCCCAGGAGGACCCGACTGCAACCCCAGACGCTACCGCGGGGGACGCTCCCCACACCCGCTCCGGTTCTGGAAGGAACCGCCGCTGAGCGCTGGGACAGACACAACACCCTGGCTTGCCGGGCGCCGCTTCTTCCGGAGAGATACGGGGTTTTAGTCTTTCGAAGAAACACGCAAACATTCAACGGCTCTTGCTTATTTATTACCCGACTGCAACAGGCAACCCCGACCAGGGGAAGCCGCGGGAGAAGCCTGCCATGGGGAGAACTTCGGGAGAAGCGAGAGGCTGCACGCCCCGCCGCACCGCCGCGCTCCGCCGGCCACAGGACACCCGCCACCCGAGATCTGAGGGAATCTCCCCTCGCAACTAAAAAAAAAATCCCCTCGGTTTGCCCGTTATTTTTCAAGCTCCGGCGTTTCTGAGGGCTCCTCACCCTCCCAAGCCCAGCCCTGGCGGGATCCCGCCCCGCTGAGGGGGCGCTGCGAGAGCCGCCTCGCACGCCCCAACGGCCGCCGCCCCGCGCGCGACGGGCGGGCTGACCAATCAGCCCCTCAGCGCCGGCGGCCAGCCAATGACGAGCGGCCGCGGCCCGTCACTTCCGCATTCCGGCAGCCGGTGCGGTCGGTCCTTCCTACGTCACGTGCCGTGGGAGCAATGGCCGCCCGGTGCCGCCCTGCGGGCCACGTGACGCTCCCCCCCGCGGCCGCTCTGGCTGCGCTGCCGCCAGACTCTATGGTTCAGGGCCCATAGGCGGGCGGCCGGCCGCGTGCCTGCGCCGCCGGTTCTCGCGAGAGCCGCAATGGAGGGCGGGGGGGAGGGGCCGGGCGCGGCGCTGCCGCCGGCGGGCGGGGCCGCGGAGGGAGGGGGAGGAAGTGTCATGGCGGCAGCGGGCTCAGGCGCGGGCTCCTCAGCGCGGGGCGGCGGCGGCTCCTCGACGGCGTCGCGCTGGTTCTTCAGCCGCGAGCAGCTGGAGAACACGCCCTCGCGGCGGTGCGGCGTGGAGGCCGACAAGGAGCTCTCGTACCGGCAGCAGGCGGCCAACCTCATCCAGGACATGGGCCAGCGCCTCAACGTGTATCCGAGCGGGGCCTGGGGGGTGGCGGGGCCCGGCGGGAGGGGGCCGAGGGGCCGGGCCGGGCGGCGCCCGTACCCGCCGCCTGGGCTGGCGGTGGTGGGGTTGGCGGGAGCGCTTCTCCCCGCTTCCCCCCTCTCCGCCTCCCTCCCCGCCGTGTGGGAGCCCTCCCCGGGACTCTTCCCGCTGCCTCGGCAGCCGGGGCACGGCGCTCTCGGGAGATGGAGCCGCGGCCCTGAGGCACAGAATGGGAGGAGGGGCCTCGCCGAGCCCCCGCTCCGCGTCGTGCTCTGGCGGCGTGTGGGAGAGCGCCGGGCCGCGGGGCTCCGGCCTGGCCCTTCAGCCGCGTTTGTGTCGGTAGCTGCGGGCTCGGGCACTTCTAAAGTAGATCCCAGCTGCTTGCGGACTTGTTTTGCTTGAAACGGGCATCTCCTCGCCAGCAGATCTTTAATTTGATTTTTTTAGAAAAAGAGATCAGAGTAAGACTAAACCCTCAAATCCTCTACTGAAATAGTTAGAAGAAAACAAAAGCACTCGAGACAGTATTTCAGTGTATGTCACCCACAGAGGAGTTTTCATTCAATGGGTGAGATGTGGCTAGTCTGGTGTAGGAATCCCCGCATTGTCTGCGAAGCAGATGGGAAAATACGTGTTAATATCAGTTAAGTTCCGAACTGTCACGTCCTTAATTCATTTTCAGCTGAAGACAGTATGTTGAAAGCAATGATTGATGTAGAAAGTGCATCACTTTCAGTTCTTATAAACAATTTTCTTAATATGTAGTGTTTCCTTAATTTAATCTTCCAGATCTCAGCTTACGATAAATACCGCAATTGTTTACATGCACAGGTTTTATATGCATCATTCCTTCACAAAATTTAATCGGAATGTGAGTATGATTTTATATGTGGTAATAATATGCCCATAATTTTGGCAGTCTGACAAGTGTTATATTCCTTTGCTGGATTGTCAAGTTTGGTCTGTTTATAGGAATTCTAGTTTCTTGTCGGTGGTTTAGAAGCAATAATGATACATCTTTTCAACTTTGAATTGTTTTAACTGGTGGCAATTAGATTTTCTCATCTGCCATGGAAATAAAAAAAATAAGCACCATCAGCAAACACATTTCAGCTGTGTGAAGAATGCATTTAGGTGTTTCAAATCTGGCTAGTGCTTGTGTGCTGTAGTTTGAAAGGCTGCTGTGTAGGAACACTTTTTTTTTAATTAAGTCAGTGGTAGCGCTAGCATGGTGTGTCTGGCAATTATAATACTGTTATGTGTGTATCCATATGGATTATGTATCTGTTCTCAAAAAACAGTGTAAATTCATTTAACTGGTCTAGTCTTAAGCAGCATGTTACGTCATATTAGTCAAGAACAATCTTTAAATCTGATGAGAAAATGCCAGCTCTCCTGTTCTAACTAATGAACTGAATATGCTGAATCTAAATACAGAATGTGTTACGAAGAACTGAATTCGGCAAAAATACTACCTGTAATTGAGGGATTTTGTAGCAAGTATGGAACTTGAGATACCAACTTGAAAATTTCAGGCCTTTTTTTTTTATGTTCAGTATTGGATGCAATAGTTAGAAAAATAATAACATAATATTCTAGGTATTCTTGTTTTCTTTAAAAAAAAGTACTTTTCATCAATATTTTATACTAACTTTGCAAGAACAGTTAGTAATGATGATAGTATATAACTAAGTGGAGAGGATGAGTTTTCTCAGATCTTGGCTTTTCATGATAAAATAAACAGATGGAGACTGTGACAGATATTGTGGTCTAGACCAGAGCAGACCTTGGTCTACCAAGGGGTAGAATCTCACAAGCTTTGCACTGTCTGAAATTTGGGCATGTACACAGTGGGTTACAGCATTAGTGAACTCTCTTGTCTGCCTTGAGTTGTTGACTGAACAAATGGACATCTTATTTGGTGTTTATTTGGCAGGAAATACACCTTGGGTTATAGGTAAACTTCAGAACTCTATTTAATTATTGCTATGCAAAATCTGAGGTAAATTCAAACTTCCAGCAAGCTTGTTACCAAAACTGTGGTGTTACAGCTCTTCGTGTAGTAAACTCTAAGGGTTTAGGTACAACCTGAACTAAGTGTGCATAAGCCTGAAACACTTTAACCAGAAGAAATCTATAATGTAGGCTTTGTTTATGTAGCGATAGAGAGCTGTGTATTGAATGGATACACATATAAATCAAAGTGTACCTTCCTAGAACAGTTTTCTAGTCTTAGAGCAAGAATAGCACGCATGAGAATCGAGTTCTAGCAAGCTTTGTGCTGGAATATGCCCTTTGAAAGTGTTTCTGTAATAGATCAAGTGAAGGCAGTAAAACAGTTGTTCCTCCTTTCTCCCCTCTGTGTAAGTGCCCATGTAGCAGTAACCTGTAGCTGGTGGAAGAGGAGCTGGTGAGGAATCAGGAGTCTTCTGTGACTGTGGATGGTTTGTGGACTTGATAAAGTAGGGAGAGCTGCTTGGGATGGAGAGGTCACTCTGCGTAGCGCTGCTGTAGCTGGGCTTGTGTCATACACTGTCACCTGCTAGATTACTGTTTGTACTGTCATCTGGTAATCTAGGGTAGATTTAGGTAGCAAGAAGGTTTAGCTGCTGTGTTTGCGTTTTCACCAGACACCGGAAAATGCCAGTCACTTGGAACTGGAAGCACAGTAGTATTTGGATATATAAGTGCCCTTGTTATGAAAACTACCCCTTAAAATTCACAAGTAAGCTGCTGAATGCCATGGAAACTGCAACAATTACAGGAGAGGGAAAGTGTATAGTTAAATTAATTCTCAGGTAATAGTATTAAAATAAAAGTTATCACTCGGTGATACTGATTTCTGCTGAATTAGTTCCTGTAGTTGTTAATGAGGGTAAGACCAGACAGCAGCTCTGTGTGTGTACTGAAGGACAAATGCATTCTCTTATTTTCCTGTAGGGTAAAGGGGGTGGTCTCAAAGAGAATGTGAGTCACTTATAAATACTCCCAAACCATCTGGCAGGTTCTCTGTAGAGAAAGCAAAAGCTGAGGATTGTAATAAATACTTAATATCGAATCTCCAGAGTACTTGGCAAGCTGAAAAATGTAACAATATTCATCCACTGCAAGAAGAAACTAACCCTTAGAAATTTAGTAAGGTACTGGCAGTCTTGAAGCTAAGACCTAGGTAAAATTTTCTACAGTATATGATACATGTTTCTTTGTTGTGTGCATGTAGTGATGTTTATCCATGGCAAGTAGTAATCTGAAGGCTGGGGCTAGAAAATTAGATGGCCATTAGTCAGAATGCCTTATGATCTCCAGCTGAAAAAATGTAGCCTTTGTTTTGTTGCTTGATTAGTAGGTTAATGTTTTCAGTCAAGTAATAAACACTTGCATATTTATTGTCATGTATAATTGCTGGGTTATACAAGTATATGTGTATGTCTTACATATAAGTCACATGCACTAAGTTGTTAATAAACACTTCTAGTGGAAGCTTATTTGCTGAATAGCTGTTGTCTTAATTCTGGGGGTCTTTTTTCCTCAATATAAGTTACTGCTAAACAATTTTACAGGCTTTCAAGATTTTGAGAATCAGCTGTGAATAGGGAACAGAATTCACAACAGTATCTTCAATCTGTAGAGCCCCAGGGGTGGCACATACCAGTTAATGTAGTCTCGGTTCATTTTGAATGTATTACATTTACTGCTCTAATGAACAGATATCCCTATTTTTGCAAAGTTACTGCGGGTTAGCAAGTCACTTTTGAGTTTCTATGGATTATCTACAAAGTACATACGTTTAGTTGCAACGAAGAATGTGTTGGGGTTTTGATGTTGCAGTCAAAGCCGGTTAAGACCTTGCAGGCTTGCTGTGCCCCCCTAATAGGGTGGAAACTTGGCTTTACCAAGTCTGGTAAGCAGAATTGGATGCCCTGGCTACTAATTTTCCCTAGCCATGCAAATGACATTTCAGGAACTACTATGAATCTCCGCAGCAGTAGTACAAATTATTCTTTCTACGTTACTGTTGATCAGGGTATTAACTTTGGTTTGCTGATTATAAAGTTAGTCAGTGCTAATATCAGAGTGGGGAGGGAGCTTACTGGCTTTTTTCATAGGAAATATTAACCTGACTGTTATACTTTAAAGTATCTTGAATATTAAAATTCTTCTGGAAATACTGTTTCTGTAGTACTTAGGGTGTTTGATATTGTTATATAGCAAATACCTCTCTTAGAGGCTTATTCTTCAGTACACTGTGATTTGAAGAACAGAGAAGGAGGGAAAAATCCTTGGTATGCTGGAAATGAGAGGTAAGGCATCCAAATGGTAGCTGTATTTTAAAATATAATCCTTAGAAATGCCATGTGGAATACCAAACCACCAGTTGAAAATATACTTGGATGTCGAGGGGTTTTTTGTGTGATGTGCAATGGTACATAGTAAAGTGCCTAAGAAGGCTGCAGGAGGAATTTTTTTCCCTGAAGTGCAAGGTAGGCGAGTTGTATGGAGGGGTTTTTTGTTTCCCATCCTTCTGATTCCCTTTCTGTCTCTTGTGCCTCATCCAAATTGCAGTATTAAACAGTTGACTCTGCAATTGTGCAAAGTTCTTAAAACTTTCATAATATACACCAAGCTAAATTTAGCAAGGCTGTTTTGGACCACTTCGCTTCTGTTTTTAGTCTTGCAATTTAACATATTTGCTGGTTTTATGCAATGTGAGCTCCTGTTTATAATAAAAAAACCCTTGTAAGTCTGTGTTAGCACTTGAAAAGCCTCTGTAATAGACTGGGGCCGCGTAATGTCTTAAGCTACTAGTATCAACTCTAAAAACATACTAATGTTGGTATTAGAAGGGAGAGGGAGTTCTCAGAAAACTACAGGCTTGCTGCAGGTGCATTCAAAGATTATACCAAATGCCTGCATTGTAGCAACAGTTTTTACAATGTGTCTTGTACTTCTTAAGTGAAAAAGGACTTGTACCCTATTTACCAATAAAACTTGCTGTATAATGCTCTTAGACTGTTGTAATAAGGCTCTTATGTTTTGGGTTTTCTATTTCATAACTCGTGTTCTTCTGAAGATATTTCTCAAAGTCTTAATACTTTGGGTGCATGGTAGATAACTTCATTTTTTTTGTTTTATGTCTGATGAAGATGTTTATATATAGGAAGCTTACAGCTTTGTCAAGTCTGTCTTTAATTTTGCTTTTTTGTCCTACTTTGCTTTTTCTGTCATTTTTGAGAATTGGAAATGAATGAAAGCGTTTGAGTAACTTAGGGTGTGTCATCTTCACTGAAGACTGTATGCATGCCAAGTCTGAAATTTTGTTTTTTTTGTTTTGTATTTTCCTGAATAAATACCAAGGGAGACAAAAATACTGACCTAATTTAAACTGGGAATGAGAACCAATACAAAGACCTGAAATTCTTTGGCCAGAAGCCAAGACTTCTTTTTTAAGGAAACAGATAATTGGGGTGTACATAGATTTCTGATGAACCAGAGTTAAATGCCAGTTAATCAGTTTGACTTAAATCAGCCTCCATAACTGTGTTTTGTGTAAGGTCTTGGAGATCAGGAATTGTGTGGCTATTTCTTGGCCAGAACTGATCTGTTTCAGTAAATTAGAAAATATTCTGAAGTCAGCCTGATCACGAAGGTGGTTTTTTGGAATGAAGTAAAACTTCAGTGCAATCCAACATAGAATAATAGTGAGTGAGAATTTTCTGATAGTTTAATTGTGCAGTTATTGGTGACTTGGTTCAAAGAATGTGAAATCTAAATATTTTCAGTCATGGTAATTGTTAGAAGTTTATTTTTCAGAAAGGTAAATTGTAAAAATTCTATGTATGCATAACCATACCCACAAACTGTAGAAAGAGACTTTGTATTAGGATATATTTGAATTAAACTTGTACACAAAGCTAGAAAAACTGTAAGGCCTGAATGCAGGTACTTGGGGGTAAGTGTGTGGTGGGGATGGTGAGACTAGAGAGAGAGAGGAGAGGAACAGTGAGGAGCAACAGTTGCAGTTGCTTTTGTTCTTCAGCCCAGCAGTAAGGCACTGCTACAGGTTACTGACTGAACATGTTTGGTTTAAATTAATTTAAAAAGTGAGGGGGGAATTGTGTGAGCCTGAGGAGATGGAAGGGATCTTGTGCTTTCTAGTAAAGCTTCTTCCCATCATCCATTCTATTTTTTTATTCCATACAGTTCGTGCCTTAACTTTCCTTCCTTAGTGACTTCACTATGTTGAGTCTTAGTTTTCAGTCTGCCATGGTCTATCTCATTGTATCCTTTTTTCTAGGTAAAAAAAAAACATTAAACCAGTTCTAGTCTCTCTGGTGTCCTCATTAACACTTCCTTGTTTCTGTCCAGTGTCATCCTGTCAAACTCGTTTCTTCGTAACTCATGTTGATTCTTCAGAATTCCCAATTTCATTTCTTCTCTGTAGTTCATGTTTCTCTGGCTTCCTGGCCCTGTCTGCCAATCTGGCTTTTCCCAAGAGTTTGGGATTATGTCTGAGAATGTAGTCCTTCTTCTTAGGCTGGCTCTGGTGTGGAAGGTGCTACCCTCAGACACCTTCCTCGGTTATGCCTGCCCTAAATCTTGAAGCGTACTGGGGAGAGGTTACCACAGGGCTTTTATGGATGAAACAGCTGTTAGACAAGAGAGGTTTGCCTGGGTTCATGCATTACTGGGCAGGAGCACAGTTTGTCTGCTCTATAAAATATCTTTATATGGCACGCATATGTTGGGCTATACATGTACGTGCTACTGTACATCTTTTGTCACTTTGAAGCTGTTGATACTCTAGCTTTCTGAACTCTAGAAAGTCTTTTCTTCACATTTAGTGTTTAAAAGTTTATCTCCCAGCTTGAGACACACGTATTTCAAGTCATATGTCCTTAACAAAGGGAATTTCTTCCAGAATTTCAAATCATTACTTTAAGCAATGTGCATAAGAACTTCTCAAAAAATCATCAGAGGTCTTAAATGACAGTGTTAATATGGCCTTGTTCAGCAACACCTGACTTAGGGGTTTTATTTCATTCATTTGTATGGCTTAAGTTACAAGCTTCTTAAAAATAAAGTAGTTCTTTTGTCTCTGTTGTGGAAGAATTTTCTCCCTGTGACTTGTTTTGGATGGTTTGGGTTTTTTAAAATACTAGATTTCTTCATGGCACATTTCTATGCATCAAAGGGTATCACCTTCCCGGGGTGTCAGTTTTCCTCAAGTCTGCCAACTTGCAAGTTTTACTTAAGATCCAAGTGGACATTTCAGAGCGATTTAAGGAGGTAAAAAGTACTCCCTCCATACATTTGAACATTCCTGAAATGTAATCACTTAAATGTTTGATTCTAATTAGTTCCTTGCAGTTTTTCATATATTATGAATTTTTATACCAAATGTTTCATTTCACCTCATCACTCTCTACACCTACCTGAAAGGACATTGTAGAGAGGTTGGTGCTGGTCTCTTCTCATAGGTGGTTAGTGACAGAACAAGGGGGAATGGCTTTAAACTCCAACAGGGGAGGTTTAGACTGGACATTAGGAAAAAAATTTTCACAGAAAGAGTGGTCAGACAGTGGAATAGGCTGCCCAGGGAAGTGGTGGAGTCACCATCCCTGGATGTGTTCAAGGGTCGTTTAGATGAGATGCTGGGGGATATGGTGTAGGGGAGAACGTTGTAGAGTAGGGCTGATGGTTGGACACAATGCTTCCAAGGGTCTTTTCCAACCTGAATGATTCTATGATTTTGGCATAACAAAGGGCTGCTTGCTGACCAAAAAAAAAAAAAAAAAAAAAACAGATCTGACTTTAGGGGATGAGTATGGCTGCTCCTCAGTCTAGTTCTGCTTGGGCATTGAATGAGAAATCCAATAGCTGCACTGCTTGCACCATGCTCAACAAGCAGCTATTTCAATCTCTGAATAAATGCTTTATATTGATTTAATTTTAACCAATTTAATCTGCTGGTGCATACATGAAGATTTCTACTGTCACTTTAGTTCCTCTTTAACGTGGGCAACTTCTGTGTGCAAAGAGGACCCTGATTTTTCCAAGTCCTTCGTGGTTAGCCATGTTCTTATGTAGGATACATCAGTCATTCTAGCTGACAACTAGCCATCAAAACTCTGCTTCATGGCAGCTCCTGGGTGATACTGAACTGTGAATGGGTGCTTTGCTGCCATCTTGGAGACCTAGAGTTTAATTAAAATTTTCATCTTTAAACGTAGTATGTCATCTTTACTAACATTTGATGTAACTGCTGTTTTGTGAATCCTTGTGCTTTGTTCACCAGATACTGCTGGGTATACAGTAAAGTTTCTACAAGTAAGCTTTTACTTATACAACCTATGTTTATATAACAAGCTGTTTTCCTTAAAGTTATCTGCAAAGTTTCTTGCTTTTTAGGAGAATCAAATGCTAGCAGAACTTATGATCAGCTGTTTTGACTTTTACTGAAAAGATGGTGTAATGGCTCACTACTGTGCAATAAATTGGATGAACTTTCTCACAAAGTATATTTAACTTGAAACAGCCTGTTCTAGTGTGACTAAAGCTTCTGGATCAAATCTATTCTTTTTATGTTAAACTAGAATTAGTTTGACCTCGGACATCTTACTCACAAATGTAATTTAACATTTATGCTACGCCTTTCCTGTGCTGCTGAGAGTATTACATCAGTTATAAAATAAAACACGACTAGTTATTTTTGTTGCTTTGCATGATTTCAGAACTGTTTAAAAAAAATTCAACACAAAAACCCACAAATAAATCCAACTTCTTTTTGAGCTACCAGTTTAGACTACAAGTAGGACTTGAATTTTCATGGAAAAAGTTAAAAAATACATATATGTTTTTCTTCTTCAGATAATATCTCCTACGGCATTGTTTTTGGCTGCAAAAGTGGAAGAACAGCCACGGAAACTTGAACATGTTATTAAAGTAGCACATGCCTGTCTTCATCCTCAAGAGCCACAACTGGATACAAAGAGTGATGTAGGTGGAAGTCATGGCTTTAAAGATAATCAGATGACACTTCATCTAACGATCTGTTACATTGTCTTGACTAGATTATTGCCATCTGCAAACTAGAAAAAACTTTTGTTTTTACACCATTTAAGTTTTTTGTACTGCTTAATATAACTTACTAAAGACTCTAATAATTGTGTTATGAAACTTCATGAGATTGTTTCATCTTGAACTTGCATTATTTTTAAGAGTGCTACATGTATAGTAGAAGACTAGACTAGATGTTAAATAAGCAGTTTCGTGCGTGGTTCCCTAAGTTACACAGTTTGCACAGAGTTGTTCAGGACACTGTGTTTATCTTTCTCAACCAGAGGCTCCCTGTGCACAGTTGTCTACATCTTGTTTTAAAGGATGCGATCCAGTTGTCAGCTGCTGCCTCTGCTATACACTGGTCTTGCTTTCATTTGCTAAACTTTGCACAGTTTCCACTTGATAGTGAATATATCCTGAGATGAGCCTTCCTGAAACCAAACATTGAAGGAGGTATGGTGGAAATGCAACAGAGCTGTTCAGCCTGAAGGTCAGGCTGAGCTAGTTATACCCTGCTGGACCTCAGCTGACGTATAAAACTGCTTGAGCACCTTTGCTATGCTCCCAGTTCTGGGAATGACGCATGGAGGTGTGTGTGTATATATATGCTTTTGAGCCCACAAGCTTAAGCTAGCTTAACACAGGCCAACTGAGTATCTCCAGCTGTGTTTTAAAGTACTTGTAAAATGGATAACCTGCCTAGAGATGTATGAGTTGATTTGCCCTGGCAAGCCTTTGTAATTCTTAGGGCATTCCCCCAGCTTCTCCCAAAAATGCTTTGCTGGAATAGATTAAATGAGATCCAGACTAAGTAAATCTTAGTGAAAGATGGTTAGACTGGCATAACTGAATTTGCAGTAGCGCTTATACTGGTAGGAGAAAGTATTTCCACCACAGCAAAGTGTTCTGAATTATCAGTTCTGACTGGCTTGGGTAGTGGTCTTTGCTTGCATTGCTAGTATCAGTATTCAAATAGGAAGTATATGATTAAAATTTTGAGACGATAGCTCCGTCTTGACCTGTTTGCTTATTTGTTTCAGGCATACCTTCAGCAAGCCCAAGAGCTGGTTATACTTGAAACAATAATGCTTCAAACTTTAGGTATGTCTTTCTAAATATCTCCTGTGCAGTCAACTTACCATGAAGAAGTAATGGGACCCAAGTAACTGGATTTTTGATGTGCTATTGGTACACTAGAATTTTACTGATCTTGTGTACAACTTTTGACCTCTGAATTTATTTAATCTTAGCAGTTCTGTTGTGTTCAGTTTAGAGAAAAAAAGGCATATCTATACTTGTGAAATAGATGTTTCTGACAGTTTGATGGGGAAAAATGTGTACGCTTCCAAATAGATTTTACTCCAAAGTAGTAACTGCATTGCTATTTCTTCATATGAAGTAACATGTTATACTAGGTTAGCTGTCTACATGTTCTGAAGCAACTGGGAAGAGCTTTATACCAAGTGCTCATCTCCATTTTGCCATTCAATAGAAGAACATTATGTAATTGAGCAGGGTTACTACCTCTGAAGATCACAAGTTGTAGTGTAACCATTTAATGGATTCAAGTAATCAAAAAATTTGAAATTGAATGTTCTGATAAGAAACTCTTCTGACTTTAAAGTAATATAAATACAGACAGTTACAGCGAGCAGGCCTGAGAACACTGACTTACTCAGATATTCTTAAATACCACTTTGAGTATATTGTTTAAAAAAAAAAGTGACCTAATTCTTAAAATAGCATCATAAACAAAGGTTTCTTAAGTCACTGACCTACACATTGACTTAATTTGTCATTTCATAGATGCAATGTGTTTAAGTTCCAGAAATCAATTAATAAAGTGTGTGCGCACACGTGTATTTCAGTGTGTCTGTAATATAGCTTTTGCTGGCTTATTAATATAATAAAAACTGTTCAGATATGTTCAACTTTAAAAATACAATAACCTCCCAGGTTATACATGTGTACAGGACTTGAGATTACTGAAGGAATGGTTTACTAACTGAGCTTGAAGTGGCTATACCACCTACCACTCAAAAGTATGAAAAGGTACAGAATACAAGGCAGTTAAATGGTGTTACTTGATCTGCAGTGCAACGGTTAGCAAGCATTTTAGGTCTGTGGGGAAACAAAAGGGGTTTGTTTTTTTTATTTTACAGATGCAAATGTATTCTAAAATGTATTCATAACTCTTCAGGTTTTGAGATTACCATTGAACATCCACACACAGATGTTGTGAAATGTACGCAATTAGTGAGAGGTCAGTGACTTTTAACTGCTTCTGTAAGTCCTTTTTTACCTTTCTACTAAAATTTGAAGATGATGTTATTTGTCTTAATATGATCTTCACCAACTGTGTTATCCAGAGTTTGTTTAAAGCTAATTACTAAAAGCTTGATCTTAACCTTTAGAGTTTGATAGAGCCCAGTTCTCTGTCCTTCATAATTTTTTGTTTTCTTATTAGCTCTGATTTTAATAATGCCTGTTCCATGTTTTCTGAAATGACAGAAGCAGTTAGTAGTGAAAAATGAATAGCCAACTACTTAGTATTGTTCTAGGTTGATTGTTTTCACTCTGAACTAGTTTTACCAAGTGAAGTTTACTCTGCGTGTTGGTTGGCTAATGCTAGCTTTCTGTCTTAGCAAATCTTTTTAGGTAATGAACTGAGGAATAAAGAGAGTGCATAGTAGGTCTGCTATCACATGCAAATATTTCAAGATGTGACTAATTTTTTTTCTGGAGCAGGGTGTACTTACTTGGTTTGGATGGTAGCACAAAACCCCAAACCTTTTGTTAAACAATCGTATCCTCTAACTTGTATGCAGCTCATTAATATGACTCTGGATAGAAACCTGCTTTGTTCTTTAAATTTTTTGTTGAATTTTGACACACCTTCTTTAATTCTTAAATTGGTTTCTTTTGGAGCTTTGAGACAAAAATCCTCTAATCGATGGAGGATGAAAAAACTATGAATCTGTAAGAGCACCTAAAATAAGCTTTTTCACTGTAATTTTGTTCCTTAATTACAAAGTGTTTGGAAATTATTAGACCATGGTTGTCAGTCTTTAGTCATTAGCTGTTTTTACAGTGAAAAATGCAAAGTTAAGTGCTTCAAAATTTTTTTGTTCTCTATAAAATATAGGAAAGTTGGATACAACTTAACCACATTAACTAGATCTGTTTTCTTTGAAGGAAGATCATCTCTCACTTTTAAGTAGCTTACTGGTGTAGTGTCTTCAGAGGTGGATGCTGAGTAGGACTGGTGCTGTAACTTATTTTCATATAAAGTAGCTTTATTGCTATAAGATAATGATTCTTTGCTTTCTGTCGAGGTTTGGTTGTGACTTGGTGCATAAGTCTAATTGCACCTAAAGTGTCAGTAGTCCGCATCAGCAGCTCTGTGGGGTTTTGCTTTGGGTTTTCTTATCTGTTGCTCAATATACATGCGAGCACATATTTCCATTTTGTGTGAGCCCCTGCACTTCCACCCGGTATCTGGGGCTGTGGGGAGGGGTGGCAGGCAGTGTTGTAGCTACATCAGGATTTCCACACTAGCGAGTGTATTTGACTTGAGCCTACAAGAAGGGCATACTTAACACAAACTTCATTTCCTTTAGTCAAGGGTAGATACCACTCTAAGACAGTTCAGCTTTTTCCTTTGTGTTTTGTGTACTGACAGAATTCATACACTGAAGGTACATGTGAATTTTCAAATTTGACATTTTAAAGTTAGTGTTTAATGTCAGCACCGTTTAACAAAATACTTAAATTCTAAAATCATACCAAGTCTTGAAATCTGAAGACTCCAGGGAGGGCTAAAGATCCACATTCCTCAAGGACTGGTGCAAAGTGAATGTAATACATCTGATGCAAAAAAAAAAAAATCCATAAATTAAAAACATTGAGCATAAAATCTGTAGTCATGCGTGCATGTCAAACAAGTAGAGAATAAGTGCTGTGGAACATTAGTCTTGTATTGAGTGAATAAAGAGAGATGGGCTTGTGGGCACAGCAATATATCTTCAAAGATGTGGTGGTATGATTTTAGTTCTCCATCCCTTAAGATTTATTTATTGGACGGTGTGTTGTTTTAATGTGAATAGGTGCCACACTTAGATATCAAGTCCTGCAGCTTTCAAAATATAAGACTTGTCAGTGCTAAGCCTTTAGTGCTAAAGTGATTGACTGAGAAGTTAAAGAAATGCAAGGTTGCTTCATCCAGTTCTGGTAACATGTTGTCTTGGACAAAAAGCACTATTTCAGAAGACAGAGATACCTTTTTATTAAATGTGGTTAACTTATTCAAGACTGTTATGATTAAAACCTCCAGCTGTATGTTTGGGAATGGAAGGAAGGGAGGAATATAATGTGGCTGACTATTTAAATGATATCAAAAGACAGGCAACAAAGGTAGCTGAAGTTTGCAGGTGTACTTAAGAATTTGGCTTAGTATGTGTACACTGAATTGCCCTGTGGTAAGAAGATGCCCTTTTGCTGGCTAAACTTAGGTGGATAAGAGGATGGCTGATTCTCTATATCACTTTTTGTTGTCTTGCATCAAGGGTGACGTGCTTTATGCTGTCACTGTTACCTGTATTAATCTGTAAGCTGTCCCCTTTAAAAACAAAATGGAAAAAAGAAAAAAAAAACAAACCAGGTTCTGTTGATGATGCTCAAAAGATTCAGCCAAGTCCTTTGTCAGAAGACTGTCTAGCCTTGTAGTGGCATATCAGAATCAGTTGCTGGAAGCAGAAGATGAACTAGTAAGTAGGAATTGGTGCAAATAAACATAATTGCTTCAACATACAACTAAAGAAAAAGTCGAATTCTTCATCTCTAAGATTGAGAGCCTTTCTGAAGGTAGTATTAGACAACACAGATCACTGTAGATAAGGGGTGACTGGATGGATACATAATAACTCATGATGTTCAGGCATAAGGTATCTAATTATTCCTTCTGGTTTTCAAAGATTCATGGGTTGATGAAATTGTGCCATCTTTACAGTTTGGTCAGTATAGTAGACAAGGAAAATGGTGTGGGCTCAGTCTTTTTTCTGCACCATTCTTCCTCAGTGTCAAGAGACTGAGAAGAGGAGAGAGGACCATCATTCCTTAGGATTCCACAGGTCCTCTGAGGAATCTGAAGGCAGTGGATCTCTGAAGGTCTGTCAGCAAGCCTCAGTGCCCATTCCAAGGATGCTCCGGTACTGAAGAGAGAAGAAAAGAAAAAAGAAAAAAATATATCAGAAAACCAACACCAAAAACTGTTCTGGTGTCGAACTACCTTACTGACTTGAACGCTAGTTCAGCAGTGAAACTGCCCTAGTGCCGAGACCATGACATGATCCTCTTAAGCTCTGGTGCAAAATGAGTCTGTTCCCAGCCTGCTTCTGGTGGAACTTGAAGGGGCCGAATCTGTACCCTCATCTCCATCTTGGGAAGTCTTCAGTCATTCCTTTTTCTGTGTTGGTACACAGCCTTCTTTTGGAACTGAAGATTGGATTCCAAGGATTTCTAGGACTGTTCTCGCTACTCTGCAGGTTATCAGGTATCTTGAACACCCATGATCCTTACTAATCTTTTGTGGAAATTGCACTGTCGAATTCTTCAAACATACCATAGTATCTGTGTGCACAGGTGCTACTGGTTAAATCAGGCTAGTAAGGACCAAGTCAGCATAAGAGGAGATGAAAATGAATCTGCTTTTTCAGATGATATGCTTATGAGGAAAATTTAAATCTTAGTATACTAAGTGGTGTGGAAAGATCTTAAACACCAGCTGCACTCCAGCACCGCTACAGGCGGCCTTCACATTCTGAACTTTCACCTCAGGCTTTTACAGGCCTGTTCCCAGTGTTTAAGTACTTTCAAGAAAGTAAAGCCACCAGGACTGCTCAGACCTGAATGCCTACACCATGGCCTCCTCCAGCCCTTCCAGATACAACAAGCATCCACCGACGTACCTCCATTCAGAGCCTGGGGCTTTTTTCCTTTTGCCCAGGATGACTTCAGCAAGCTTTCTCTCTTCTGGTGTTGACTGGCTTATCTGCAGTCTCCTCTTTCTGGAGAATGCTTACATATGTTGTCGGGGTCCTAGGCATAGCCAGCTACCACCCTCCTCAGGGTGACTTGGCAATCACGTTTTCATGATTATCCCAAGATCCCCGATAACCTAGTGTTGAAGAAAAGACTCGTACATCTTAGAATTGCAACTGGTTGAATTGTATGGCTATGCCAACTGAAAAGCATTTTGGTTTCCAGTTGGAAATTCGTTGGAGAGTAGCCTTTTGGAATGTGTATTGGACGGCAAGTCCTGTTTCAAAATCTTGATTACTACTTCAGTATTCCCCTGCCTTATGGTTGCTTCTGCAGCAGGGAGACAGGGTTGGTGTTTTATATCACTCTGATAAAATATAAAACTGATTATTAATGGCTGGCATCAGTCATCAGTCCTGCGACTTGTGAGTTATAACAGGGAGGCTCTGCTGGCTTGTTTTAGCCTCCGCTTCAAGCTTGTTTTAATTTGGAGATGCACTTTCCACTATTATAAAGGAAATAACACCAAAATATAGGAACCAAAATTCGTTAGCTTTAATTTTACTGATGGATTCTATTAAACCAAAGTGGTCCTAAATGTAAGAGAAGAGTTTGGGACGGATGTTTTCAGTTGTGCCTTGTGTTACCATAGGTTTTAGTTGTGAGCTGAAGTTTCTTGCTGATTTTGGCAATGATGATTATTTAGCTGTAAATAAGTTGAAACAGTATCGTACTGCTTATAGCATAGGTATTTAACACATAAATTTTTGATTGAGGCTACAATGTGTGTTTCAAGATGTGATTCTTTTCTTCCAGGTATGTGTTTTGATTTACTCAACTTTCAAGCTGATGTTAAATAGAAGTTTTCTGGCATCTGCTTTTCTTCCTTGTTCAAAAGGGACATTTCAGTGAGAGTAGAGATGCTTTTTGGTCCGGTCCCTTCATTCAAACATGTTGTAACTTTACAGAACATAGAAATCATTGAAGATTCTTTAAACATTACTTTGATGAAAAATGAAGAGCAAGACATCAATTTCAGTCTTATTCAACCATTCTGTATTTTCATTTGTTTTGTTATGATAGTCTCATTTCACTTTTTCTTTTTTGGTAATACTGCCTTACATTTATTTTTTTTTTGATGGGAGGGAGAGGAAAAGATTGAACTCCATGGTTATCTGGCATGGAATTGCCACTATAGTTTGCAAACTAAATAGTATAACACTGTCACATTGTCAGTTCATCTTTTGATTATTATGGATTAGTAGAATTTGTGTGTAGGAACGGATCCTGTTACCTTGCTACTTCCACATTCTTCTCAGATTATGGCACTGCCTGGCTGTGTAGCATAAAGACAAATCTGCTCAACAACCTACAAACTGTACTCCTACTCCTACAAATTGTACTCCTCTGCAATCATTACAAGTCGAGTTAAATCACATTTTTAGTATGCTTTCTTAAATTAAATTTTAAAAGCCATTGCAGTCTCTCTCAAACTTTGTGAAAGATTATTATTAAAATAAGTTTAACAGTATTCCCTCTGACATAAAATTCAACAATGCCCTTTCTGCAGGTAGCACTGATTTCAAGTGATAGTGTCAAATTAAGAATTCAATGAAGGCTGCATTCAATCTTCAGTTAAACCCATTGTGCCCAGCTATCCCATTATATGCATGCTACAGTAAGTTCTCTTACTTGAGTGAGGAGCGTTGGGGTTTCACTGGTAGGGGTCAGTGCTGGGTGGCTGTCACAGCCTCAGTCGTTAGCTTTTCGTTTCTGACACGTTGCAGTCTTGTGCGGTTTGTTCCTGACTGTAACCAAAATGAAATTGTTTTATTTCTTATCAAAGCTTTGCCATAGGTTTAACAAATGTGAAACAAAATGTTATGAATATGGTGCTCTTAGAGGGAGCTGAAAACTCCTTTTATTTCTTTACCATCTAGCTTGGGAGCTTGCTGTGTTGTAGAGCTTTGGGAGAGAGGTGTGGCTGTTTTGGGGAGGTGCTGGGGGTGGGAGGGGTGTTCTCCAGCTCTCCTGCTGTGCTTCTCTCCAAGAGCAGAACTCGCACTGTGCTATGAACTGGTTTTTAGTGGCTGCCTTACTGCAGGCCAAGGTTATGCTAGGGATGGTCTGTACATGAGGGTGGGCAGCAGGTATTCCTAGGAGAGAGCACGCTTGTGTGCGAGGCCTTGGCGGGGTAGATAAGCCAAGGGGAACTGTCCTGAGGGTGGCACAGGGGGAGGGTCAGTGACTGGAATGACTGGTCCATGTCCAGTTATGGAATGTAACGGCCTCTTCTGTATCTTGGAAAAAATTATTTTAAAGGCTAGTTAGCTAAATTCAGATTGGTTCTGTGGAAATACCAAGCGGTGCTTTTGGAAGGTAAAACTGCTTTAATTTTGAAATGAACCGGACAAGTTAACGCAGATCTTTAATCTCTCTGTTTTTCTTTTCTTACAGCAAGCAAGGATTTGGCACAGACATCCTATTTCATGGCTACCAACAGGTTGTTATCCTGAACCTCTTTGTTGCACTGTTGTAGCACACTATAGCTTCCTTTACTGCAGGGCCCCCTCCATGTGTCTTACCCTTGTTGCAACAGGAGACTGGGCCATCTACAGTGGTGGTACCTTCCTGTTTGCAGTGCGGTGTATTGTACAAGGGCCTGATGGCACAAAGGGGTTAAATGCACAATGAGAAGTGTAGTGGTGCTTTCTGATGACATTTTCTCGATTGTGAGTGCATAAGTCTAAAATTGGTAGCCTGAATAGCAGCTAAAGATTACAAAGAGCTAAACTTAACCTAGAAATTCGAGCATCTTGGTAAGTACAAAACTATTTTTAGTTTACACTTGTAGTTAATGGCAGTTTTCTCTTAACTTTAAATATATTGATCCAATCTTAACTTATAAAATTGTAGTGGGCCTAAGATCTTTTCAACTAGCTGATTTTTCGTTTCAGATAGACTAGTAGTAGTCCAATGTTCTTCCTTTTAGAAGCAGCTCTTTAATCTTAATATATAGTTTTAAAACTTAAGTACTTAATAAATTTTAAGTCCTAGGATTCCAGCTGGGGGTTGCGTATACATAGCCTGTTGTAGAAAGATGGAATTTGAGAGCAGACTTCAGTCTTTGTTTCTCAATTACTTCAATTTACTACTTGCAAAACAACTTTGAGCTTTATTTCAGAGGATTACATTTCATGTAGACAGTTTTTAAGCAATATCTGCTGGTTATTAGAACTCTTCCAAATAAATATTTCTTGGTGGTTCCTTGATGGGCAAGGTTCTGTATTTGAAACAGCTGTTAAGAAAAGTGGTGTGATAAAGCAGTGAAACTGAATCAATGTCTCTGTGCTGCTGCCAGCTGGAAGCTGAAGGCGAGTTCACAGATATCACAAATCCAGGCCTAGTGAAAGCTAAGCCCACAAGTAACTCACCTGGCTTCTGTGGAACTATTGGGTACCTTCTTCTAATTGTCTCACTTGGAGGCTGCATCATCAGCTCTATGGCTCTTACTGTAAAATTCTAATTGACCATATTATACTTCTTTCTAGTATTTAAGTGCAGTAGAATAAATGGTAAATTTATTTACTGTTCATCTCACTTTTTATAGCAAGAGCAAACTAAACTTTTCTACCAGATAAATGTCCTGTCCTTTAAGGCAGTAAGATATCGTACAAACATAATCAGAAAAATATTCCATGAACTGATGTTTAACTGCTGTTGCTTGGCAAGTTATTTTATTCTGTATGTTAATGGTTGATTTGTTTGGGTTTTCTGTTTTACATGTTTGATTTCCTTTGGTTCCTCATTACGAAATTTGTGCAACAGCCTTCACCTTACTACATTCTGTCTTCAGTACAAGCCTACAGTGATAGCATGTGTGTGCATTCACTTGGCCTGCAAGTGGTCCAACTGGGAGATTCCAGTATCAACTGATGGAAAACACTGGTGGGAATACGTAGATCCTTCAGTCACTCTAGAATTACTAGATGGTAAGTAATGCTGCCTTTTCCCATCTTGAAATTCAAGGGCTTATTAAGGTACAAATAGGAGCATAGTATAGTAAGAGCATAGCTTTAAGCCTAAAATAAGTCTCACTGACTTCATGTACTGGCTCCTCAGGTGAGAGAAAGGTATAGGAGAGGGGAGAACTTTGGAAGACCAACTTAGTTTTGAGACCCTTTTAATTCATGCTGTGGGCTGAGGAATCCACATCCCTTTTGCAGGTTAGAATCTTGCTTTTAAGTGCTTTCCAGAACTGGGAAAGAGATGGAGATCTACCAGTGCAAGTGCAGTCAGTCCTGATCATTTTATGTACACCACTGGTCCAAGTTTATGGCTTCACTGTCGCTGAAACAAACGTTCTTAAGGCTATATGTAAAACTGCCATATTTATGAAGGTAGTTCTATGTCAAAAACTTCGTATAGCTGCTTATACCTCAAATTCCTGTAAAACGTTTTTTCTTGTTAAATGGTTTCTTTCCAGAAGAAAGCATATACGTAGAAGACCACGTACTTAGGTTTACTATCTTTTGAAATAGTACTTACTACAGTGGAGTCTAATTTTAAGGCCTACATACACTACTGCAGTGGAGGTGGTAGCTTCTGGGGCAGTCAGAGCTGTGTATCGGACTTTGCTGTTTGTTCTAGAGTGAAACATCTGTTCCAGAGTAGTAGCAGAGGCCTCCAG